>NW_027590222.1:107500-414106 GCF_964213995.1 Mustelus asterias
TTTTCTATTCACATGTTTTTATGTCAGAACATATTAACACCTTTATTGTCATCATTAAATGTTTTTTCACCACCCACCTGTGACTAATTTGTCTCAGATTTGTCTCAAACAGGAATCCTTTCCATTGACGGTCGCCGGGGAGATGCTTCATGTTGATGTCAGTTGGGGAGGCCAACTGTGCCACTGAGAAAATGAAGCTATTGGTTCCCCAGAACCCATGAGTGCTTCCCTTACCCCACCCGGCCAGTTGCCCTGCATGGGGGTTTCAGATCCCTTACCCACTACACAGACATGGGCCCAGGTGCCAGCGTTCATATGGAGCTCAGGTTGGAGTCAGACTAGTTTGCACCAGGGCATCACCATAATGCTGATTAGCGAGTTGTCATCACCCTCCTGCCTGCCAAAGAAACTCGCTAAGACAGCGTACCCAGCCCACCACCCTGGTGTGACGATGTTGCAAGAGATAGAAGAGTTTTGGGGGTGGGGGGGAATTGAATCCACGTGCACAGACACAAGCCCCTAGTGACTGAACCGCTTGGTGATCAGGGCCTCCCTAGCCATCCTTGCATGCCTCATTCAAGCTGCCAGCCCTCCGGCGCCTGGCTGGTGTTGCTCAGCGTGCTCCTCCTGTTGGACGGCCTCCTCCCCAGTGACTCCCAGCTGGTCGGCCTCCACGTCATCCTCCTCCTCCTCCAGTAGATCACTTCCCTGCTGTGCCAGGTTGTGCCGGGCACATTACACCACCACAATCAGAGGGTTGTATTGTAGGGCCTCGCCAGAGCGGTCCAAGCGCTGGAATTGCACTGAGGAGCCCTGGGCACCTCTCTGCACTACTGAGCAGGTGGCTACATGGGCCTCATCATAGCGGGTCTCTGCCTCTGCACAGGCGCCATCAGCCATGTCCGAAGCGGGCTGGCCATATCACCCACCAGTCACCCCCACAGCCTGGGCTCCTCACAGCTATGACATCTTCTCCGGAGCCTTCAACATGTCATTGATGAAGATGAACATCTCGCCAAGGCCATCCCCACACCCCCACTTCTTGCCTTCAAACAACTGCACAACCTCAAACAGACCATTGTCCACAGCAAACTACCCAGCCTTCAGGAGAACAGTGACCACGACACCACACAACCCTGCCACAGCAACCTCTGCAAGACGTGCCGGATCATCGACACGGATGCCATCATCTCACGTGAGAACACCATCCACAGTACATACATTTGCAACTCAGACAATGTTGTCTACCTGATACGCTGCAGGAAAGGATGTCCCGAGGCATGGTACATTGGGGAGACCATGCAGACGCTACGACAGCGGATGAATGAACACCGCTCGACAATCACCAGGCAAGACTGTTCTCTTCCTGTTGGGGAACACTTCAGCAGTCACGGGCATTCGGCCTCTGACCTTCGGGTAAGTGTTCTCCAAGGTGGCCTTCACAACACACGACAACGCAGAGTCACTGAGCAGAGACTGATAGCCAAGTTCCGCACACCTGAGGACAGCCTCAACCAGGATCTTGGGTTCATGTCACACTATCTGTAACCCCCACGACTTGCCTGGGCTTGCAAAATCTCACTAATTGTCCTGGCTGGAGACAATACACATCTCTTTAACCTGTGCTTAACCCTCTCTCCACTCACATTGTCTGTACCTTTAAGACTTGATTACCTGTAAAGACTCGCATTCCAACCATTATTTTGTAAATTGAGTCTGTGTCTTTATATGCCCTGTTTGTGAACAGAACTCCCACTCACCTGACGAAGGGGCAGCGCTCCGAAAGCTTGTGGCTTTTGCTGCCAAATAAAACTGTTGGACTTTAACCTGGTGTTGTGAGACTTCTTACTGTGCTCCTCCTCAATGATGTGGAGATGCCGGCGTTGGACTGGGGTAAACACAGTAAGAAGTTTAACAACACCAGGTTAAAGTCCAACAGTGTTGGACTTTAACCTGGTGTTGTTAAACTTCTTACAGTGTCTCCTCCTCAATGTCAGAGCTCCTGAGAATGAAGCTGTCATACACACTGCCAGGATGTTTCGCGCAGACGTGCATAATGTTCACATTGTGGTCACACACCAGTTAGACATTCAGGGAGTGTAACCCCTTTCTGTTGATGAATCTTCGCAGATTCTGCAGTGGGGCCTTGAGGGTGACGTGGGTGCAGTCGATCGCCCCCTGTAGATTAGGCGGGATGACCACGAACACTGCAGCCCAGGCTTCCTGATGGGCCTGCTCCAGGTTAAATTTGATGTCCTGCCCAGCCCGGGCATACAGGGCTTGCGTGACCTGCTCGACACAGGTGTACGCAATACACATCTCTTTAACCTGTGCTTAACCCTGTCTCCACTCACATTGTCTGTACCTTTAAGACTTGATTACCTGTAAAGACTCGCATTCCAACCATTATTTTGTAAATTGAGTGATGCGCGATAAATCACACGGGAGGCAGGATGTACCCGGGAAATAAAGGCTTTTATTGCCAACAATAACGGAGCTACTATATCCAAATACAATCCCAGACTAAAGGGTCACCAGGCAGAGCAGTGACCTTTATACCTCTCCCAGGAGGCGGAGCCAACTGGGGTGTACCATAGGACTATATTAACAGGTAGAACAGCCCAACCCTAACCCCAACAGTAACATATCTACAGACTCATAGTGCTGGCCAACCATGGCTCAGCATTCCTGGTGGTAACCAACAATGGTTCACCACATTGAGTCTGTGTCTTTATATGCCCTGTTTGTGAACAGAACTCCCACTCACCTGACGAAGGGGCAGCGCTCCGAAAGCTTGTGGCTTTTGCTGCCAAATAAAACTGTTGGACTTTAACATGGTGTTGTGAGACTTCTTACTGTGCTCCTCCTCAATGATGTGGAGATGCCGGCGTTGGACTGGGGTAAACACAGTAATTGGGAAATGCCACAGACATCTCCGCCAGGGATCTGGAAGGAGCCAGTTGCATAAAAGTTCAGAGTGGCCGTCAATTTGACAGCCACCGAGTTTTCGCGCCTGAAAACAGGCACAACTCGAGAGCAAAATCAGGCCCAGAGAGATGACGGGCCTGATTTTACCATCGCGTTGCACCCGTTTTTGGGCGCAAAAACTTGGTAAAGTCGGGCATGAGGCAAGTAGCACAATCCGCACCCGCCTCCGTGCCCGTTCCCCCTTTACCAAGGCCCAAAAATGGCCATGATCGGAACCGCACCCAAAACAAGCGCTCTCTGGTGGGCTGGAGGGGGAGGAGGGAGATGGGTCAGATTGCTTTCTGGAGGGGGGAGGGAGGTGGGTCAGATGGCTCTCTGGAGGGGGGGAGGGAGGCGGGTCAGATGGCTCTCTAGTGGGGTGAGGGGGGAGGGAGGTGGATCAGATTGCTTTCTGGAGGGAGGGGAAAGGGGGGTCCGCTGCCACTCTGCGTGCAATCGATGGGGGGAAAGGGGGGAGGGGGCCACGATCGGTCTGTGTAGTCGGGGGGGGGGGAATAAGGGGGCAGTAATGTTGTGGGGTTGGGGCAGTGTCTGTGGGGCCAGGGGGAGGTATTATCTGGCCTGGTAGCGATGTGGCAGAGGAATGTTTTTCTATTTTCTTTACTGCACATACGCAGTTGGAGGCGTCGATCGGAGCTGCAGGATTCCGGGCGTGTTAAGCCCCCACCCACAGACTTCTGCAGTGTGATTCGGAATCGCTGCTTTTTTTTCAGGCAGAGTGCGTATTGGGGCGCCTGAGAACGGGTCTAAAAGTTGGATCTGAAACATTCCCGGTTTCAGCGCTCAGAATCAAAATGGTAAAATCGGGCCCGACATGTCGGGCGGAATTCTCCGGCCGCACTGGTCTAAAAGCCAGAAATTTCGACCCGACATTCAATGGCATTTCATGTTCTCCACAACTCGCCTGGTAAAATTCCAGTGGCGGGCGGGATGGGAGAATTCCGGCCGTCTCCTTTTCCCTTTGCTTTGCCACTTTTCATTCGGCTCATGTCCAACCCTTGTTGCCCATTCTGATGCCTTACCCTCACACTGTGGCTTCCTTATCCCAGAATCATAGAATGGAATCATAGAAACCCTACGTGCAGAAGGAGGCCACTTGGTCCATCAGGTCTGCACTGAGCACAATCTCACCCAGGCCCTATCCCCGTAACCCCACATATTGACCATGGCTATTCTATCTAACCTGCATATCTTCGGGAAGGAAACCGGAGCACCCAGAGCAAAACCCAGGCAGACATGGGAAGAACTTGCAAATTCCACCAACTCTTGTCCCCTCGAGCTTTTCCTTTTTTTATGTTATTCATGTTAGTCTTTTCTTGTGCGGGCTGGTGGATTTGTTTTGGGGGGAAAGGAAATGGGGGGGTTCTTTTGTTTTACAGGTACGTGAGGGGGTAGTTTGTGCACATGTGGAAGAGATGGTGGTTAAAGGGGGAAAAGGAGAATGAGGAGAAGGCTGTTGATGGGGCCCCTGGGGGGGAAGAGGGTAGTACGTGCCTGGGTTCTGTTGTATTTTGGGTGGTTGCAGAGGGGCGGTTGTTGAGCTGGTATGTGTAAGGGGAGGAGGGCTGCTATGTTGGGGATTTATGTTGTGTTCCCAGGGTTTGGGCTGGATGTCAAGGTGGAATGTGTGTTGGAGACTGGTATGTGGAAAGGGGTTCCATTTTTTTTGGATTCATGACAAGGAGGTCACTTTGCGGCAGGCAGTGCGGCAACAAAGGGAGCAGGATGCATGTGAGTTACATTGAGGGTATGGGGTATATTACAGTGAGGGTGTGGGGTATGTCACAGTGAGGGTGTTGTGTATATTACAGTGTCGGTGTGGGTTTATTACAGTGAGGGTTTGGGGTATATTACAGAGAGGGTGTGGTGTATATTACAGTGACGGTGTGGGGTTTATTACAGCGAGGGTGTGGTGTATATTACAGTGAGGGTGGGGGTATATTACAGTGAAGGTGTGGTTCATATTACAGTGAAGGTGTGGGGTATGTTACAGTGAGGGTGTGGGGTATGTTATAGTGAGGGTGTGAGGTTATTACAGTGAAGACATGGGATATATTACAGTGAGGGTGGGTGTATATTACAGTGAAGGTGTGGGGTATATTACAGTGAGGATGTGTGGTATATTACAGTGAGGGTGTGGGGTATATTACAGCGAGAGTGTGAGGTTATTGCAGTGTGGGTGGGGGTATATTACAGTGAGGGTGTGGGGCAATTATGGTGGGGTGTGGGATATATTACAGTGAGGGTGTAGGGTTATTACAGTGACAATTTGGGGTATATTACAGTGAGGGTGTGGGGTGATTACAGTAAACGTGTGAGGTTTATTACAGTGAGGGTGTGGAGTATATTACAGTGAGGGTGTGGGATTATTATAGTGAGGGTTTGGAGTATATTACAGTGAGGTTTTGTGTTATTACAGTTAGCATGTGGAGTTATTACATTATGGTTGTAAGGTATATTACAGTGAGTGTGTGGGTTATATTACAGAGAGGGTGTGGGGTTATTACAGTGTTGGTGTGTGGTTATTACAGTGAGGGTGTGGGGTTATTACAGTGTGGGTGTGGAGTACATTACATGAGGGTGTGGACTATATTACATTGAGAGTGAGGGGTTATGACAGTGAGGGTATGGGTTATATTACAGAGGGAGTAGGGATATTACAGTGAAGGTTTGGTGTTATTATAGTGAAGGTGTGGGGTATATTACAGTGAGGATGTGGGGTTATTACAGTGTGGGTGTTTGGTTATTACGGTGAATATGTGGGGTTATTACTATGAGGGTGTGGGGTACATTACAGAAAGGGTGTCTAGTATATTACAGTGAGGATGTGGGGCATATTATAGTGAAGGTGTGGAGTATATTACAGTGAGGGTATTGGGTTATTACAGTGAGGACCTGTGGTTATTACAGTGTGGGTGTTCGGTTATTACGGTGAACATGTGAGGTTATTACCGTGAGGTTGTGGGGTATATTACAGAGAGTGTGTGCAGTATATTACAATGAGGGTATGGGGTATATTACAATGAGGGTGTGGGGTATATTACAGTGAGGGTGTGTGGTATATTACGTGAGGGTGTGGGGTATATGACAGCGAGGATGTTGGGTTATTATAGTGAGGGTATGGGGTTATTACATTGTGGCCGGGGGGTATATTACAGTGAGGGTGTGGGGTATATTACAGTGCGGGTGTGGGGTATATTACAATGAGGGTGTGGAGTATATTACAGTGAGGGGTGTGGGGTATATTACAGTGAGGGTGTGGGGTTATTACAGTGAGGGTGTGGGGTTATTAGAGTGAGAATGTGGGGTTATTACAGTGACGGTTTAGGACTATTACAGTGAGACACCTGCGTTCATTTTCCGACTTGGGCCACTGTCTTTGTGGAGTTTGCACATTCTCCCCATGTCTGCCTGGGTTTTCTCCGGTTTCCTCTCACAGTCCAATGATGTACTAGTTAGGTGAATTCGCCATGATAAATTCTCCCTCAATGTATCCAAACAGGCGCCGGAGTGTGGCGACTAGGGGATTTTCACGGTAACCTCATTGCATTGGTAATGTGAGCCTACGTGTGACTAATAAATAAACTTTAACTTTTTATGACAGTGAGGGTGCCGAGTATATTAAAGTAAAGGTGTGGGGTATATTGCAGTGAGGGTCTGGTATATTACAGTGAGAATATGGGGTTATTACAGTCAGGGTGTGGGGCCATTACAGTTAGGGTGGGGCATTATTACAAAGTGGGTTTGAAGTATATTACAGTGAGGATGGGGGTTATAAAGTGAGATTGAAGGCCACCCAGGTTCAATTCCCAGCTTGGGTCACTTTCTGGTTAGGTGAAATAACCATGATAAATTCTCCCTCAGAGGCTATGGGGTATATTACAGTGGGGCTCTGGGGTTATTACAGTGATGGTTTGGGGTTATTACAATGAGGATGTGGGGTATATTACAGTAAGGGTGTGGGTTATTACAGTGTGGGTGTGCGGTATATTACAGTGATGCTGTGGGATTATTACAGTGACGGTTTGGGGTTATTACAGTGAGGGTGTGGGGTTATTACAGTGAGGGTGTGGGGTTATTACAGTGACGGTGTGGAGTTATTACAGTGAAGGCGTGTAGTTATTACAATGAGGGTGTATGGTTATTACAGTGAGGATGTGGGGTTATTACAGTGAGGGTTTGGCGTTATTACAATGAGAGTGTGGGGTATATTGCAGTGAGGGTGTGGGGTTATTACAGTGAGGGTGTGGGGTTATTATAGTGAGAATGTGGGGTTATTACAGTGATGGTTTAGGACTATTACAGTGAGGTACCTGCATTCATTTCCCGACTTGGGCCACTGTTTGTGTGGAGTTTGCACATTCTCCCCATGTCTGCCTGGGTTTTCTCCGGTTTCCTCTCACAGTCCAATGATGTACTAGTTAGGTGAATTCGCTATGATAAATTCTCCCTCAATGTATCCAAACAGGTGCCGGAGTGTGGCGACTAGGGGATTTTCACGGTAACCTCATTGCATTGGTAACGTGAGCCTACGTGTGACTAATAAATAAACTTTAACTTTTTATGACAGTGAGGGTGCCGAGTATATTAAAGTAAAGGTGTGGGGTATATTGCAGTGAGGGTCTGGTATATTACAGTGAGAGTATGGGGTTATTACAGTCAGGGTGTGGGGCCATTACAGTGAGGGTGGGGCATTATTACAAAGTGGGTTTGAAGTATATTACAGTGAGGGTGTGGGGTGTATTACAGGGAAGGTGTCGATATATTAGCGTGAGAGTGTGAGGTATATTACAGTGAGGGTGTGGGGTATATCATAGTGAGGGTGTGGAGTATATTACAGTGAGGGTATTGGGTTATTACAGTGAGGACCTGGGGTTATTACAGTGTGGGTGTTCGGTTATTACGGTGAGCATGTGGGGTTATTACCATGAGGTTGTGGGGTATATTACAGAGAGTGTGTGCAGTACATTACAATGAGGGTATGGGGTATATTACAGTGAGGGTGTGGAGTATATTACAGTGAGGGTGACGGGTTATGACAGTGAGAATGTGAAGTATATTACAGAGGGTGTGGGGAGATTACAGTGAAGGTTTGGGGTTATTACAGTGGGCATGTGCAGCATATTACAGTGAGGGTGTGCGGTTATTACAGTGAGGATGTGGGGTTATTACAGTGAGGGTTTGGGGTTATTACAATGAGAGTGTGGGGTATATTACAATGAGGGTGTGGGGTTTTAACAGTGAGGCTATGGGGTTATTACAGTGAGGGTGTGTGGTTATTACAGTGAGGGTGTGGGGTTATTACAGTGAGCGTGTGGGGTATATTAGTGAGGGTGTGGAGTATATTACAATGAGGGTGTGGAGTATATTACAGTGAGGATGTTGGGTTATTACAGTGATGATGTAGGGTTATTACAGTGAGGGGGTGGAGTATATTATAGTGAGGTTGTGGTATATATTGCAGTGAGAGTGTGGGGTTATTACAGTGAGGATGTAGGGTTATTACAGTGAGGGGGTAGAGTATATTATAGTGAGGTTGTGGGATATATTGCAGTGAGAGTGTGGGGTTATTACAGTGAGGATGTGGGGTCTTATAGTTAGGATGTGAAATATATTATAGTGAGGGTGTGGAGTTATTACAGTGACGGTTTGGGGTGATTACAGTGAGGATGTGGGGTATATTACAGAGGGTATGGGGATATTACAGTGAAGGTCTAGGGTTATTACAGTGAGAGTGTGGGGTATATTACAGTTAGGGTGTGGGGTTATTACAGTGAGGATGTGGGGTTATTACAGTGAGGATGTGGGGTTATTACAGTGAGGGTTTGGGGTTATTACAGTGAGTGTGTAGGGTATATTACAGTGTGGGTGTGGAGTATATTACAGTGAGGGTGTTGGGTTATTACAGTGAGAATCTGGGGTTATTACAGTGTGGGTGTTCGGTTATTACAATGAGTGTGTGGGGTTATTACAGTGAGGGTGTGGGGTATATTACAGAGAGGGTGTGTAGTATATTACAGTGAGGGTGTGGGGTACATTACAGTGAGGGTTTGGAGTATATTATAGTGAGGGTGTGTGGTATATTACAGTGAGGGTGTGGGATATATTCCAGTGAGGGTGGGGGGTTATGACAGTGAGGGTGTGGGGTATATTACAGTGAGGGTGTGGAGTATATTTCAGTGAGGGTGGGGGGTTATGACAGTGAGGGTGTGGGGTATATTACAGAGGGTATGGGGATATTACAGTGAAGGTTTTTGTTTATTACAGTGAGAGTGTGGGGTATATTACAGTGAGGGTGTGGGGTTATTACAGTGAGGGTTTGGCATATATTACAGTGAGAGTGTGGGAATATTACAGTGAGATTTTGCATCATTACAGTGGGCGTGTGGGGGCATAATAGAGTCAGTGTGTGGAGTTATTACAGTGAGGGTTTGGGGTATATTACAGTGAGGGTATGTGGTATATTACAGCGAGGGCGTAGGGTATATTACAGTGCGGGTGTGGGGTACAGGACAGTGAGAGTGTGGGGTTATTACAGTGAGGGTGTGGCGTTATTACAGTGAGGGTGTGGCGTTATTACAGTGAGGATGTGGGTTTGTTACAGTGACAGTTTGGGGTATACTACAGTGAGGGTGTGGAGTATATTACTGTGAGGGTGTGGAGTATATTACCGTGAGGCAATGGAGTATATTGTAGTGAGGTTGTGGGATATAGGGGTTATGACGGTGAGGATGTGGGGTATATTACAGAGGATATGGGGATATTACAGTAAAGGTCTGGGGATATTACAGTGAGAGTGTGGGGTATATTACAAGTGAGGGTGTGGGGTTATTACAGTTGGGATGTGGGGTATTCCAGTCTGGGTGTGGGGTTATTACAGTGAGGGTGTGGAGTATATTACAGTGAGGTGTGGAGTTATTACAGTGAGGGTATGGAGTTATTACAGTGAGGGTGCGGGGTTATTACAGTGAGGGTGTGTGGTTATTACAGAGAGGGTGTGGAGTATATTTCAGTGAGGGTGGGGGGTTATGACAGTGAGGGTGTGGGGTATATTACAGAGGATATGGGGATATTACAGTGAATGTTTGGGGTTATTACAGTGAGAGTGTGAGGTATGTTACAGTGAGGGTGTGGGGTATATTACAGTGAGGATTTGGGGATATTACAGTGAAGTTTTGGGTTATTACAGTGGGCATGTGGGGCATATTAGTGAGGGTGTGGTGTTATTGCAGTGAAGATCTGGGGTTATTACAGTGAAGTTCTGGGTTATTACAGTGGGCATGTGGGGCATACTACAGTGAGGGTGTGGTGTTATTGCAGTGAAGATCTAGGGTTATTACAGTGAGGGTTTGGGGTTATTACAGTGAGCGAGTGGGGTATATTACAGTGAGGGTGTGAAGTTTATTACAGTGAGGGTTTTGGTTATTACGGTGAGTGTGAGGGGTTATTACAGTGAGGGTGTGGGGTATATTAAAATGAGGGTGTGGAGTTATTACAGTGAGAGTGTGGGGTTATTACAGTGAAGGTATGGGGTATATTACAGTGAGGATGTGGGGATATTACAGTGAAGTTTTGGGTTATTACAGTGGGCATGTGGGGCATATTACAGTGAGGGTGTGGTGTTTTGCAGTGAGGATGTGGGGTTATTACAGTGAGGGTTTGGGGTTATTACCGTAAGCGTTTGGGATATATTATAGTGAGAGTGTGGAGTTTATTACAGTGAGGGTGTTGGGTTATTACAGTGAGTGTAAGGGGTTATTACAGTGAGGGTGTGGGGTATATTACAGAGAGGATGTGTTGTCTCTTACAGTGAGGGTGTGGGGTATATTACAGTGAGGGTGTGGAGTATATTACAGTCAGGGTGTGTGGTATAGTATAGGGAGGGTGTGGGTTATATGACGGCAAGGATGTCAGGTTATTACAGTGATGTATGGGGTTATTACATTTTGGGTGGGTGGTATATTACAGTGAGGGTGTGGAGTACATTACAGTGAGGCTGTGGGGTGTATTACAGTGACGGTGTGGTACATTACAGTGAGACTCTGGAGTTATTACAGTGAGGGTTTGGGGTGCATTACAATGAGGGTGTGGTGTATATTACAGTGAGGGTGTGGGGTATATCACAGTGAGGGTGTGGGATATATTACAGTGAGGGTGTGGGGTATATTACAATGAGGGAGTGGAATATATTATAGTGAGGTTGTGAGATATATTTCAGTGAGAGTGTATGTATATTACAGTGAGGGTGTGGGATTATTACAGTGAGGGTGTGGGGTATATTACAGTGAGGGTGTGGGGTTATTACAGTGAGGCTGTGGGGTATAATAGTGAGGGTGTGGGATAAAATACATGAGGGCGTGGGGTTATTATAGTGAGGGTGTGGGGAGTATTACATTGAGGGTGTGGGGTGTATTACAGTGAGGGTGTGGTGTGTGTTACAGTGAGGGTGTGGAGGTATTTCAGTCTGGGTGTGGGGTTATTACAGTGAGGGTGTGGAGTTATTACAGTGAGGGTGTGTGGTTTTTATAGTGAGGGTGTGGGGTTCTTACAGTGAGGGTGTGGGGTTGTTACAGTGAGGGTGTGGGGTTGTTACAGTGAGGGTGTGGGGTTGTTACAGTGAGGGTGTGTAGTATAGTGGATCAGCGTTGCAATGTATATATTCCCATTGATGTGCCCTGCGTCTGTGCTGACTGCTCGAACCCACCAATGATTTTCAGAGCCTGGCTTTGTTTAACTGTACAGTTTATTTTTGATGTTTGACACTCAAATTACAAAAATGATTTGGATTAACGTCACTGTACACATCAAGATTGTGAATCACACCAGAACATCTACTCACTAGCACGGGACAGAGAGACTAGCACATTGCAACAGAGAAAATCAACCTGGGACAGGGGCAGGGAGGGAGAAGAAAGGGAGGGTAAGAGCAGGGGAGATAGGGAGGGATGGAGAGAGGGAAAGAGGGCAGGAGTGAAGTTGGGAGGGAGGGAAGGAATGAGAAAGGTAGCTAGGGAGGGAGGGCAGGAGGTGGGGAGGGAGTGAGCAAGAGAGGGAGGAAGAGAAAGAGAGAGAGAGGCCAGACATCAGGATCCCCTTCAGCTGCAGCCAGGAGGTGGGTCACTGGAGCAGAGGCCAGACAGCAGCTATCACTCACTCCGCCAGAGTGGCTTGTTGCCAGACAGTGGGCCTCACTGCTTCTTTGGGCTCCCAGGGTCCCCTCAGTGCAGCAGAAATGTAGAAAATAGGAACAGGAGGCCATTTGGCCCTTCGATCATGCTCCGTAATCCTCACACATACAAGCTTCACCTTCTTGGTGATCTCTCTCTATGCGCAGTCTCTGTCAGGTTACCCTCAGGCCATGTGTGTGACTGCAGGCTATATCCCAGACCCAGTGAGTGGCCTTTCCCTTCACAATGCTCCTTCCGAGGGGCTGGGTGTGCCTCTACTCAGTTTATTCGGGGCTGGCGGGAGAGGGGGGCTTCTCTCTGTGAAAGACGCACAGTGGGAGTCGGAGTCTGCCTCCCCTCAGCTCCTCCAGGCCTGAGAACTGGCGCTGTTGGTCAGAGTTGCTCAGCAAGTAAGACCGCCCTGGGATTGTAAACTCACTCACGCAGCTCTGCTAGCTTCAGAATCAAACTTTTCAAACTTGTTTTTCTTCAGTTCCTGCTGGCTCGCGATCCCTCTGGCTGTGGATTGCATTGGTTCTTACCCCATACCTACCCTCCCTCCATCCCACTGGCTCAAGATCCCACTGGACTCCGAATCCACACTGGCTGAGAGTCCGCACTGGCTGAGAGTCCGCATTGGCTGAAGATCGCTCTGGGCTCATCCACACTGGCTGAGGGTGCCATTGGCTCAGGATCCCACTGGATTCAGAATCCACACTGATTGAGATTCCACACAGGTTGAGGTTGCCACTGGCCAGTGAGTGCAAAGGAGAAACAGAGTGAGAAAGGGTCAGCGCGCCTCATAGAAATCCTACAGTGCAGAAGGAGGCCATTCGGCCCATCAAGTCTGGACCGACCACAATCCCACCCACGCCCTACCCCCATATCCCTACATATTTACCCACTAATCCCTCTAACCTACGCATCTCAGGACACTAAGGGCAATTTTTAGCATGGCCAATCAACCTAACCCGCACATCTTTGGACTGTGGGAGGAAACCGGAGTACCCGGAGGAAACCCACACAGACACGAGGAGAATGTGCAAACTCCACACAGACAGTGACCCAAGCTGGGAATCGAACCCAGGTCCCTGGAGCTGTGAAGCAGCAGTGCTAACCACTGTGCTACCGTGCCGCCCACTGTGCTACCGTGCTGTCCATACTGTGCAGTGTTGTCACAGCCAGCTGTGCCCGAGGGTGAAGCGCCAGCGGAGGGGCAAACAGGAGGGGCTCTTGGCTACTCACCGAGGTACCTAACTTGTGGCAGGAGCCCTGTCTGTGCTGTGAGGGCCAGTGTCGGATAAGGCTGGGGGGGGGCACAGGGTAGGCAATGAGATACACTGGCTCTGGACTTTGCAACTCTGACCCCCGTTGGTGAAGGCCAGTGAGGAAAGGGACCACACCTGGTAGAGGCCCAGCCATCTGCTGGATGGAAGAGGGCAGTCTGACCCTGAATTCTCTCTCCATCACTGACTGGGGGTGGGTGGAGATGATTGAAAGCAGGGCTGGGGGAGGAGGGCAGTGAATCAGTGGGAGATATGGGAGTCAGGAAAAACAGGGGAAGTGGAGGAGAGAACAGGGAGTAAAGGAAGGTGGAGGAGATTGTGGGAATGAGGAGAACAAGAAATTAGGGGTATGGGAGGAACAGGGATGGCACTCTCAGCATATTTGCGATGTGAAAGGGGGTGGGGGAAGGAGGGGGTCTGGGGATGAGGAGGAAGACGGATGGGGTACGGGTCAGATGGAGGACAAGGGAGTGGGGAAGTTGGAGGATAAGGAAGGGGGATTGATGTAGGGAGGGTATGGGGTGAGGGGATATCGGGGGAATGATGGTGGTATCAGTGCATTATGGGATATCAGGGGTATTGAGGTATAGGGGTAAGGAGGATGGGGGCAAAGGTGGGTACAGGGGTTAAAGGGTATTGAAAAGTAAAGGGGTATCAGGGACATAGGGAGTAAGGGGGTAAGGTGGTATCAGGGGTAAGGGAGTACCAGAGTTAAGGTGGGTATTAGGGAAAGGGGATATGGGGGTAAGAAGTATCAGGGTAAGGGGATATGGTGGGTAAGAGGGTATGGGGTAAAGGGGATATAGGGTAAAGGGGCATCGGCATAAAGGGGGTATCAGGGTAAAGGAGTATCAGGGTAAAGAATCAGGGTATGGGGTAAGGGGGTAGCAGTGGTATGCAGGTTATTGGGGTCATGGGGTATGGGAGTTATTGGGTATGGTGTGATATGGGGGGTACAGAGGAAGGGGATATTGGGGTAAAGGGGAGGTTTCAGGGGTATGGATATATCAGGGTAAGGGGGATACTGAGTATCAGGGTAAGGTGTATCAGAGGTAAAGGAATATCAGGGTAAAGGGGAAATCAGGGGAAGGGGGTGTCGGGGTAAAG
The DNA here is from genome assembly GCF_964213995.1 of Mustelus asterias. Classification (NCBI taxonomy): domain Eukaryota; kingdom Metazoa; phylum Chordata; class Chondrichthyes; order Carcharhiniformes; family Triakidae; genus Mustelus; species Mustelus asterias. Next base: position 122,049 of record NW_027590222.1, read on the forward strand.
GGGTGTCGGAGTAAAGGAGGTATCGGGGTAAAGGAATATTGGGGTAAGGGGTATCGGGGTAAAGGGATATCGGGGTAAGGGATATTGGGGTAAAGGGTATCGGGTATTGGGGTACACTGGGACAGGTTCACAGAGAGCAGGAGGAAGGATTTGTTTATCGACACACAGGATTTTACAGACAAACAGTTTCTCATCTACATCTAGTGATGTCTCCAGCACAGAGTGTGCTATTGGTACAAGAGATTAAACAAGATACAGAACATTACAAAGCTAAAGAACAATATAAGAATAAAATATACAATTTCACTTTGGATAGCTGAGGTCAAAGGTTAAAGTTCACTTTGGCTGGGTAATTAGATTTAAACACTGAAGGTAGTGGAGTTGTGGACTTTGTCATTTCTTTGGTTTTATTCCGCGAGGAAAGCGTTTTCATTACATTTTCATCTCTTTAATACTTGGTTTCTAGCTTTGGGTTAGAGCTGTTAAACAGGGTCAGTGGTCCCACTGAATGGCATAAAGGGGCATCTCAGTGTAACCTTTCCCCACGCTGTCTCCCCCCACACACAGCCTCCCCCACACACAGTCTCCCCCACACACAATCCCTCCTCACACACAGTCTCCCCCACACACAATCCCTCCTCACACACAGCCTCCCCCACACACAATCCCTTCTCACACACAGCCTCCCCCACACACAATCTCTCTTCCCCACAGTCTCTCCCCACGTGGATTTCGCTTCCTCTTGAGGTCTCTCTGCATCTGGTTCTCTCCCCACTCTCTGATGCTCTGTAACATGTGATATATCCTCTTTCTCTCTGTCTCCTTCCTCTCGGTGTTCTTTGTTCCTTGCTTGCTCTTCAGATGCTTCCCAAGCTCTCTCCCCTCTCTCACATCCCATGCTGCGTTGATTGAGACCTCTCCCCCTACCCTGTCCTCTCTCTCTTGCTCCCTTCACGTGCTCTCATTCTTCTCTATCTCTCCTCATTGAACTCTCTCCCTCCTCCACACACTCTCCCCGTGCTCTCTCTCTTCCCCACAACCTCTCTTCTGCCTCCACTCTCTCTCTCTCTCTCCCCTCCCATGCACTCTCACTTTCTCTCATGTCCTGATCCACTCCGTAGCTCTGCCGGGGAGAGTGATGGGAGGCGTCTCTCTCGAGGGACCTCTCTGACTGGTTCCTCACCTGTCCCGGAGATTTGTTTTTCACCTTGGGACAGAGTTCGGGAAGCAGCGGGGGCAGCGCCAGGGGCAAAGGACTCAGTCAACAGCAAAGACCCCCCGCCCCCCACCCCACCCATGTACCGGTCCCCCTCACCCCTCCCTCAGACCGGGATCGATGAACAGCTGGCTCCAGGTATTCAGGCAGAGGGACCTGAAGGAGCTGCACACTCTCTGGCTGACGTTTCTAGGATGGGCTGGCACAATTCCATTGAGCACAGTCGCCTTTCACCCAGCCCCACATTCCACCTCCCCCCCACCCCGTGTGAGGGAGCAGTGGGATAAAGCATGTGTGTGTGGAGGGGAGAGAGAGAGAGAGAGAGAGTGGCAGAGACACAACTGATGCCCATCATTCAGGGGGACCCACACCCTGGAGTGCATAAATACGAACCACCCAGCAACGAGTGATGCCCTCCTCAACAGTGTAGGTGCCAGCAATCACTCACGTCGGCCTTCCAGCTTACACTCGCCGCATTACCCTCACATGCAGGCTGTCACCCAAGGGCAGCTCTGTCTCAGCTGGCAATGCCAAGGGGAGTCGTGTGGACGCGGGCTGGGGTGAGGGGGGTATAGGGAGATGGGAGGGTGGAAACACCAGGTCTGGAGAGAGAGAGAGAGAGAGATGCAGAGCTCGCTCCACATTGCCGACACACTTCGCCTCAAGAATGGGACCACTGTGAGAGGGCATAGCCCCCCCCCCCCAATAAATCCCCCCTCCCTCAACTGCCCCCTCCCTCCCTCAAACCCCCCCACTCCTCCTCCCTCACTACTCCGCGCCCACACCCCCCCCTCCGCAGGTGGTGAATCGTTCCCTCTCCCAGCTCTGGATCTCTGGCTCCCCCTTGTTCGTGCCAATCGAGTTGGCACTGGGCATGGAGATCTTCGCCAAGTTTGGAAGCTGGCTTTTTTTGTCTCTCTCTCTCTACAGCACAGGAAACAGGCCCTTCGGCCCTCTCTTCGAGGTCTCACCGTGACTCTCTTCTGCAGGCCCAGAGTGCCTGGGTCGTGAGCTGGGTGCCACTGTCTCCACATCACCCTCTCCTGCCGCCTGTCTGCCTGCCCGCCAACACACATGCACACTCACACACACACACACGCCCCACAACCAGGTACCACAGTCTTTGGTTGTCCAGTCTGTTGTATTTTGATATATTTGTTCTCACCCCACCACGAGTAGAGGCTACTGAGAAGCACAAGTCTTTGTCCAGGGACACTGGTGATGCGTAACCTTTGGTATTGTTCCTTGCGAGATTTGGTTGATTAAATTGCTGTTTTGTAAAGAGCGTTTCTTTCACTAGGTTAAATGGATTGGAGGGAAGCACCCAGACAGCTGCAGTGTGACTGCTGCCCATTTTCAACTGGAGGAGTTTCGTAATGTCCAGAAATCACTAGTGACAGCACAGAGTGAAAGCTCAACACAGCATCCAGTCAGGGACCCGCTCGGAGTGCATTCACCCTCTCTGCCATCTCCCAGACCCACTCCCCAACCCTCCACCAATAAAAACAGCCACGTGGGGGTGTGGGTGTCTCAGTGAGTCCAGCTCAGTCAATCCGACAACCCCTGTGGGACAACAGCAGGCAGCCCACTCCCTCCCCTGAACAGTCCACAGAGGGGCGGGGGAGGTGGGGATCAGCGAGCACAGCAGCCCCAATGCCTGCTCCGTACCCGCGTCAATGGCAAGCTGTCCTCGTAGTCCACACCTCGGGTTCCTTGCCAGCTCCCCATCCTCACTGCTTTCCCTCCGTAAGATCCAGTGGCTTCTCCATTCTTGTGTCCCACCCAGGTTACACTAAGTCCTCTCCAGCTCGATGCTCGGTCCTCTCTCTTGCATTGGATTCTGTTTGCTCTCTTTGGGTTGCACTGGATGCTCTGTTGCCTCTGGGTTGCACTGGAGTTTCTGTTCTCTCTGGGTTGCACCGGAGGTTCTGTTCTCTCTGGGTTGCACTGGAGTTTCTGTTCTCTCTGGTTTGCACTGGAATTTCTGTTCTCTCTGGGTTGCACTGGAGTTTCTGTTCTCTCTGGGTTGCACTGGATGCTCTGTTCCCTCTGGGTTGCACTGGAGTTTCTGTTCTCTCTGGGTTGCACTGGAGTTTCTGTTCTCTCTGGGCTGCACTGGATGCTCTGTGCCCTCTGGGTTGTACTGGAGTTTCTGTTCCCTCTGAGCAGCACTGAATGCTCTGTTCCCTCTGGATTGCACTGGAGCTTCTGTTTTCTCTGGGCTGCCCTGGAGTTTCTGTTCCCTCTGAGTGGCACTGGATGCTCTGTTCCCTCTGGGTTGCACTGGAGTTTCTGTTTCCTCTGGGTTGCACTGGAGTTTCTGTTCTCTCCAGATAGCACTGCTCATTGTATGGGAATGTTTTCAAGTTTTTTGTTCTGGGGTAAGCAGTGGGGGCTGTGGAACTAAAGAGGATGTCTGACTGTCGCCACTATGTTTGATCCCAGCATCCCCATACCAACATCCTCCCGCACCCAGCAGATGGTCAGGGTGGATTCAGCCAGTGACATTTATCAGGCCTTGAGCCTGGCCACACTACAGGCCCCAGTCAGCATTAGTCATCCTCTGACCGCAGCCAGACAGTGGTTCGAGATGCAGGAAAGGAGCCGAGAACCACTCTCACTGCTGCCAGAGGATCTCAGAGCAGACTGAGTCCATGCCTGTGTGCGTCACTCAGGCCGCGCTCTCCCATCCCCAGCCCACCCTTGGCTGCAGAGAATCCCTGGGTTCAGCCTCTCCGTCAGAGCAAAGGGTCTTGAGCTGTGCCGTGCTGTGCCGGGACGTGTGCTGTCTCGTGTACCGCGAAAGCCTTTTTATTTGGTTCATCAAAGTATATGAGGTATATGACGGGCTATCTCCCTAGCCCCGGGAGGTTTGACAGCATACTCATTCAACAAGGTAGATGTGGTTTATTTGGTTTTCTGTTTGTGTAAAGCTCTTTATGTGCACAGACTCCGTCCAGGCAGCGTCACTCAGTGCTGGTTAGAATGTGTCCTGGGAGATTATGCCCATTCTTGACGTGGGATAGACCCACGAAACCCGGATAAACCCCCAAAACCGGGATAGACCTCCCCAAAACCGGGAAAGACCTCCCCAAAACCTGGATAGATCTCCCCAAAACCGGGATAGACCTCCCCCAAACCGGGATAGACCTTCCCCAAACCGGGATAGACTTCCCCAAAACCGGGATAGACCCCCAAACTGAGATAGATCCTCCCAAACTGGGATAGATCCTCCCAAACTGAGATAGATCCTCCCAAACTGGGATAGACCCCCCAAATCAGGACAGACCCCCCCAGACCGGGACAGACCCTGCCAAACTGGGATAGACCTCCCCAAATTGGGATAGACCCCCAAAACCGGGATAGACCCCCCCCTCAGACCGAGACAGACCCCCCCTCAAACCGAGACAGACCCTCCCAAACCGGGACAGACCCTCCCAAACTGGGATAGACCCCCACAAAATGTGACAGACCCCCCCAAACTGGGACAAACCCTCCAAACCGGGATAAACCCCCAAAATGGGATAGACCCCACCCCCCAAACCAGGAGAGACCTCCCCAAACCAGGAGAGACCCCCAAAATAGAATAGACCCCCCAAACCAGGATAGTCCTCCCCAAACCGGGATAAACCCCCCAAAATGGGATAAACCCTCCCCCCAAACCGGGATAGACCTCCTCAAACCGGGATAGACCTCCGCAAACTGGGATAGACCTCCCAAACTGGGATAAAGCCCCTCCAAACCGGGACAGACCCCCCAAACCAGGAGGACCCCCCAAACTGGGATAAAGCCCTTCCCAAACTGGGATAAAGCCCCCCCCAAACCGGGATAGATCGCCCACCAGACCGGGACAGACTCCCCCAAATCGGGATAGACCTCCCAAATCAGGATAGACCCCTCCAAACCCCAGGCATAATCTCAAGGTAGACCACATTCTGCCCCAGGGGAACCTTCAGCACAGTCCAACCCAGTATCATTGAACAATAACAGTCCCAACGTTAACAATAAACATCAGGGTTGGGTTTGAACATGCTTGACCGTAATTAATGGCACTAATTAATGGACACTAACGATTCTGATGATTATCAATGTTGGCTGTTGTCGGGTGAATGGGACTAGCTGGGTGACTGGCTGGAGATCAGCACTGAGTGACTTTGGGCCGGGGTCAAGTGCTGTGGGGGTCACAGCCTGACCCCCGACCCCTGACCCTGATGGGGTTTAAATTTTTTGGTATGTTTTTCTCTCTGTGAATCAGATTATGCTGTCAACCATCAGCCGGTTAATGTGGAGATAGCTGAATTTTTGGTCTAAAGTCAAGTTTCTTTTGATTTTTTTCTTTATACATATGCAATAAAAGCCAAACATAGATTTCTTCTATAAAAACTATTTAGCTAAACAGTTACATTCCATCTAAAGTTGGTGAAATTTACTTCAGTTCCAGGATTTGAAGGGTTTTTTTCTTTAAAAGGGGAGGCAGTGAAGAGAAGGCTGGGACTGCCTCTGACTCCTGCACACACACTCTCCTAAAGCTGTACTCATGTACACACTGCTTCAGTCCTGTGTACACACTGGCTCACACACTCGTGTGCACACTGGTTCCAACACGTGTGTGCACACTGGTTCACACACTCGTGCACACTGGTTCACACACTCATGTACACATTGGTTCCAATACTTGTGTGCACACTGGTTCACACACATATACACATTGGTTCCAACACTTGTGTGCACACTGGTTTACACACATGTGCACCCTGGTTCACACACTCATGTGCACCCTGGTTCGCACACTCATGTGCACCCTGGTTCGCACACTCATGTGCACCCTGGTTCGCACACTCATGTGCACCCTGGTTTGCACACTCGTGCACCCTGGTTTGCACACTCGTGCACCCTGGTTTGCACACTCGTGTGCACAATAGTTCACACACTCGCATGCACACTTTCACACACTCACGTGCACCTTGTTTCATACATTTGTGTGCACCCTGTTTTGCACATTCGTGTGCACAATGGTTTGCACACTCCTGTGCACAATGTGCCCACAACAATGGTTCACACACTCGTGTGCACAATGGTTCACAGTCTAGAATTAAACACCTGAAATCAGAAATTGGGAAGCAAAAAGCGAAACTGAGGTCAGAGATTGGGGGATCAGGATGGGAGCTGGTCGCCCTTCCTCCCAGCAGCCCCCGCCGTTTAGTCCCATGCACTGAAATGGCCCACTCCATCTCTCAACAGTACTTTGGTTTTTTTTGAACACTATTAAATATATTTAGGAGGAAAGCCAGGGCTCTTTTTTTTGGGGAGACGGGAAGACCCCGGCAGTAGAGAGAGAGATGAGGATCCGGGTCTCCCATTGTGACCTGCCCTGGCTATGAGGTATATTGGAGCAGTGACTGAGTCGTCTGCCACTTAACTTCTCACTAAAATCCACTGTTGCTTCATTTTAATTATTTAAACACAGGGGGAAGGATTTAAAAAGGTGAGAGAGTGTGTGTGTGAGAGTGTGTAAGTGTGTGTGAAGGTGTGTGTGTGAGAGAGTGTGTAAGCATGAGTGTGTGTGAGAGAGTGTAAGTGTGTGTGAAGGTGTGTGTGTGAGAGAGTGTGTAAGCATGAGTGTGAGAGAGTGTGTGTAAGTGAGCCCGACTGTGTGTGAGAGTGACTGAGAGCGTGTGTGTGATAGTGTTTGTGTGTGTGTGAGCATGAGTGTGTGTACATGAGAGACTGTGTTTTGGAGAGGGTGTGTAAGTGAGTGAGAGAGTGTGTGTGAGTGTACGTGTGTGAGTGCGTGTGTGTGTGCAAAGGTGCGTTTTGATGTGTGTGTGAGTGACTGAGTGTGTTTTGGTGAGGGTGTTCTAACCGGGAGTTCAGGCACTGGTTTGTAACAATGTGGGATAATCCTCTGTGTTGGTCTTGGTGGCTTTGGGGACGTGCTTGTATCTGAATTAAATATTTCAGTAAATAAATAGAGCAAAGTCCCTCCCCACTGGGTCACAATACAAAACAAACCATACAAATGATATCAAAACCCTCGAATCCCAGAGAAAACATAACTTAAAACAAACCAAACTGAAATCATTGCAGAATACAATCTGGAAAAAAACAACACGGGTCATGTGTCAGGCTGCGAATTCCTCCCCCCCTCCCCTCGCCTCCCCTCCCCCCGCCAGGACGTGCAGGTGAAGAGGTTGTCAGGGTGCGGGTCACCTCTCCAGGGTTCATCCTCCACGGGGTCCGTAAGGGAGCTGATGACAGTGGAGTCAGAGGGAGGATTCCTCCCCCGGCCCCTTGGCGGGGTCACTCGGCACTGGATCGCGCTGGGTCGACGCCGGCTGCTGGCCCCTCGGCCTCACTGCAGCTGCCGGGCACCCTGCTGTGCAGAGAGCTGACCGAGGCCAGGCTGACAGCAGCTGGGTGGCTGGGCAGCAGGGGAAGGCCCGGCGGGGTCAGAAAGAGGGGTGAGGTAACAATGCTCTGTGTCCCTGCGCTGCCTGCGCCACTCGACAGCACCAGGTTCCCACTGGCATCAAGGCTGGTAACAGGTATGGTTCCACCACTCGCGAGAGCTGCAAGAGAAGAGGGCACAATATGAAGCACAAGCAGAGAGAGGGCACAGGGAGAGGGCACAGGGAGGGGACACAGGGAGAGGACACAGTGAGGGGACACAGGGAGGGGACACAGGGAGGGGGCACAGGGAGAGGACACAGGGAGGGGACACAGGGAGAGTACACAGGGAGAGTACACAGGGAGAGTACACAGGGCGAGCACACAGGGAGAACACACAGGGAGTGTACACAGGGAGAGTACACAGGGCGAGCACACAGGGAGAGGACACAGAGAGAGTACACAGGGCGAGTACACAGGGCGAGCACACAGGGAGTGTACACGGAGAGTACACAGGGCGAGCACACAGGGCGAGCACACAGGGAGAGCACACAGGGAGAGCACACAGGGAGAGGACACAGGGAGAGCACACAGGGAGAGCACACAGGGAGAGCACACAGGGAGAGCACACAGGGAGAGCACACAGGGAGAGGACACAGGGAGAGCACACAGGGAGAGCACACAGGGAGAGCACACAGGGAGAGCACACAGGGCGAGTACACAGGGCGAGCACACAGGGAGTGTACACAGGGAGAGTACACAGGGCGAGCACACAGGGCGAGCACACAGGGAGAGCACACAGGGCGAGCACACAGGGAGAGCACACAGGGAGAGCACACAGGGAGAGGACACAGGGAGAGCACACAGGGAGAGCACACAGGGAGAGCACACAGGGAGAGCACACAGGGAGAGCACACAGGGCGAGCACACAGGGAGAGCACACAGGGAGAGCACACAGGGAGAGCACACAGGGCGAGCACACAGGGAGGGGACACAGGGAGGGGACACAGGGAGGGGACACAGGGAGAGCACACAAAATTGGCTCAGTTGTAGGAGACAGAGGGTGATGACAGAAGGTTGCTTTAGTGACTGGAAGCCGAGTGTCTTGGGCTACAAGAAGATATAGACAGAATGGGCAAATGGGCAGATAAGTGGCACATGGAATTTAACCCTGAAAAGTGAGAGTTGATACACTTTGGAAGGAGTAATTTGACAAGAAAGTATTCAATGAATGGCAGCACACAAGGGAATAAAGGGGCCTTGGCGTGTTTGTCCACAGATCTCTGAAGGTGCAAGGGCATGTTAGTAGGATGGTGAAAAAGGCATATGGGACACTTGCCTTTATCAATCGAGGCATAGATTATAAAAGCAGGGAAGTCATGTTGGAGTTGTATAGAGCTTTGGTGAGACCATAGCTGGAGAACTGTGTGCAGTTCTGGTTGCCACATTATAGGAAGGATGTGATTGCACTGGAGGGGGTGCAGAGGAGATTCACCAGGATGCTGCCTGCGATGGAGCATTTAAGTTATGAAGCGAGGCTGCGTAGGCTTGGAGTGTTTTCGTTGGAGCAGAGAAGACAGAGAGGCGACCTGATCGAGGTGTACAAGATTATGAGGGGCATGGACAGAGAGAATAAGCTGTTCCCCTTAGTTGAAGGACCAGTCATGAGGAGACATGGGTTCAAGGTGAGAGGCAGGAGTTTTAGGGGAGATGTGAGGGCAAACTCTTTTACCCTGAGGGTGGTGATGGTGTGGAATGCACTGCCTGGGAGGGTGGTAGAGGCGGATTGCCTCACACCCTTTAAAAAGTACCTGGATGAGCACTTGGCACGTCAAAACATTCAGGACTATGGGCCAAGTGCTGGTAAATGGGATTAGGTGGGAGTACAGGCATTGCTAATGTGTCAGTGCAGAATTGATGGGCCGAAGGGCCTCTTCCGCACAGTATGATTCTATGGGAATATGCAGTGAGAATACACAGGGAAAGTAGAGTGAGAATACAGAGAGGGTAGACAGTGAGAAGCCAGAGGGAGAGCGCGCAGGGAGAGCGCGCAGGGAGAGCGCGCAGGGAGAGCGCGCAGTGAGAGCGCGCAGTGAGAGCGCGCAGTGAGAGTGCGCAGGGAGAGCGCGCAGTGAGAGCGCGCAGGGAGAGCGCGCAGTGAGATCGCGCAGGGAGAGCGTGCAGGGAGAGCGCGCAGTGAGAGTGCGCAGGGAGAGCGCGCAGTGAGAGCGCGCAGTGAGAGCGCGCAGTGAGAACGCGCAGGGAGAGCACGCAGGGAGAGCGCGCAGGGAGAGGACGCAGGGAGAGGGCGCAGGGAGAGGGCGCAGGGAGAGCGCGCAGGGAGAGCGCGCAGGGGGAGGACGCAGGGAGAGGGCGCAGGGAGAGGGCGCAGGGAGAGCGCGCAGGGAGAGCGCGCAGGGAGAGCACGCAGTGAGAGCGCGCAGTGAGAGCGCGCAGTGAGAGCGCGCAGTGAGAGCGCGCAGGGAGAGCGCGCAGTGGGATCGCGCAGGGAGAGCGTGCAGGGAGAGCGCGCAGTGAGAGCGCGCAGGGAGAGCGCGCAGTGAGAGCGCGCAGTGAGAGCGCGCAGTGAGAACGCGCAGGGAGAGCGCGCAGGGAGAGCGCGCAGGGAGAGGGCGCAGGGAGAGGGCGCAGGGAGAGGGCGCAGGGAGAGCGCGCAGGGAGAGGGCGCAGGGAGAGGGCGCAGGGAGAGGGCGCAGGGAGAGGGCGCAGGGAGAGCGCGCAGGGAGAGGACGCAGGGAGAGCGCGCTGGGAGAGCGCGCAGGGAGTGGACACAGGGAGAGCGCGCAGGGAGAGCGCGCAGGGAGAGCGCGCAGGGAGAGGGCGCAGGGAGAGGGCGCAGGGAGAGGGCGCAGGGAGAGGGCGCAGGGAGAGCGCGCAGGGAGAGCGCGCAGGGAGAGCGCGCAGGGAGAGGGCGCAGGGAGAGGGCGCAGGGAGAGGGCGCAGGGAGAGGGCGCAGGGAGAGGACGCAGGGAGAGGGCGCAGGGAGAGGGCGCAGTGAGAGCGCGCAGGGAGAGCGCGCAGGGAGAGCGCGCAGTGAGAGCGCGCAGTGAGAGCGCGCAGTGAGAGCGCGCAGGGAGAGCGCGCAGTGAGAGCGCGCAGGGAGAGCGCGCAGTGGGATCGCGCAGGGAGAGCGTGCAGGGAGAGCGCGCAGTGAGAGCGCGCAGGGAGAGCGCGCAGTGAGAGCGCGCAGTGAGAGCGCGCAGTGAGAACGCGCAGGGAGAGCGCGCAGGGAGAGCGCGCAGGGAGAGGACGCAGGGAGAGGGCGCAGGGAGAGGGCGCAGGGAGAGCGCGCAGGGAGAGGACGCAGGGAGAGGGCGCAGGGAGAGGGCGCAGGGAGAGGGCGCAGGGAGAGAGCGCAGGGAGAGGACGCAGGGAGAGCGCGCAGGGAGAGCGCGCAGGGAGTGGACACAGGGAGAGTGCGCAGGGAGAGCGCGCAGGGAGAGCGCGCAGGGAGAGGGCGCAGGGAGAGGGCGCAGGGAGAGGGCGCAGGGAGAGGGCGCAGGGAGAGGGCGCAGGGAGAGCGCGCAGGGAGAGCGCGCAGGGAGAGCGCGCAGGGAGAGGGCGCAGGGAGAGGGCGCAGGGAGAGGGCGCAGGGAGAGGACGCAGGGAGAGGGCGCAGTGAGAGCGCGCAGGGAGAGCGCGCAGGGAGAGCGCGCAGTGAGAACGCGCAGGGAGAGGGCGCAGGGAGAGGGCGCAGGGAGAGGGCGTAGGGAGAGGGCGCAGGGAGAGGGCGCAGGGAGAGGGCGCAGGGAGAGGGCGCAGGGAGAGTACACAGTCTTTCAGGGGAGGAGGAGAGAGTCAGCACCTTCAGGGGAGAGAGAGAGAGAGAGAAAGAGAGAGAGTCAGCACCTTCAGGGTAGGAAGAGAGAGTCAGCACCTTCAAGGGAGGGGAATGTTTGGGATGTTTGAGTCGATAATGGGACACGGATGGATCCAGTTGAGGGAGACGATGAGTGAATGGATGGAGAACAGGATCTGTGTGGGAATGGAATGAGTGTGATTCAGAGACACAAACAAACCTTGGATAGTGGCTAAGGGATTGTTGGCCATAAGAGAGGGATTAATTCCGTGGTTCACACTCAGTACTGAACTCCTGTAATCCAACCAGAGAAAAGGCATTGAGACCATTCAGCCTTCCCAGACATATGGGGATGAATGTGAGGAGTGGGGCACAAGTGAGGTGTATGCGGACTGAGGCTTTGGGTGAGGGGAGCAGTGAGGGAGGAGTGAGGCTGTAGGGTAGAATGAGAGGAGCTCTGAGGGGGAGGAGAGAAGAGAGGTGAGGAGGAGGAGGTGTGGGAGAGGAGAAATGAGGGTGCCCAGGAGGTGTGGGGGGGTGAAGGGAAGGAGTGAGGGGAGGCGTTTGGGAGGAGAGGAATGAGGGCCTAGGTGAGGGAAGAGCGAGAGGGGAGGAGTGTGGAGAGGTGGGGAGAGGACTGAGGGGAGGAGCGAGGTGAAGTGGGGGAGGTGGGTGTGGAGGGAGTAGAGGAGGGAGGATAATCAAGGGAAGGAGTGGGTGAAGAGTAGGAGTGAGTGTGAGTGCAGTGGAAATGGGAGGGGGAGGGGAGGTGAGAGGTGGGAAGGAATGGGGAAGAGGGAAGCAAAGGATGAGGGGATGAGAGGAGTGAGGGAGAGATGAGTGAGGGAGAGATGAGTAAGGGAGAGATGAGTGAGGGAAAGAGAGGAGTGAGGGAAAGAGGAGTGAGGGAAAGAGAGGAGTGAGGGAAAGAGAGGAGTGAGGGAAAGAGAACAGTGAGGAAAGAGAGGAACGAGGGGATGAGTGGAGTGAGGGGATGAGTGGAGTGAGGGGATGAGTGGAGTGAGGGGACAGGAGGAGTGAGGGGACAGGAGGAGTGAGGGGACAATAAGGTTCGGGGAGCAGTGTGGGTGGGCATGAGTGAGGGAGTGTGGGCTGGTGTTGGCAGATGAGGGGGTGAGAACTCAGAGAGCAATGATGCCTCTCCATCTGACTCACACTTAGGCTTCGAGCTGATATTCCAGTCTTTAAACCCTTCCATTCCCACCTTCACCCCTCTATTTGTAATGCAATATCTCTCCCTTTCTCTCTGGGTTTCTGCCTTCTTTCCCTCCCCCATTCTGTTCATCATTTTCCCTCATGCTCCCTCCAATCCCCTTTACTCCCTCTATCCAGGTTTCCTGATCCCTACCAGTTGGTCCCTGATCACTGACAGGACCGATGACCTCGAGGTATTATTGCAAGACTATTAATCCAGAAACTCAGCTAATCATCTGGGGACCTGGGTTTGAATCCCGCTAAGGCAGATGGTGGAATTTGAATTCAATAAAAAATATCTGGAATTAAGAATCTACTGATGACCATAATTGTCGGAAAAACACATCTGGTTCACGAATGTCCTTTGGGGAAGGAAATCTGCTGACGGTACCTGGTCTTACACGTGACTCCAGAGCCACAGCAATGTGGTTGACTATCAAATGCCCTCGAACAAAGAGAGATGGGCAATAAATGCTGACCAGCCAGCGATACCCATGTCCAATGAATTTTTAAAAACTCGCCGCTGGTCCGTGATCTCTCATAGTCGATGGCTGATCTCTCTAAATTGGTTCCCAATCTCTCCCAGTCAGCCCCCCATCTCTTTGAGTCAATCCCTAATCACTCTAAGGACATCAATATTCTCTGTGAGTTAATCGCTGTCTCAATGTGATGTTGGATGAAGATTTGTGAACATTGGGCTTTATTCATTGGTGGAGAATATCCTTACCCTGTGCTGGAGCTCATGCTCGACAGTGCCAATGAGTGACTGCTGTTTGTGCCGTTAGGAGCTGAGGTGGGTGAGGTATTCAGTGCAGAGACTGAGCTGCCAGTTAACCTGGGAGTGTGCATCGTACCAGCTGCAGACATCGTGGTCACTGCCCGGAAAAAGAGACATCATCAATACCAACTTCATACCCTGTACCCCTCACACACCCTGGACCCAGTCCCACATCCTGTACCAGTCCCACACCCTGTACCCAGTCCCTCACCCTGTACCCGTCCCTCACCCTGTACCCAGTCCCTCACCCTGTACCCGTCCCACACCCTGTACCCAGTCCCTCACCCTGTACCCATCCCTCACCCTGTACCCAGTCCCTCACCCTGTACCCGTCCCACACCCTGTACCCAATCCCTCCCCCTGTACCCGTCCCACACCCTGTATCCAGTCCCACACCCTGTACCCAGTCCCACACCCTGTACCCAGTCCCACACCCTGTACCCAGTCCCACACCCTGTACCCGTCCCACACCCTGGACCCGTCCCAAACCCTGTACCCAGTCCCACACCCTGTACCTGTCCCACACCCTGTACCCAGTCCCACACCCTGTACCCGTCCCACACCCTGTACCCAGTCCCTCACCCTGTACCCAGTCCCTCACCCTGTACCCAGTCCCTCACCCTGTACCCAGTCCCTCACCCTGTACCCAGTTCCACACGCTGTACCCAGTCCCACACCCTGTACCCAGTCCCACACCCTGTACCCGTCCCATACCCAGTATCCAGTCCCACAACCTGTACCCGTCACACACCCTGTACCCAGTCCCACACCCTGTACCCATTCCCACAGCCTGTACCCAGTCCCTCACCCTGTACCCAGTCCCACACCCTGTACCCAGTCCCACACCCTGTACCCAGTCCCACACCCTGTACCCAGTCCCACACCCTGTACCCAGTCCCTCCCCCTGTACTCAGTCCCTCACCCTGTACCCAGTCCCACACCCTGTACCCAGTCCCACACCCTGTACCCAGTCCCTCCCCCTGTACTCAGTCCCTCACCCTGTACCCAGTCCCTCCCCCTGTACCCAGTCCCACACCCTGTACCCAGTCCCACACCCTGTACCCAGTCCCACACCCTGTACCCAGACCCACACCCTGTACCCAGTCCCACACCCTGTACCCAGTCCCTCCCCCTGTACCCAGTCCCACACCCTGTACCCAGTCCCACACCCTGTACCCAGTCCCACACCCTGTACCCGTCCCTCACCCTGTACCCAGTCCCACACCCTGTACGCGTCCCATACCCTGTACCCAGTCCCACACCCTGTACCCAGTCCCACACCCTGTACCCAGTCCCTCACCCTGTACCCAGTCCCTCACCCTGTACCCGTCCCTCACCCTGTACCCAGTCCCACACCCTGTACCCGTCCCACACCCTGTACCCAGTCCCTCCCCCTGTACTCAGTCCCTCACCCTGTACCCAGTCCCACACCCTGTACCCAGTCCCACACCCTGTACCCAGTCCCACACCCTGTACCCAGTCCCACACCCTGTACCCGTCCCTCACCCTGTACCCAGTCCCACACCCTGTACCGAGTCCCTCACCCTGTACCCGTCCCTCACCCTGTACCCAGTCCCACACCCTGTACCCAGTCCCACGCCCTGTACCCAGTCCCACACCCTGTACCCAGTCCCACACCCTGTACCCAGTCCCACAGCCTGTACCCAGTCCCACACCCTGTACCCAATCCCTCACCCTGGACCCGTCCCACACCCTGTACCCAGTCCCACGCCCCGTACCCAGTCCCACACCCTGTACCCAGTCCCACACCCTGTACCCACTCCCACACCCTGTACCCGTCCCACACCCTGTACCCAGTCCCACACCCTGTACCCAGTCCCACACCCTGTACCCAGTCCCACACCCTGTACCCAGTCCCACACCCTGTACCCGTCCCTCACCCTGTACCCGTCCCACACCCTGTACCCATCCCTCACCCTGTACCAGTCCCACACCCTGTACCCTGTCCCTCACCCTGTACCCAGTCCTTTCCCTGTACCCAGTCCCATACCCTGTACCCGTCCCACACCCTGTACACAGTCCCACACCCTGTACCCGTCCCACACCCTGTACACAGTCCCACACCCTGTACACAGTCCCACACCCTGTACCCGTCCCTCACCCTGTACCCAGTCACACACCCTGTACCCAGTCCCACACCCTGTACCCGTCCCATACCCTGTACCCAGTCCCACACCCTGTACCCAGTCCCTCACCCTGTACCCAGTCCCTCACCCTGTACCCAGTCCCACACCCTGTACCGAGTCGCTCACCCTGTACCCGTCCCATACCCTGTACCCAGTCCCACACCCTGTACCCAGTCCCACACCCTGTACCCGTCCCATACCCTGTACCCAGTCCCACACCCTGTACCCAGTCCCACACCCTGTACCCAGTCCCACACCCTGTACCCAATCCCTCACCCTGGACCCGTCCCACACCCTGTACCCAGTCCCACGCCCTGTACCCAGTCCCACACCCTGTACCCAGTCCCACACCCTGTACCCAATCCCTCACCCTGTACCCGTCCCACACCCTGTACCCAGTCCCACGCCCTGTACCCAGTCCCACACCCTGTACCCAGTCCCACACCCTGTACTCGTCCCACACCCTGTACCCAGTCCCACACCCTGTACCCGTCCCACACCCTGTACCCGTCCCACACCCTGTACCCAGTCCCACACCCTGTACCCAGTCCCACACCCTGTACCCAGTCCCACACCCTGTACCCAGTCCCACACCCTGTACCCGTCCCTCATCCTGTACCCGTCCCACACCCTGTACCCATCCCTCACCCTGTACCAGTCCCACACCCTGTACCCTGTCCCTCACCCTGTACCCAGTCCTTTCCCTGTACCCAGTCCCATACCCTGTACCCGTCCCACACCCTGTACCCAGTCCCACACACTGTACCCGTCCCAAACCCTGTTCCCGTCCCACACCCTGTAGCAGTCCCTCTCCCAGTATCCGACACTGACTGTTCGCGTTTCTGTTACCTGTTGTGCTGTGGCTGTGTGTGCCTTGTGATATTGGATGGTTCAATGCTGGTGTCTGTGGCGATACCTGAGTGAGAGAGAGAGAGGCAGATATCAGCACCATCAGTGATTGCCCACAGCCAGGTGTGCAGAGACAGTGTGTTTCCCACAGCCAATGCAGTTGTTCACTGAGGTTCAGATAGAGATCTGGAAACACGAGGTAACCTCTGTGAATTGGCCAGTTTCCCATTAGCACCTGTCTGCCTCTATAACACCATCTTCCCTTTCGAATCTCATCATTGAGTTTAGCTTCCTTCACCACAACCCTCCCTATCGCTGTAACCTCCTCCAGCCTCTACATCCCACCCTATTGCTATAACCTCCTCCAGTCCCTACACCCCTCCCTATCGCTGTAACCTCCTCCAGCCCCTACACCCCACCCTATTGCTATAACCTCCTCCAGCCCCTACAACCCTCCCTATCACTATAACCTCCTCCAGCCCCTACAACCCTCCCTATCGCTGTAACCTCCTCCAGCCCCTACAACCCTCCCTATCGCTGTAACCTCCTCCAGCCCCTACACCCCTCCCTATCGCTGTAACCTCCTCCATCCCCTACACCCCTCCCTATCGCTGTAACCTCCTCCAGCCCCTACAACCCTCCCTATCGCTGTAACCTCCTCCAGCCCCTACACCCCTCCCTATCGCTGTAACCTCCTCCATCCCCTACACCCCTCCCTATCGCTGTAACGTCCTCCAGCCCCTACAACCCTACCTATCGCTGTAACCTCCTTCAGCCCCAGCAACCCTCCCTATCTTGGTAACCTCCCCCAGCCCCTACAACCCTCCCTATCACTGTAAACTCCGCCAGCCCCTACAACTCCTCCCTACCTCTGTAACTTCCTCCAGCCCCAGCAACCCTCCCTAGCACTGTAACTTCCGCCAGCCCCTACAACCCTCCCTGTCTCTCTAACCTCCTCCAGCCCCTACACCCCTCCCTATCTCTGTAAACTCCGCCAGCCCCTACAACCCTCCCTATCTCTGTAAACTCCGCCAGCCCCTACAACCCTCCCTATCACTATAACCTCCTCCAGCCCCTACAACCCTCCCTATCACTATAACCTCCTCCAGCCCCTACAACCCTCCCTATCGCTGTAACCTCCTCCATCCCCTACACCCCTCCCTATCGCTGTAACCTCCTCCAGCCCCTACACCCCTCCCTATCGCTGTAACCTCCCCCAGCCCCTAACAACCCTCCCTATCTCTGTAACCTCCTCCAGCCCCTACACCCCTCCCTATCGCTGTAACCTACTTCAGTGTCCACAATACTCAGTTCGTGCCTGGCGTAAAATAGTTTGCAATCTTCCTGATCCTTTCTAATGGTGCGAACCAGATCACGCGTAGAAAGGGTACGAGACCGATTAGCATATTTAAAAAGGCATTTAAATATCCTTAACCAATTCAACACCGGATTCTCCCGGCACCTGCGATCTTCCAACCTTCGAGCAAGGCGGAAAGTTCCGCCTTTGGGAGAAAATTCCATTCCCGATCTCTGCAACCACCTCACCCCAAAGACCCTCCCACCCTTTCTCTCAAAACTCAGCCCATTTCTCTCTCTGGGTCAGTATCTCTCTCTCGCTCCCTCTCTCTGGGTCAGTATCTCCCTCTCTCTCTCTGGGTCAGTATCTCTCTCTCGCTCCCTCTCTCTGGGTCAGTATCTCCCTCTCTCTCTCTCTCTGGGTCAGTATCTCTCTCCCTCTCCCTCTCTCTGGGTCAGTATCTTTCTCCCTCTCTCTGGGTCAGTATCTCTCTCTCTCTGGGTCAGTATCTCTCTCTCGCTCCCTCTCTCTGGGTCAGTATCTCCCTCTCTCTCTCTCTCTCTGGGTCAGTATCTCCCTCTCTCTCTCTCTCTCTCTCTCTGGGTCAGTATCTCCCTCTCTCTCTCTCTCTCTGGGTCAGTATCTCTCTCCCTCTCCCTCTCTCTGGGTCAGTATCTTTCTCCCTCTCTCTGGGTCAGTATCTCTCCCTCTCTGGGTCAGTATCTCCCTCGCTCTCTCTCTCTCTGGGTCAGTATCTCTCTCTCTCTCCCTCTTTCTGGGTCAGTATCTTTCTCTCTCTCTCTCTCTCTCTGGGTTTGTATCTCTCTCTCTCTGGGTCAGTATCTATCGCTCTCTCTCTCTGGGTCAGTAACTCTTTCTCTCTCTCTCTGGGTCAGTATCTCTCTCTCTCTCTCTGGGTCAGTATCTTTCTCTCTCCCTCTCTCTGGGTCAGTATCTCTCTCTCTCTCTCTCTCTCTGGGTCAGTACCTTTCTCTCTCTCTCTCTCTCTCTCTGGGTCAGTATCTATCGCTCTCTCTCTCTGGGTCAGTATCGCTTTCTCTCTCTCTCTCTCTCTGGGTCAGTGTCTCTCTCTCTTTCTCTAGGTCAGTCTCTCTCTCTCTCTCTCTTTGGGTCTGTATCTCTCTCTCTCCCTGGGCCTGTATCTCACTCTCTCTCTCTGGGCCTGTATCTCTCTCTCTCTGAGCCTGTATCTCACTTTCTCTCTCTCGCTGGGTCTGTAATCTCTCTCTCTCTCTTGTTCTCTCCCTCTCTGGGTCTGTATCTCTCTCTCGCTCTCTGTCTTTGGGTCTGTATCGCTCTCTCTCTCTCTCTGGGTCTGTATCTCTCGCCCTCTCTCTCTGGATCTGTACCTCTCTTTCTGGGTCTGTACCTCTCTCTCTCTCTCTCTCTTTCTGTATCTCTCCCTCCTTCTCTCTCTGGGTCAGTAGCTCTCTCTCTCTCTGAGTCTGTATTTCTTTTCCTCTTTAGGTCTGTATCTCTCTCTCTGGGTCAGTATCTCACTCTCTCTCTCTTTGGATCTGTATCTCTCTCTCTCTTTCTGGGTCAGTATCTCTCTCTCTCTCTTTTTGGGTCAGTAGCTCTCTCTCTCTCTCTCTAGGTCTGTATCTCTCTCTCTCTCTCCCTCTTTGGGTCTGTATCTCTCTCTCTTTGGATTTGTATTCTCTCTTTGGGCCTGTATCTCCCTCTCTCTCTCTCACTGGGTCTCTCTCACTCTTTCTGGGTCTGTGTCTCTCTCTCTCTCTCTCTGGGTCTGTATCTCTTGCTCTCTCTCTCTGGGTCAGTAGCTCTCTCTCTCTCTGGATCAGTATCTCTCTGCCTCTATCTTTGGGTCTGTATATCTCTCTCTCTCAGTCTGTATCACTCTCCCTCTCTGGGTCAGTATCTCTCTGTCTCTATCTTTGGGTCTGTATCTTTCTCTCTCTCTCTCCCGCTCAGTCTCTCTCTCTCTCTGGGTCAGTATCTCTCTCTCTTGCTCTCTCTCTCTCTCTTTCTTTCGAGGTCAGTATCTCTCTCTCTCTGGGTCAGTAGCTCTCTCTCTCTCTGGGTCTGTATCTCTCGCTCTTGCTCTCTGGGTCTGTACATCCCTCTCTTTCTAGGTCTGTACCTCCTTCTCTTTCTGTATCTGTATCTCTCTCTCTCTCTCTTTGGGTCAGTATCTCTCTCTCGCTCTCTTTCTGGGTCAGTATCTTTCTGTCTCTTTCTGGGTCAATAGCTCTCTCTCTCTCTCTCTCTCCCTCTGGGTCTGTATCTCTCTCTCTCTTTGGGTCTGTATCTCTCTCTCTCTCTCTGTAGTTTTGTATCTCTCTCCCTCTCTGGGTCAGTCTCTCTCTCTCTCTCTTTGGGTCTGTTTCTCTCTCTCTTCTGGGTCAGTGTCTCTCTCTCTCTCTCTTCCAGGTCAGTCTCTCTCTCTCTCTAGGTTAGTCTCTCTCTCTCCCTCTCTTTGGATCAGTCTCTCTCTCTCTGGGTCTGTATCTCTCTCTCTCTTTCTGGGCCTGTATCTCACTCTCTCTCTCTGGTTCTCTCTTTCTGGGTCTGTATCTCTCTCTCTCTCTGAGTCTGTATCTCTCTCTCTCTCTCTCATTCTCACTCTCTGGGTCTGTATATCTCTCTCTCTCTCTCTCTCTCTCTTTGGGTCAGTATCTCTCTCTCTCACTCTCTCTTTCTTACGCGGGCAGTATCTCTCTCTCTCTCTGGGTCTGTATCTTTCCCTCTCTCTCTCTTTCTGGGTCAGTATTTCTTTCTCTCTCTCTCTCTCTGGGTCTGTATCTCTCTCTCTCTCTGGGTCTGTATCTCTCTCTCTCTCATTTTGGGTGAGTAGCTCTCTCTCTCTGTCTCTCTAGGTCTGTATCACTCTCTCTCTCCCTCTTTGGGTCTAGATCTCTCTCTCTCTCTTTGGATTTGTATTCTCTCTTTGGGCCTGTATCTCCCCCTCTCTCTCTCACTGGGTCTCTCTCTCTCTCTCTCTGGGTCTCTCTCTCTCTCTCTCTCTGGGTCTGTATCTCTCTCCCTCTCTGGGTCAGTATCTCTCTGCCTCTATCTTTGGGTCTGTATATCTCTCTCTCTCCCGGTCAGTCTCTCTCTCTCTCTCTCTGGGTCAGTATCTCTCTCTCTCTTGCTCTCTCTCTCTCTTTCTTTCGAGGTCAGTATCTCACTCTCTCTCTCTCTGGGTCAGTATTTCTTTCTCTCTCTCTCTCTCTGAGTCTGTATCTCTCTCTCTCTCTGGGTCTGTAGTTCTCTCTCTGGGTCTGTATCCATCTCTCCCTCTCGTTCTCTCTCTCTCTCTTTCTTTTGAGGTCAGTATCTCTCTCTCTCTCTCTCTCTGGGTCTGTATCTTTCCCTCTCTCTCTCTCTTTCTGGGTCAGTATTTATTTCTCTCTCTCTCTCTCTGGGTCTGTATCTCTCTCTCTCCCTCTGGGTCTGTCGCTCTCTCTCTGGGTCTGTATCCATCTCTCTCTCTTTGGGTCTGTATCTCTCTCTCTCTCTGGGTCTGTATCTCTCTCTCTCTTTTGGTCTGTATCTCTCTCTCGCTCTCTGTCTTTGGGTCTGTATCGCTCTCTCTCTCTCTCTGGGTCTGTATCTCTCGCCCTCTCTCTCTGGATCTGTACCTCTCTTTCTGGGTCTGTACCTCTCTCTCTCTCTCTCTCTTTCTGTATCTCTCCCTCCTTCTCTCTCTGGGTCAGTAGCTCTCTCTCTCTCTGAGTCTGTATTTCTTTTCCTCTTTAGGTCTGTATCTCTCTCTCTGGGTCAGTATCTCACTCTCTCTCTCTTTGGATCTGTATCTCTCTCTCTCTTTCTGGGTCAGTATCTCTCTCTCTCTCTTTTTGGGTCAGTAGCTCTCTCTCTCTCTCTCTAGGTCTGTATCTCTCTCTCTCTCTCCCTCTTTGGGTCTGTATCTCTCTCTCTTTGGATTTGTATTCTCTCTTTGGGCCTGTATCTCCCTCTCTCTCTCTCACTGGGTCTCTCTCACTCTTTCTGGGTCTGTGTCTCTCTCTCTCTCTCTCTGGGTCTGTATCTCTTGCTCTCTCTCTCTGGGTCAGTAGCTCTCTCTCTCTCTGGATCAGTATCTCTCTGCCTCTATCTTTGGGTCTGTATATCTCTCTCTCTCAGTCTGTATCACTCTCCCTCTCTGGGTCAGTATCTCTCTGTCTCTATCTTTGGGTCTGTATCTTTCTCTCTCTCTCTCCCGCTCAGTCTCTCTCTCTCTCTGGGTCAGTATCTCTCTCTCTTGCTCTCTCTCTCTCTCTTTCTTTCGAGGTCAGTATCTCTCTCTCTCTGGGTCAGTAGCTCTCTCTCTCTCTGGGTCTGTATCTCTCGCTCTTGCTCTCTGGGTCTGTACATCCCTCTCTTTCTAGGTCTGTACCTCCTTCTCTTTCTGTATCTGTATCTCTCTCTCTCTCTCTTTGGGTCAGTATCTCTCTCTCGCTCTCTTTCTGGGTCAGTATCTTTCTGTCTCTTTCTGGGTCAATAGCTCTCTCTCTCTCTCTCTCTCCCTCTGGGTCTGTATCTCTCTCTCTCTTTGGGTCTGTATCTCTCTCTCTCTCTCTGTAGTTTTGTATCTCTCTCCCTCTCTGGGTCAGTCTCTCTCTCTCTCTCTTTGGGTCTGTTTCTCTCTCTCTTCTGGGTCAGTGTCTCTCTCTCTCTCTCTTCCAGGTCAGTCTCTCTCTCTCTCTAGGTTAGTCTCTCTCTCTCCCTCTCTTTGGATCAGTCTCTCTCTCTCTGGGTCTGTATCTCTCTCTCTCTTTCTGGGCCTGTATCTCACTCTCTCTCTCTGGTTCTCTCTTTCTGGGTCTGTATCTCTCTCTCTCTCTGAGTCTGTATCTCTCTCTCTCTCTCTCATTCTCACTCTCTGGGTCTGTATATCTCTCTCTCTCTCTCTCTCTCTCTTTGGGTCAGTATCTCTCTCTCTCACTCTCTCTTTCTTACGCGGGCAGTATCTCTCTCTCTCTCTGGGTCTGTATCTTTCCCTCTCTCTCTCTTTCTGGGTCAGTATTTCTTTCTCTCTCTCTCTCTCTGGGTCTGTATCTCTCTCTCTCTCTGGGTCTGTATCTCTCTCTCTCTCATTTTGGGTGAGTAGCTCTCTCTCTCTGTCTCTCTAGGTCTGTATCACTCTCTCTCTCCCTCTTTGGGTCTAGATCTCTCTCTCTCTCTTTGGATTTGTATTCTCTCTTTGGGCCTGTATCTCCCCCTCTCTCTCTCACTGGGTCTCTCTCTCTCTCTCTCTGGGTCTCTCTCTCTCTCTCTCTCTGGGTCTGTATCTCTCTCCCTCTCTGGGTCAGTATCTCTCTGCCTCTATCTTTGGGTCTGTATATCTCTCTCTCTCCCGGTCAGTCTCTCTCTCTCTCTCTCTGGGTCAGTATCTCTCTCTCTCTTGCTCTCTCTCTCTCTTTCTTTCGAGGTCAGTATCTCACTCTCTCTCTCTCTGGGTCAGTATTTCTTTCTCTCTCTCTCTCTCTGAGTCTGTATCTCTCTCTCTCTCTGGGTCTGTAGTTCTCTCTCTGGGTCTGTATCCATCTCTCCCTCTCGTTCTCTCTCTCTCTCTTTCTTTTGAGGTCAGTATCTCTCTCTCTCTCTCTCTCTGGGTCTGTATCTTTCCCTCTCTCTCTCTCTTTCTGGGTCAGTATTTATTTCTCTCTCTCTCTCTCTGGGTCTGTATCTCTCTCTCTCCCTCTGGGTCTGTCGCTCTCTCTCTGGGTCTGTATCCATCTCTCTCTCTTTGGGTCTGTATCTCTCTCTCTCTCTGGGTCTGTATCTCTCTCTCTCTTTTGGTCTGTATCTCTCTCTCTCTCCTGGGTCAGTATCTCTCCCTCCCTCTCTCTCTTTGGGTCAGTATCTCTCCCCCTCTGGCTCAGTATCAATCTTCTCTCTCCCTCTCTCTCTCTCTCTCTCGGTCAGTCTCTCTCTCTCTCTCTTTGGATCAGTAACTCTCTCTCTCTCTCTAGGTCAGTCTCTCTCTCTCTCTCTCTCTCTCTCTTTCCGTCAGTATCTCTCTCTCTCTCTCTGGGCCTGTATGTCCCCCCCTCTCTCTCTCTGGGTCTCTCTCTCTCTCAGGGTCTGTATCTCTCTCTCTCTCTCTCTCTGGGTCTGTATCTATCTCTCTTTTTAAGTCTGTATCTCTCTCTCTCTCTGTATCTCTCTCTCTCTCTTTGGGTCTGTATCTCTCTCTCTCTCTGGGTCTCTCTCTCTCTCAGGGTCTGTATCTCTCTCTCTCTCTCTCTCTCTGGGTCTGTATCTATCTCTCTTTTTAAGTCTGTATCTCTCTCTCTCTCTGTGTCTGTATCTCTCTCTCTCTCTTTGGGTCTGTATCTCTCTCTCTCTCTGTGTCTGTATCCCTCTCTCTCTTTGGGTCTGTATCTCTCTCTCTCTCTCTGTGTCTGTATCCCTCTCTCTCTTTGGGTCTGTATCTCTCTCTGGGCCTGTATATCTTTCTCTCTCTCTCTCTCTGGGTCTGTATCTCTCTCTCTCGGTGTGTACTCACCAGGTGAGTGTTGTATATGGACGGTTTGCTGTGTGTGTGTGTGGAGATACTCATGGTACTGGCTGGGTTAATGCGTTTTTCTTTCTGCCGCCGATTACAGAACCAGACCCGAATCACCTCCTTCTCCATGGTCAGCTGCTCCGCGATTAACACTATCTCTTCTGAGGTCGGTTTCTGATTCTGTAAAAACACAGATATCCCCATCACACTCTCCCCGTCACACCGCATCCATCACACCATCTCCGTCACATCCTCCCTGTCACACTGACTTAGACTGGGGCCCTGGTTTCTGGATGGACTGGGGCCTGGGCCCTGGTTTCTGGATGTGACTGGGGTCTGGGCCCTGGTTTCTGGATGTGACTGTGGTCTGGGCCCTGCTTTCTGGATGTGACTGGAGCCTGGGCTCTGCTTTCTGGATGTGACTGTGGTCTGGGCCCCGCTTTCTGGATGTGACTGGGGCCTGGGACCTGCTTTCTGAATGTGACTGGAGCCTGAGTCCTGGTTTCTGGATGTGACTGGGGTCTGGGCCCTGCTTTCTGGATGTGACTGGGGTCTGGGCCCTGGTTTCTGGATGTGACTGGAGCCTGGGCCCTGGTTTCTGGATTTGACTGGGGCCTGGGCCCTGGTTCCTGGATGTGACTGTGGCCTGGGCCCTGGTTTCTGGATGTGACTGGGGTCTGGGCCCTGGTTTCTGGATGTGACTGGGGTCTGGGCCCTGGTTTCTGGATGTGACTGGAGCCTGGGCCCTGCTTTCTGAATGTGACTGGAGCCTGTGTCACAGTTTTTAGGCCTGACTGAGAATTGGCATTCCAACCCCCCGCCCCCACTCCTCTGCTGTGCTGATTACTTACTGCGAGGAAACTCTTCTCTAAGGCCACTCGGACATTGGTCTCGATGCTTGTTCGCTTTTTCCTCTTCCGCCCTCCCATTCCCTCGATGCCGATTGGCGGGCTGCTCATTGCGTTTGGGCTGGGCAGAGTTGCATCCGCGGAGAGATTTTCTAAAAGATAAGAGAGATGTATAAATCCCCAAAACATCCTGTGGTGCCTGCCCCTCACCTACTGCCCAACCCCTCACCCAAACCCTCACCCACTGACCCAACCCCTCACCCACTGCCTGACCCCTCACCCAACCCCTCACCCACTGACCCAACCCCTCACCCACTGACCCAACCCCTCACTAACTGCCCAACCCCTCACTAACTGCCCAACCCCTCACCCACTGCTGAACCCCTCACCCAACCCCTCACACACTGCGCAACCCCTCACCCACTGACTCAACCCCTCACCCACTGCCCAACCCCTCACCCAACCCCTCACACACTGCGCAACCCCTCACCCACTGACTCAACCCCTCACCCACTGCCCAACCCTTCACCCACTGACTCAACCTCTCACCCACTGCCCAACCCTTCACCCACTGACTCAACCCCTCACCCACTGCCCAACCCTTCACCCACTGACTCAACCCCTCACCCACTGCCCAACCCTTCACCCACTGACTCAACCCCTCACCCACTGCCCAACCCTTCACCCACTGACCCAATCCCTCACCCACTGCCCAACCCCTCATCCACTGCCCAATCCATCAGCTGCTGACCCAACACCTCACCCACTCACCCAAACCCTCAACAAAGATCCATTACCCAATTCCCCCGTCCGAAAACCCCCCTCTTCACCCCAATTCTGCCCCTCCCTCAGCCTCTGCCCCTCCCTCAGCTTCTGCCCATCCCTCAGCCTCTGCCCCTTCCCCTCAGCCTCTGCCCCTCTCCCTCAGCCTTTGTCCCTCCCCCTCAGCCTCTCCCCCTCAGCTTCTGCGTCTCCCCCTCAGCCTCTGCCCCTCTCCCTCAGCCTTTGTCCCTCCCCCTCAGTCTCTATCCCTCAGCCCATCCCCCTCAGTCTCTGCCCATCCTCTAGCTTACTGAATGTGAAGGATGAATGATCACATACCGGCATCGTTCAGCCACTTCTCCAGTAAGGGTTTTAATTTGCACATGTTCTTAAAGCTGAGATTCAGCGCTTCAAACCGGGAGATAGTTGTTTGGCTGAAATCATTTCCGTACAGCTTCCCCATTGCCAGTCCCACATCACCCTGCGGATATAGAACAGCCCAGGTTACTGTCCCCATTACAGCACAGCCTGAGTTACTGTAATTACAGCACAGCCTGGGTTACTGTCCCCATTACAACACACCCATTACAGCACTGAGTGACAATCTCCATTACAGAACAGCCCAAGTGACATATCCCATTACAGTGCACCCCATGTGATAGTCCTCATTACAGCGCATCATGAATGAAAATCACAGTACAGCCCAAATGACAAACCACATTACAGCAGACTCAGGTGACAATCCCTGTTACAGCACAGCCCAATTGACCGTACTCATTACAGCACACCCTGAGTGACAATCCCGATTACAGCACACCCCGAGCAGCAATCCCAGTTACAGCTCAGCTGGAATGACTAATCCTGTTACAGAACAGTCTGAGTGGCAACTCCCATTCCAGCACAGTAAGAAGTCTCACAACACCAGGTTAAAGTCCAACAGGTTTATTTGGTAGCATGAGGTTTCGGAGCACTGCCCCTTCATCAGGTGAGTGAAGTGCTGTGACTGGACTCCACTCAGTTGATGAAGGGGCAGTGCTCCGAAAGCTTGTGCTACCAAATAAACCTGTTGGACTTTAACCTGGTGTTGTGAGACTTCTTACTGTGCCCACCCCAGTCCAATGCCGGCATTTCCACATCATTACAGCACACCCTGAGTTACAGTTCGTGTTACAGCATAGCTCGAGTGACAGTCTCCAATACAACATAGTCTGAGATACTGCCCCCATTACAGCACAGCCCGAATGACAATCTCCATTACAGTGCACAATGAGTTACAGTCCCTGTTAGAGCATAGCCCAAGTGACATTCTCTTTTACAGTGCACCCAGACTGACAATCCCATTACAGCACAGCCTGAGTTACTGTCCTCATTACAGCACAACCCAAGTAAAAGTATCTGTTACAGCACTCTCCAAGTGACAGTCCCCATTACAGCACAGCCCAAGTGACAATTCCCATTACAGTACACCCTGAGGTACAGTCCCCATTACAAAACACCCAGAGTGATATTCCCCATTACTACATGGCCTGGCTGACAGTCCCTGTTACAGCACACCCCGAGTGACAGACCCTGTTACAGCGCATCCCGAGTGACAATCCCTGTTAAAACACAGCCCAAGTGACAATTCTCAGTACAGCACAGCCAGAGTTACAATCCACGTTATGGCACAGTGCAAGACACAGTTCCCATCACAGCACATTTCAAGTGACAGTCTCCATTACAGCACACCCTGTGTGACAGTCCCCATTACAGCACACCCCGAGTGATAGTCCCCATCACAGCACACCTCAAGTAATAGTCCCCATTACAGCACACCCCAAGTAACAGTCCTCATTACAACACTCCTCAAGTGACAGTCCCAATTACAGCACACCCTGAGTGACAGTCCCCATTACAACACACCCCGAGTGACAGTTCCCGTTACAGCAAACCCTGAGTTACAGTCTCCATTACAGCACACCCCAAGGAACAGTGCCCATTGCAGGAAACCCCTAGTGACAGTCCCTGTTACAGCACACCCCGAATGACAACCCTGATACTGAACAGTCTGAGTGACAATCCCAGTTACGGAACAGCCAGGGTGACAATTTCCATTACGGTACAGTTTGAGAAACAATTCCTGTTACAGCATGCCTCAAGTGAAAGTCTCCATTAGAGCACGGCCAAATAGACAATCCCCATTATAGTATACCCAGAGTGACAATCCCCATTAAATCACAGCTCAGATGACAATCGCTGTTACAACACACCCCGCGTTACAGTCCCTATTACAGCACAGCCCGAGTGAAAATTCCTGTTACAACACAGCTCAACTTATTGTCGCCATTTCAACAGCCAGAGTGCCAATCCCCATTACAGCACACGGCAAGTGATAATCCCTGTTGCAGCACTGCCAGCGTGACAATCCCCATTGCCACATGCCTTGTTAGACAGATCCCAATCCGATAATAGGACAGAGTGAGTACTCCCTGACATGGTTACAGGATAGACTGAGCACCCACCAACATAGTTACAGGACAGAATGAACACTCCCTGACAAGGGAGCTGGTTACAGGACAGAGTGAACACTCCCTGACAAGGGAGCTGGTTACAGGACAGGGTGAACACTCCCTGACAAGGGAGCTGGTTACAGGACAGGGTGAACACTCCCTGACAAGGGAGCTGGTTACAGGACAGAGTGAACACTATCCGACACGATGCTGTTAAGTTGAGTTCGTGAAGTTGGAATTTGATATTGGCAAAAAGATGTAAAAAATTGTAAAAATGGTAGAGGGAAAAAAAATTGTGGTGTCCCTTAAAAAGCTGGGGTTTGTTTCAGTGCCTTGAGGTTTAAAATACAAAGTACATCCAGAGTCCAAGCTGAAAATCTTGTACCAAAAGGTCAAGCAGTCGTCTCAACAAGACAACCTGGTTTTAAAAAAAATTTTGCCCAATCAATTTAAAGCAGGCACTCGGCTACCAGGAACCTATAAGATTTGAATTTGATGGTGTTGACAACATCAGACCAATCATATTGTAAGAAAATTGATAGATCATCACAGGTATAAAAGAGAGTGCGAGGGGAGGGGGGGGAATGGCAGAGTAACAGAAGAACTGCCACCTCTTAAAACTTGAAAGGGAGAGAGCAGCTCTCAACTCTGCCAGCTTCAGAAATCTCTGAAGAGAACGCACCGTCTAACCAGTGAAAGGTACCAAATCAGAAAAAACTTACAGACTGAGGACTGAACAGAGGAACTCCAAAAGATTCTGAAAGCCACAAAACTGGTTGTATTTTTTGAAAGTGACTGAATTCTATGTTTTTTTGGTTAATGAAGGAGTATTATATTTATTTGAACAGCATTCCATTAGAATCTTATTATATTCAAGATGTTACTTCTTTAGTTAAAGATCCCTCTAAGTTCAATAAATAATTTGTTCAGTGTTCATTTTCAAGTGAGTGCCAGGTATTTCTGTCAGTTAACCACAAATCGTTACTGAAGAACAGTTCACACCTTCCCACACACTTTTAACCGATTATGAGGCAAGGTATTCCTCTTTGGGTGATTCGGCATTACTTCTCAAAGTGGGGTCAACATCTGCATCGCAACAACGTTTACAGGACAGCGTGAACACTTCCCGACATGGTTACAGGACAGCGTGAACACTTCCCGACACGGTTACAGGACAGCGTGAACATTCCCCGACATGGTTACATTACAGCGTGAACATTCCCCGACATGGTTACAGGACAGCGTCAACACTCACCAACACGGTTACAGAACAGCGTGAACACTCCCTGACATGGTTACATTACAGCGTGAACATTCCCCGACATGGTTACAGGACAGCGTCAACACTCACCAACACGGTTACAGAACAGCGTGAACACTCCCTGACATGGTTACATTACAGCGTGAACATTCCCCGACATGGTTACAGGACAGCGTCAACACTCACCAACACGGTTACAGGACAGCGTGAACACTCCCTGACATGGTTACATTACAGCGTGAACATTCCCCGACATGGTTACAGGACAGCGTCAACACTCACCAACACGGTTACAGGACAGCGTGAACACTCCCTGACATGGTTACATTACAGCGTGAACATTCCCCGACATGGTTACAGGACAGCGTCAACAATCACCAACACGGTTACAGGACAGCGTGAACACTCACTGACATGGTTACATTGCAGCGTGAACATTCCCCGACGTGGTTACAGGACAGCGTCAACACTCACCAACACGGTTACAGGACAGCGTGAACACTCCCTGACATGGTTACATTACAGCGTGAACATTCCCCGACATGGTTACAGGACAGCGTCAACACTCACCAACACGGTTACAGAACAGCGTGAACACTCCCTGACATGCTTACAGGACAGCGTGAACACTCCCCGACACGGTTACAGGACAGCATGAACACTTCCCGACATGGTTACAGGACAGCGTGAACACTCCCTGACACGGTTACAGGACAGCATGAACACTTCCCGACACGGTTACAGAAACAGTGTGAACATTGTAACCAACACGGTTACAGGACAGCGTCAACACTGCCTGATACGGTTACAGGACAACATGAACACTCCTAAACACTCTTACAAAACCGCGTGAACACTGCATGACACTGTTACAGGACAGTGTGAACACACCCTGACACAGTTACAGGACAGCGCGAACACTCCGTGACACGCTTACAGGACAGCATGAACACTCCCCGACACGGTTATAGAAACAGTGTGAACATTGTAACCAACACGGTTACAGGACAGCGTCAACACTGCCTGATACGGTTACAGGACAATGTGAACACTCCCCCAACATGGATGCAGGACAGCATGAACACAACCCGACACGGTTACAGGACAGCGTGAAGATATCCCAACATGGTTACAGGACAGTGTGAACACTCCCCAACATGGTTACAGGACAGCATCAACGCTCCCCGATACGGTTACAGAAACAGTGTGAACACTCTGACAGACACGGTTACAGGACAGCATGAACACTCCCCGACACGGTTACATTACAGCGTGAAAACATCCCGACATGGTTACAGGACAGCGTGAACACTCCCTGACACGGTTACAGGATAGCATGAACACTCCACGACACGGTTACAATATAGCATGAACACTCCCCGACACAGTTACAGGACAGCCTGAACACTCCCCGACACGGTTGCAGAAACAGTCTGAACACTGTAACCAACACGGTTACAGGACAGCGTGAATACTCCCTGACACTCTTACAGGACAGCGTGAACACTGCCCAACACGGTTACAGGACAGCGTGAACACTGCCCGACACGGTTACAGGACAGCGTGAACACTGCCCAACACGGTTACAGGACAGCGTGAACACACCCTGACACAGTTACAGGACAGCGTGAACACACCCTGACACAGTTACAGGACAGCGTGAACACACCCTGACATGCTTACAGGAATCATGAACACTCCCCGATACGGTTACAGGACAGCGTGAACACACTCCGACACGGTTACAGGACAGCGTGAACACACTCCGACACGGTTACAGGACAGCGTGAACACTCCTAAACACTCTTACAAAACCGCGTGAACACTGCATGACACTGTTACAGGATAGCATGAACACTCCCTGACACGGTTACTGGACAGTGCGAACACTCCGTGACACGCTTACAGGACAGCATGAACACTCCCCGACACGCTTACAGGACAGCGTGAACACTCCCCGACACGCTTACAGGACAGCGTGAACACTCCCCAACATGGTTACAGGACAACGTGAACACTCCCTGACACGCTTACAGGACAGCGTGAACACTCCCCGACACGCTTACAGGACAGCGTGAACACTCCCCGACACACTTACAGGACAGCGTGAACACTTCCTGACACAGTTACAGGGCAGTGTGAACACTCCCCAACATGGTTACAGGACAACGTGAACACTCCCTGACACGGTTACAGGACAGCGTGAACACTCCCTGACACTCTTACAGGACCACATGAACACTGCCTGACACGGTTACAGGGCAGTGTGAACACTCCCCGACACGGTTACAGGACAGCGTGAACACTCCCCGACGCAGTTATAGGGCAGTGTGAACACTCCCCGACACGCTTACAGGACAGCGTGAACACTCCCCAACATGGTTACAGGACAACGTGAACACTCCCTGACACGCTTACAGGACAGCGTGAACACTCCCCGACACGCTTACAGGACAGCGTGAACACTCCCCGACACACTTACAGGACAGCGTGAACACTTCCAGACACAGTTACAGGGCAGTGTGAACACTCCCCAACATGGTTACAGGACAACGTGAACACTCCCTGACACGGTTACAGGACAGCGTGAACACTCCCTGACACTCTTACAGGACCACATGAACACTGCCTGACACGGTTACAGGGCAGTGTGAACACTCCCCGACACGGTTACAGGACAGCGTGAACACTCCCCGACGCAGTTATAGGGCAGTGTGAACACTCCCCGACACGGTTACAGGACAGCGTGAACACCCCCTGACACTCTTACAGGACAGCGTCAACACTCCCCGTCACGCTTACAGGACAGCGGGAACATTCCCCAACACGGTTACAGGACAACGTGAACACTCCCCAACACACTTACAGGACAGCGTGAACACTCCCTGACACTCTTACAGGACCACATGAACACTGCCTGACACGGTTACAGGGCAGTGTGAACACTCCCCGACACGGTTACAGGACAGCGTGAACACTCCCCGACACAGTTACAGGGCAGTGTGAACACTCCCCGACACGGTTACAGGACAGCGTGAACACCCCCTGACACTCTTACAGGACAGCGTCAACACTCCCCGTCACGCTTACAGGACAGCGTGAACATTCCCCAACACGGTTACAGGACAACGTGAACACTCCCCGACACACTTACAGGACAGCGTGAACACTCCCCAACACACTTACAGGACAGCGTGAACACTCCCCGACACACTTACAGGACAGCGTGAACACTCCCCGACACGCTTACAGGACAGCGTGAACACTCCCCGACACGCTTACAGGACCACATGAACACACCCCGACACACTTACAGGACAGCGTGAACACTCCCCGACACGCTTACAGGACAGCGTGAACACTCCCTGACACACTTACAGGACAACGTGAACACTCCCCGACACACTTACAGGACAGCGTGAACACTCCCTGACACACTTACAGGACAACGTGAACACTCCCCGACACACTTACAGGACAGCGTGAACAATCCCTGACACGCTTACAGGACAGCGTGAACACTCCCTGACACGCTTACAGGACAGCGTGAACACTCCCTGACACACTTACAGGACAGCGTGAACACTCCCCAACATGATTACAGGACCACATGAACACTGCCTGACACGGTTACAGGGCAGTGTGAACACTCCCCGACACGGTTACAGGGCAGTGTGAACACTCCCCGACACGGTTACAGGACAGCGTGAACACTCCCCGACACGGTTACAGGACAGCGTGAACACTCCCCGACACGCTTACAGGACAGCGCGAACACTCCCCGACACGGTTACAGGGCAGCGTGAACACTCCCCAACATGGTTACAGGACAGCGTGAACACTGCCTGACATGGTTACATTACAGCGTGAACATTCCCCGACATGGTTACAGGACAGCGTCAACACTCACCAACACGGTTACAGAACAGCGTGAACACTCCCTGACATGGTTACATTACAGCGTGAACATTCCCTGACATGGTTACAGGACAGCGTCAACACTCACCAACACGGTTACAGGACAGCGTGAACACTCCCTGACATGGTTACATTACAGCGTGAACATTCCCCGACATGGTTACAGGACAGCGTCAACACTCACCAACACGGTTACAGGACAGCGTGAACACTCACTGACATGGTTACATTGCAGCGTGAACATTCCCCGACGTGGTTACAGGACAGCGTCAACACTCACCAACACGGTTACAGGACAGCGTGAACACTCCCTGACATGGTTACATTACAGCGTGAACATTCCCCGACATGGTTACAGGACAGCGTCAACACTCACCAACACGGTTACAGAACAGCGTGAACACTCCCTGACATGCTTACAGGACAGCGTGAACACTCCCCGACACGGTTACAGGACAGCATGAACACTTCCCGACATGGTTACAGGACAGCGTGAACACTCCCTGACACGGTTACAGGACAGCATGAACACTTCCCGACACGGTTACAGAAACAGTGTGAACATTGTAACCAACACGGTTACAGGACAGCGTCAACACTGCCTGATACAGTTACAGGACAACATGAACACTCCTAAACACTCTTACAAAACCGCGTGAACACTGCATGACACTGTTACAGGACAGCGTGAACACACCCTGACACAGTTACAGGACAGCGTGAACACTCCGTGACACGCTTACAGGACAGCATGAACACTCCCCGACACGGTTACAGAAACAGTGTGAACATTGTAACCAACACGGTTACAGGACAGCGTCAACACTGCCTGATACGGTTACAGGACAATGTGAACACTCCCCCAACATGGATGCAGGACAGCATGAACACAACCCGACACGGTTACAGGACAGCGTGAAGATATCCCAACATGGTTACAGGACAGTGTGAACACTCCCCAACATGGTTACAGGACAGCATCAACGCTCCCCGATACGGTTACAGAAACAGTGTGAACACTCTGACAGACACGGTTACAGGACAGCATGAACACTCCCCGACACGGTTACATTACAGCGTGAAAACATCCCGACATGGTTACAGGACAGCGTGAACACTCCCTGACACGGTTACAGGATAGCATGAACACTCCACGACACGGTTACAATATAGCATGAACACTCCCCGACACAGTTACAGGACAGCCTGAACACTCCCCGACACGGTTGCAGAAACAGTCTGAACACTGTAACCAACACGGTTACAGGACAGCGTGAATACTCCCTGACACTCTTACAGGACAGCGTGAACACTGCCCAACACGGTTACAGGACAGCGTGAACACTGCCCGACACGGTTACAGGACAGCGTGAACACTGCCCAACACGGTTACAGGACAGCGTGAACACACCCTGACACAGTTACAGGACAGCGTGAACACACCCTGACACAGTTACAGGACAGCGTGAACACACCCTGACATGCTTACAGGAATCATGAACACTCCCCGATACGGTTACAGGACAGCGTGAACACACTCCGACACGGTTACAGGACAGCGTGAACACACTCCGACACGGTTACAGGACAGCGTGAACACTCCTAAACACTCTTACAAAACCGCGTGAACACTGCATGACACTGTTACAGGATAGCATGAACACTCCCTGACACGGTTACTGGACAGTGCGAACACTCCGTGACACGCTTACAGGACAGCATGAACACTCCCCGACACGCTTACAGGACAGCGTGAACACTCCCCGACACGCTTACAGGACAGCGTGAACACTCCCCAACATGGTTACAGGACAACGTGAACACTCCCTGACACGCTTACAGGACAGCGTGAACACTCCCCGACACGCTTACAGGACAGCGTGAACACTCCCCGACACACTTACAGGACAGCGTGAACACTTCCTGACACAGTTACAGGGCAGTGTGAACACTCCCCAACATGGTTACAGGACAACGTGAACACTCCCTGACACGGTTACAGGACAGCGTGAACACTCCCTGACACTCTTACAGGACCACATGAACACTGCCTGACACGGTTACAGGGCAGTGTGAACACTCCCCGACACGGTTACAGGACAGCGTGAACACTCCCCGACACAGTTACAGGGCAGTGTGAACACTCCCCGACACGGTTACAGGACAGCGTGAACACCCCCTGACACTCTTACAGGACAGCGTCAACACTCCCCGTCACGCTTACAGGACAGCGTGAACATTCCCCAACACGGTTACAGGACAACGTGAACACTCCCCAACACACTTACAGGACAGCGTGAACACTCCCTGACACTCTTACAGGACCACATGAACACTGCCTGACACGGTTACAGGGCAGTGTGAACACTCCCCGACACGGTTACAGGACAGCGTGAACACTCCCCGACACAGTTACAGGGCAGTGTGAACACCCCCTGACACTCTTACAGGACAGCGTCAACACTCCCCGTCACGCTTACAGGACAGCGTGAACATTCCCCAACACGGTTACAGGACAACGTGAACACTCCCCGACACACTTACAGGACAGCGTGAACACTCCCCAACACACTTACAGGACAGCGTGAACACTCCCCGACACACTTACAGGACAGCGTGAACACTCCCCGACACGCTTACAGGACAGCGTGAACACTCCCCGACACGCTTACAGGACCACATGAACACACCCCGACACACTTACAGGACAGCGTGAACACTCCCCGACACGCTTACAGGACAGCGTGAACACTCCCTGACACACTTACAGGACAACGTGAACACTCCCCGACACACTTACAGGACAGCGTGAACACTCCCTGACACACTTACAGGACAACGTGAACACTCCCCGACACACTTACAGGACAGCGTGAACACTCCCTGACACGCTTACAGGACAGCGTCAACACTCCCCATCACGCTTACAGGACAGCGTGAACATTCCCCAACACGGTTACAGGACAACGTGAACACTCCCCAACACACTTACAGGACAGCGTGAACACTCCCCAACACACTTACAGGACAGCGTGAACACTCCCCGACACACTTACAGGACAGCGTGAACACTCCCCGACACGCTTACAGGACAGCGTGAACACTCCCCGACACGCTTACAGGACCACATGAACACACCCCGACACACTTACAGGACAGCGTGAACACTCCCCGACACGCTTACAGGACAGCGTGAACACTCCCTGACACACTTACAGGACAACGTGAACACTCCCCGACACACTTACAGGACAGCGTGAACACTCCCTGACACACTTACAGGACAACGTGAACACTCCCCGACACACTTACAGGACAGCGTGAACAATCCCTGACACGCTTACAGGACAGCGTGAACACTCCCTGACACGCTTACAGGACAGCGTGAACACTCCCTGACACGGTTACAGGACAGCGTGAACACTCACTGACATGGTTACATTGCAGCGTGAACATTCCCCGACGTGGTTACAGGACAGCGTCAACACTCACCAACACGGTTACAGGACAGCGTGAACACTCCCTGACATGGTTACATTACAGCGTGAACATTCCCCGACATCGTTACAGGACAGCGTCAACACTCACCAACACGGTTACAGAACAGCGTGAACACTCCCTGACATGCTTACAGGACAGCGTGAACACTCCCCGACACGGTTACAGGACAGCATGAACACTTCCCGACATGGTTACAGGACAGCGTGAACACTCCCTGACACGGTTACAGGACAGCATGAACACTTCCCGACACGGTTACAGAAACAGTGTGAACATTGTAACCAACACGGTTACAGGACAGCGTCAACACTGCCTGATACGGTTACAGGACAACATGAACACTCCTAAACACTCTTACAAAACCGCGTGAACACTGCATGACACTGTTACAGGACAGCGTGAACACACCCTGACACAGTTACAGGACAGCGCGAACACTCCGTGACACGCTTACAGAACAGCATGAACACTCCCCGACACGGTTACAGAAACAGTGTGAACATTGTAACCAACACGGTTACAGGACAGCGTCAACACTGCCTGATACGGTTACAGGACAATGTGAACACTCCCCCAACATGGATGCAGGACAGCATGAACACAACCCGACACGGTTACAGGACAGCGTGAAGATATCCCAACATGGTTACAGGACAGTGTGAACACTCCCCAACATGGTTACAGGACAGCATCAACGCTCCCCGATACGGTTACAGAAACAGTGTGAACACTCTGACAGACACGGTTACAGGACAGCATGAACACTCCCCGACACGGTTACATTACAGCGTGAAAACATCCCGACATGGTTACAGGACAGCGTGAACACTCCCTGACACGGTTACAGGATAGCATGAACACTCCACGACACGGTTACAATATAGCATGAACACTCCCCGACACAGTTACAGGACAGCCTGAACACTCCCCGACACGGTTGCAGAAACAGTCTGAACACTGTAACCAACACGGTTACAGGACAGCGTGAATACTCCCTGACACTCTTACAGGACAGCGTGAACACTGCCCAACACGGTTACAGGACAGCGTGAACACTGCCCGACACGGTTACAGGACAGCGTGAACACTGCCCAACACGGTTACAGGACAGCGTGAACACACCCTGACACAGTTACAGGACAGCGTGAACACACCCTGACACAGTTACAGGACAGCGTGAACACACCCTGACATGCTTACAGGAATCATGAACACTCCCCGATACGGTTACAGGACAGCGTGAACACACTCCGACATGGTTACAGGACAGCGTGAACACTCCCCGATACGGTTACAGGACAGCGTGAACACACTCCGACACGGTTACAGGACAGCGTGAACACTCCTAAACACTCTTACAAAACCGCGTGAACACTGCATGACACTGTTACAGGATAGCATGAACACTCCCTGACACGGTTACTGGACAGCGCGAACACTCCGTGACACGCTTACAGGACAGCATGAACACTCCCCGACACGCTTACAGGACAGCGTGAACACTCCCCGACACGCTTACAGGACAGCGTGAACACTCCCCAACATGGTTACAGGACAACGTGAACACTCCCTGACACGCTTAC
Organism: Mustelus asterias; assembly: GCF_964213995.1. Classification (NCBI taxonomy): domain Eukaryota; kingdom Metazoa; phylum Chordata; class Chondrichthyes; order Carcharhiniformes; family Triakidae; genus Mustelus; species Mustelus asterias. Next base: position 160,616 of record NW_027590222.1, read on the forward strand.
AGGACAGCGTGAACACTCCCCGACACGCTTACAGGACAGCGTGAACACTCCCCGACACACTTACAGGACAGCGTGAACACTTCCTGACACAGTTACAGGGCAGTGTGAACACTCCCCAACATGGTTACAGGACAACGTGAACACTCCCTGACACGGTTACAGGACAGCGTGAACACTCCCTGACACTCTTACAGGACCACATGAACACTGCCTGACACGGTTACAGGGCAGTGTGAACACTCCCCGACACGGTTACAGGACAGCGTGAACACTCCCCGACACAGTTACAGGGCAGTGTGAACACTCCCCGACACGGTTACAGGACAGCGTGAACACCCCCTGACACTCTTACAGGACAGCGTCAACACTCCCCGTCACGCTTACAGGACAGCGTGAACATTCCCCAACACGGTTACAGGACAACGTGAACACTCCCCAACACACTTACAGGACAGCGTGAACACTCCCTGACACTCTTACAGGACCACATGAACACTGCCTGACACGGTTACAGGGCAGTGTGAACACTCCCCGACACGGTTACAGGACAGCGTGAACACTCCCCGACACAGTTACAGGGCAGTGTGAACACTCCCCGACACGGTTACAGGACAGCGTGAACACCCCCTGACACTCTTACAGGACAGCGTCAACACTCCCCGTCACGCTTACAGGACAGCGTGAACATTCCCCAACACGGTTACAGGACAACGTGAACACTCCCCGACACACTTACAGGACAGCGTGAACACTCCCCAACACACTTACAGGACAGCGTGAACACTCCCCGACACACTTACAGGACAGCGTGAACACTCCCCGACACGCTTACAGGACAGCGTGAACACTCCCCGACACGCTTACAGGACCACATGAACACACCCCGACACACTTACAGGACAGCGTGAACACTCCCCGACACGCTTACAGGACAGCGTGAACACTCCCTGACACACTTACAGGACAACGTGAACACTCCCCGACACACTTACAGGACAGCGTGAACACTCCCTGACACACTTACAGGACAACGTGAACACTCCCCGACACACTTACAGGACAGCGTGAACACTCCCTGACACGCTTACAGGACAGCGTCAACACTCCCCATCACGCTTACAGGACAGCGTGAACATTCCCCAACACGGTTACAGGACAACGTGAACACTCCCCAACACACTTACAGGACAGCGTGAACACTCCCCAACACACTTACAGGACAGCGTGAACACTCCCCGACACACTTACAGGACAGCGTGAACACTCCCCGACACGCTTACAGGACAGCGTGAACACTCCCCGACACGCTTACAGGACCACATGAACACACCCCGACACACTTACAGGACAGCATGAACACTCCCCGACACGCTTACAGGACAGCGTGAACACTCCCTGACACACTTACAGGACAACGTGAACACTCCCCGACACACTTACAGGACAGCGTGAACACTCCCTGACACACTTACAGGACAACGTGAACACTCCCCGACACACTTACAGGACAGCGTGAACAATCCCTGACACGCTTACAGGACAGCGTGAACACTCCCTGACACGCTTACAGGACAGCGTGAACACTCCCTGACACGCTTACAGGACAGCGTGAACACTCCCCAACATGATTACAGGACCACATGAACACTGCCTGACACGGTTACAGGGCAGTGTGAACACTCCCCGACACGGTTACAGGGCAGTGTGAACACTCCCCGACACGGTTACAGGACAGCGTGAACACTCCCCGACACGGTTACAGGACAGCGTGAACACTCCCCGACACGCTTACAGGACAGCGCGAACACTCCCCGACACGGTTACAGGGCAGCGTGAACACTCCCCAACATGGTTACAGGACAGCGTGAACACTGCCTGACACGGTAACAGGACAGCGTGAACACTGCCTGACACGGTAACAGGACAGCGTGAACACTGCCTGATACGGTTACAGGACAATGTGAACACTCCCTGACACACTTACAGGACAACGTGAACACTCCCCGACACACTTACAGGACAGCGTGAACACTCCCTGACACACTTACAGGACAACGTGAACACTCCCCGACACACTTACAGGACAGCGTGAACAATCCCCGACACGCTTACAGGACAGCGTGAACACTCCCTGGCACGCTTACAGGACAGCGTGAACACTCCCTGACACGGTTACAGGACAGCGTGAACACTCACTGACATGGTTACATTGCAGCGTGAACATTCCCCGACGTGGTTACAGGACAGCGTCAACACTCACCAACACGGTTACAGGACAGCGTGAACACTCCCTGACATGGTTACATTACAGCGTGAACATTCCCCGACATCGTTACAGGACAGCGTCAACACTCACCAACACGGTTACAGAACAGCGTGAACACTCCCTGACATGCTTACAGGACAGCGTGAACACTCCCCGACACGGTTACAGGACAGCATGAACACTTCCCGACATGGTTACAGGACAGCGTGAACACTCCCTGACACGGTTACAGGACAGCATGAACACTTCCCGACACGGTTACAGAAACAGTGTGAACATTGTAACCAACACGGTTACAGGACAGCGTCAACACTGCCTGATACGGTTACAGGACAACATGAACACTCCTAAACACTCTTACAAAACCGCGTGAACACTGCATGACACTGTTACAGGACAGCGTGAACACACCCTGACACAGTTACAGGACAGCGCGAACACTCCGTGACACGCTTACAGGACAGCATGAACACTCCCCGACACGGTTACAGAAACAGTGTGAACATTGTAACCAACACGGTTACAGGACAGCGTCAACACTGCCTGATACGGTTACAGGACAATGTGAACACTCCCCCAACATGGATGCAGGACAGCATGAACACAACCCGACACGGTTACAGGACAGCGTGAAGATATCCCAACATGGTTACAGGACAGTGTGAACACTCCCCAACATGGTTACAGGACAGCATCAACGCTCCCCGATACGGTTACAGAAACAGTGTGAACACTCTGACAGACACGGTTACAGGACAGCATGAACACTCCCCGACACGGTTACATTACAGCGTGAAAACATCCCGACATGGTTACAGGACAGCGTGAACACTCCCTGACACGGTTACAGGATAGCATGAACACTCCACGACACGGTTACAATATAGCATGAACACTCCCCGACACAGTTACAGGACAGCCTGAACACTCCCCGACACGGTTGCAGAAACAGTCTGAACACTGTAACCAACACGGTTACAGGACAGCGTGAATACTCCCTGACACTCTTACAGGACAGCGTGAACACTGCCCAACACGGTTACAGGACAGCGTGAACACTGCCCGACACGGTTACAGGACAGCGTGAACACTGCCCAACACGGTTACAGGACAGCGTGAACACACCCTGACACAGTTACAGGACAGCGTGAACACACCCTGACACAGTTACAGGACAGCGTGAACACACCCTGACATGCTTACAGGAATCATGAACACTCCCCGATACGGTTACAGGACAGCGTGAACACACTCCGACACGGTTACAGGACAGCGTGAACACACTCCGACACGGTTACAGGACAGCGTGAACACTCCTAAACACTCTTACAAAACCGCGTGAACACTGCATGACACTGTTACAGGATAGCATGAACACTCCCTGACACGGTTACTGGACAGCGCGAACACTCCGTGACACGCTTACAGGACAGCATGAACACTCCCCGACACGCTTACAGGACAGCGTGAACACTCCCCGACACGCTTACAGGACAGCGTGAACACTCCCCAACATGGTTACAGGACAACGTGAACACTCCCTGACACGCTTACAGGACAGCGTGAACACTCCCCGACACGCTTACAGGACAGCGTGAACACTCCCCGACACACTTACAGGACAGCGTGAACACTTCCTGACACAGTTACAGGGCAGTGTGAACACTCCCCAACATGGTTACAGGACAACGTGAACACTCCCTGACACGGTTACAGGACAGCGTGAACACTCCCTGACACTCTTACAGGACCACATGAACACTGCCTGACACGGTTACAGGGCAGTGTGAACACTCCCCGACACGGTTACAGGACAGCGTGAACACTCCCCGACACAGTTACAGGGCAGTGTGAACACTCCCCGACACGGTTACAGGACAGCGTGAACACCCCCTGACACTCTTACAGGACAGCGTCAACACTCCCCGTCACGCTTACAGGACAGCGTGAACATTCCCCAACACGGTTACAGGACAACGTGAACACTCCCCAACACACTTACAGGACAGCGTGAACACTCCCTGACACTCTTACAGGACCACATGAACACTGCCTGACACGGTTACAGGGCAGTGTGAACACTCCCCGACACGGTTACAGGACAGCGTGAACACTCCCCGACACAGTTACAGGGCAGTGTGAACACTCCCCGACACGGTTACAGGACAGCGTGAACACCCCCTGACACTCTTACAGGACAGCGTCAACACTCCCCGTCACGCTTACAGGACAGCGTGAACATTCCCCAACACGGTTACAGGACAACGTGAACACTCCCCGACACACTTACAGGACAGCGTGAACACTCCCCAACACACTTACAGGACAGCGTGAACACTCCCCGACACACTTACAGGACAGCGTGAACACTCCCCGACACGCTTACAGGACAGCGTGAACACTCCCCGACACGCTTACAGGACCACATGAACACACCCCGACACACTTACAGGACAGCGTGAACACTCCCCGACACGCTTACAGGACAGCGTGAACACTCCCTGACACACTTACAGGACAACGTGAACACTCCCCGACACACTTACAGGACAGCGTGAACACTCCCTGACACACTTACAGGACAACGTGAACACTCCCCGACACACTTACAGGACAGCGTGAACACTCCCTGACACGCTTACAGGACAGCGTCAACACTCCCCATCACGCTTACAGGACAGCGTGAACATTCCCCAACACGGTTACAGGACAACGTGAACACTCCCCAACACACTTACAGGACAGCGTGAACACTCCCCAACACACTTACAGGACAGCGTGAACACTCCCCGACACACTTACAGGACAGCGTGAACACTCCCCGACACGCTTACAGGACAGCGTGAACACTCCCCGACACGCTTACAGGACCACATGAACACACCCCGACACACTTACAGGACAGCATGAACACTCCCCGACACGCTTACAGGACAGCGTGAACACTCCCTGACACACTTACAGGACAACGTGAACACTCCCCGACACACTTACAGGACAGCGTGAACACTCCCTGACACACTTACAGGACAACGTGAACACTCCCCGACACACTTACAGGACAGCGTGAACAATCCCTGACACGCTTACAGGACAGCGTGAACACTCCCTGACACGCTTACAGGACAGCGTGAACACTCCCTGACACGCTTACAGGACAGCGTGAACACTCCCCAACATGATTACAGGACCACATGAACACTGCCTGACACGGTTACAGGGCAGTGTGAACACTCCCCGACACGGTTACAGGGCAGTGTGAACACTCCCCGACACGGTTACAGGACAGCGTGAACACTCCCCGACACGGTTACAGGACAGCGTGAACACTCCCCGACACGCTTACAGGACAGCGCGAACACTCCCCGACACGGTTACAGGGCAGCGTGAACACTCCCCAACATGGTTACAGGACAGCGTGAACACTGCCTGACACGGTAACAGGACAGCGTGAACACTGCCTGACACGGTAACAGGTCAGCGTGAACACTGCCTGATACGGTTACAGGACAATGTGAACACTCCCCCAACACGGATACAGGACAGCATGAACACACCCCGACACGGTTACAGGACAGCATGAACACTCCCCAACACAGTTACATTACAGCGTGAAAACTTCCCGACATGGTTACAGGACAGCGTGAACACGCCCTGACACGGTTACAGGACAGCGTGAAAACATCCCGACATGGTTACAGGACAGCGTGAACACTCCCTGACACGGTTACAGGACAGCGTGAACACTCCCTGACACAGTTACAGGACAGCGTGAACACTCCCTGACACGGTTACAGGACAGCGTGAACACTCCCTGACACAGTTACAGGACAGCGTGAACACTCCCCGACACGCTTACAGGACAGCGTGAACACTCCCCGACACACTTACAGGACAGCGTGAACACTCCCCGACACACTTACAGGACAGCGTGAACACTCCCCGACACACTTACAGGACAACGTGAACACTCCCCGACACACTTACAGGACAACGTGAACACTCCCCGACACACTTACAGGACAGCGTGAACACTCCCTGACACACTTACAGGACAACGTGAACACTCCCCGACACACTTACAGGACAGCGAGAACACTCCCCGACACGCTTACAGGACAGCGTGAACACTCCCGAACATGATTACAGGACCACATGAACACTGCCTGACACAGTTACAGGGCAGTGTGAACACTCCCCGACACGGTTACAGGACAGCGTGAACACTCCCCGACACGGTTACAGGGCAGCGTGAACACTCCCCGACATGGTTACAGGACAGCGCGAACACTCCCCGACACGGTTACAGGGCAGTGTGAACACTCCCCAACATGGTTACAGGGCAGCGTGAACACTCCCCAACATGGTTACAGGACAGCGTGAACACTCCCCAACACGCTTACAGGACAGCGTGAACACTCCCCAACACGCTTACAGGACAGCGTGAACACACCCTGACACGGTTACAGGGCAGTGTGAACACTCCCCAACATGGTTACAGGACAGCGTGAACACACCCTGACACGGTTACAGGGCAGTGTGAACACTCCCCAACACGCTTACAGGACAGCGTGAACACACCCTGACACGGTTACAGGCAGTGTGAACACTCCCCGACACGCTTACAGGACAGCGTGAACACTTCCTGACACGGTTACAGGGCAGTGTGAACACTCCCCAACATGGTTACAGGGCAGCGTGAACACTCCCCAACATGGTTACAGGACAGCGTGAACACTCCCCAACATGGTTACAGGACAACGTGAACACTCTCTGACACTCTTACAGGACCACATGAACACTGCCTGACACGCTTACAGGACAGCGTGAACACTTCCTGACACGGTTACAGGGCAGTGTGAACACTCCCCAACATGGTTACAGGGCAGCGTGAACACTCCCCAACACGGATACAGGACAGCATGAACACACCCCGACACGGTTACAGGACAGTGTGAACACTCCCCAACACAGTTACATTACAGCGTGAAAACTTCCCGACATGGTTACAGGACAGCGTGAACACGCCCTGACACGGTTACAGGACAGCGTGAAAACATCCCGACATGGTTACAGGACAGCGTGAACACTCCCTGACACGGTTACAGGACAGCGTGAACACTCCCTGACACAGTTACAGGACAGCGTGAACACTCCCTGACACGGTTACAGGACAGCGTGAACACTCCCTGACACAGTTACAGGACAGCGTGAACACTCCCCGACACGCTTACAGGACAGCGTGAACACTCCCCGACACACTTACAGGACAGCGTGAACACTCCCCGACACACTTACAGGACAGCGTGAACACTCCCCGACACACTTACAGGACAACGTGAACACTCCCCGACACACTTACAGGACAACGTGAACACTCCCCGACACACTTACAGGACAGCGTGAACACTCCCTGACACACTTACAGGACAACGTGAACACTCCCCGACACACTTACAGGACAGCGTGAACACTCCCCGACACGCTTACAGGACAGCGTGAACACTCCCGAACATGATTACAGGACCACATGAACACTGCCTGACACAGTTACAGGGCAGTGTGAACACTCCCCGACACGGTTACAGGACAGCGTGAACACTCCCCGACACGGTTACAGGGCAGCGTGAACACTCCCCGACATGGTTACAGGACAGCGCGAACACTCCCCGACACGGTTACAGGGCAGTGTGAACACTCCCCAACATGGTTACAGGGCAGCGTGAACACTCCCCAACATGGTTACAGGACAGCGTGAACACTCCCCAACACGCTTACAGGACAGCGTGAACACACCCTGACACGGTTACAGGGCAGTGTGAACACTCCCCAACATGGTTACAGGACAGCGTGAACACACCCTGACACGGTTACAGGGCAGTGTGAACACTCCCCAACACGCTTACAGGACAGCGTGAACACACCCTGACACGGTTACAGGCAGTGTGAACACTCCCCGACACGCTTACAGGACAGCGTGAACACTTCCTGACACGGTTACAGGGCAGTGTGAACACTCCCCAACATGGTTACAGGGCAGCGTGAACACTCCCCAACATGGTTACAGGACAGCGTGAACACTCCCCAACATGGTTACAGGACAACGTGAACACTCTCTGACACTCTTACAGGACCACATGAACACTGCCTGACACGCTTACAGGACAGCGTGAACACTTCCTGACACGGTTACAGGGCAGTGTGAACACTCCCCAACATGGTTACAGGGCAGCGTGAACACTCCCCAACACGGATACAGGACAGCATGAACACACCCCGACACGGTTACAGGACAGTGTGAACACTCCCCAACACAGTTACATTACAGCGTGAAAACTTCCCGACATGGTTACAGGACAGCGTGAACACGCCCTGACACGGTTACAGGACTGCGTGAACACGCCCTGACACGGTTACAGGATAGCATGAATACTCCACGACACGGTTACAGGACAGCGTGAACACTCCCCGACACGGTTGCAGAAACAGTCTGAACACTGTAACCAACACGGTTACAGGACAGCGTGAATACTCCCCGACACTCTTACAGGACAGGGTCAACACTCCCCGACATGCTGACAAGGACAGCGTGAACATTCCCCGACATGGTTACAGGACAGGGTGAACACTCCCTGACACGGTTACAGGGCAGCGTGAACACTCCCTGACACGGTTACAGGGCAGCGTGAACACTCCCTGACACAGTTACAGGGCAGCGTGAACATCCCTGACACGGTTACAGGGCAGCGTGAACACTCCCTGACACGGTTACAGGGCAGCGTGAACACTCCCTGACACGGTTACAGGGCAGCGTGAACACTCCCTGACACGGTTACAGGGCAGCATGAACACTCCCCGACATGGTTACAGGACAACGTGAACACTCCTAAACACTCTCACAGGACCGCGTGAACACAGCATGACACGGTTACAGGACAGTGCGAACACTCCATGACACGCTTACAGGACAGCGTGAACACTCCCTGACACGGTTACAGGATAGCGTGACCACTTCCCGACACACTTACAGGGCAGTGTGAACACTCACCGACATGGTTACAGGGCAGCGTGAACAATCCCCGACACGCTTACAAGGACAGCGTCAACACTCCCTGACATGGTGACAGGACAGCGTGAACTCTCCCCGACATGGTTACAGGACACCATGAACACACCCCAACACGGTTACAGGACAGTGTGAACACATCCCGACATGGTTACAGGACAGTGTGAACGCTCCCCAACACGGTTACAGGACAGCATCAACGCTCCCCGACACAGTTACAGAGACAGTGTGAACACTCTGACAGACACGGTTACAGGACAGCATGAAAACTTCCCGACATGGTTACAGGACAGCGTGAACACTCCCTGACACGGTTACAGGAACGCGTGAACACTCCCCGACACGGTTACAGGACAGCGGGAACACTCCCCGACACGGTTAGAGGACAGCGTGAACACTCCCCAACACGCTTACAGGACAGCATGAACACTCCCCGACACGGTTAGAGGACAGCGTGAACACTCCCCAACACGCTTACAGGACAGCATGAACACTCCCCGACACGGTTACAGCACAGCGTGAACACACCTAAACACTCTTACAGGACCGCGTGGACACTGCATGACATGGTTACAGGACAGCGTGAACACACCCTGACACAGCTACAGGATAGCGTGAACACTCCCTGACACAGCTACAGGACAGCGTGAACACTCCCTGACACCGTTACAGGACAGCATGAACACTACATGACATGGTTACAGGACAGCGTGAACACTCCCCGACATGGTTACAGGTCGGCTTCAACGCTCCCCGACACGCTTACAAGACAGCGTGACCACTCCCCGACACTCTTACAGGACAGCGTGAACACACCCCGACACGGTTACAGAAACAGTGTGAACATTGTAACCAACACGGTTACAGGACAGCGTGAACACTTCCCGACACACTTACAGGACAGCGTGAACACTCCCTGACATGGTTACAGCACAGCGTGAACACTCCCTGACACGGTTACAGGACAGCGTGAACACTCCCCGACACGGTTACAGGATAGCGTGAACACTCCCCGACACGGTTACAGAAACAGTGTGAACATTGTAACCAACACGGTTACAGGACAGCGTGAACACTTCCCGACACACTTATAGGACAGCGTGAACACTCCCTGACATGGTTACAGGACAGTGTGAACACTCCCCGACACGGTTACAGGACAGCGTAAACGTTCCCTGACATGGTTACAGGACAGCGTGAACACACCCTAACATGGTTACAGGTCAGCTTCAACGCTCCCCGACAAGCTTACAGGACAGCGTGACCACCCCCCGACATGCTTACAAGGCGGCACAAACACTCCCCGACACAGTTACAGGACAGCGTGAACATTCCCCGACACGGTTACAGGACAGCGTGAACATTCCCCGACACGGTTACAGGACAGCGTGAACACTCCCCGACACGGTTACAGGACAGCGTGAACATTCCCCGACACGGTTACAGGACAGCGTGAACATTCCCCGACACGGTTACAGAAACAGTGTGAACATTGTAACCAACACGGTTACAGGACAGCGTGAACACTCCCCGACACGGTTACAGAAACAGTGTGAACATTGTAACCAACGCGGTTACAGGACAGCGTGAACACTTCCCGACACACTTATAGGACAGCGCGAACACTCCCTGACACGGTTACAGGACAGCGTGAACACTCCCTGACACGGTTACAGGACAGCGTGAACACACCCCGACACGGTTACAGAAACAGTGTGAACATTGTAACCAACACGGTTACAGGACAGCGTGAACACTTCCCGACACACTTATAGGACAGCGTGAACACTTCCCGACACACTTATAGGACAGCGTGAACACTCCCTGACATGGTTACAGGAGAGCGTGAACACTCCCTGACATGGTTACAGGACAGCGTGAACACCCCCTGACGCGGTTAGAGGACAGCGTCAACACTCCCCGACACACTTAGAGGACAGCGTGAACACTCACCGACATGGTTACAGGACAGCGTGAACACTCCCCGACACAGTTACAGGACAGCGTGAACACTCCCCGACATGGTTACAGGACAGCGTGAACACTCCCCGACATGGTTACAGGACAGCGTGAACACTCCCCGAATGGTTACAGGACAGCGTGAACACTTCCTGATACGGTTACAGGACGTGAACGCTCCCTGATACGGTTACAGGACAGTGTGAACACCCCCCCAACGTGGATACAGGACAGCGTGAACACTCCCCAACATGGTTACGGGTCAGCATCAACGCTCCCCGACACGCTTACAGGACAGCGTGAACACTCCCTGACACGGTTACAGAAATAGTGTGAACATTGTAACCCATGGTAACAGGACAGTGCAAACACTCCCTGACACGCTTACAGGACAGCTTCAACACACCCTGACATGGTGACACGACAGCGTGAACACTCCCTGACACGGTTACAGGACAGCGTCAACACTCCCCGTCACACTTACAGGACAGTGTGAACACACACAGACATGGTTACAGGATAGCGTGAACACTCCCTGACATGGTCACAGGACAGCGTGAACACACCCAGACATGATTACAGGACAGCGTGAACACTCGCTTACAGGGTTACAGGGCAACGTGACCACTCCCCAACACACTTACAGGACAGCGTGAACACTCCCTGACAGGGTTACAGGGCAACGTGACCACTCCCCAACACACTTACAGGACAGCGTGAACACCCCCCGACACAGTTACAGGACAGCGTGAACACTCCCCGACACAGTTACAGGACAGCGTGAACACTTCCCGACACGGTTACAGGACAGCGTGAACACTCCCTGACACGGTTACAGGACAGCGTGAACACTCCCCGACACAGTTACAGGACAGCGTGAACACTCCCTGACACGGTTACAGGACAGCGTGAACACTTCCCGACACACTTATAGGACAGCGTGAACACTTCCCGACACACTTATAGGACAGCGTGAACACTCCCTGACATGGTTACAGGAGAGCGTGAACACTCCCTGACATGGTTACAGGACAGTGTGAACACTCCCCGACACGGTTACAGGACAGCGTAAACGTTCCCTGACATGGTTACAGGACAGCGTGAACACACCCTAACATGGTTACAGGTCAGCTTCAACGCTCCCCGACAAGCTTACAGGACAGCGTGACCACCCCCCGACATGCTTACAAGACGGCACAAACACTCCCCGACACAGTTACAGGACAGCGTGAACATTCCCCGACACAGTTACAGGACAGCGTGAACATTCCCCGACACGGTTACAGGACAGCGTGAACATTCCCCGACACGGTTACAGGACAGCGTGAACACTCCCCGACACGGTTACAGGACAGCGTGAACATTCCCCGACACGGTTACAGGACAGCGTGAACATTCCCCGACACGGTTACAGAAACAGTGTGAACATTGTAACCAACACGGTTACAGGACAGCGTGAACACTCCCCGACACGGTTACAGAAACAGTGTGAACATTGTAACCAACGCGGTTACAGGACAGCGTGAACACTTCCCGACACACTTATAGGACAGCGCGAACACTCCCTGACACGGTTACAGGACAGCGTGAACACTCCCTGACACGGTTACAGGACAGCGTGAACACACCCCGACACGGTTACAGAAACAGTGTGAACATTGTAACCAACACGGTTACAGGACAGCGTGAACACTTCCCGACACACTTATAGGACAGCGTGAACACTTCCCGACACACTTATAGGACAGCGTGAACACTCCCTGACATGGTTACAGGAGAGCGTGAACACTCCCTGACATGGTTACAGGACAGCGTGAACACCCCCTGACGCGGTTAGAGGACAGCGTCAACACTCCCCGACACACTTAGAGGACAGCGTGAACACTCACCGACATGGTTACAGGACAGCGTGAACACTCCCCGACACAGTTACAGGACAGCGTGAACACTCCCCGACATGGTTACAGGACAGCGTGAACACTCCCCGACATGGTTACAGGACAGCGTGAACACTCCCCGAATGGTTACAGGACAGCGTGAACACTTCCTGATACGGTTACAGGACGTGAACGCTCCCTGATACGGTTACAGGACAGTGTGAACACCCCCCCAACGTGGATACAGGACAGCGTGAACACTCCCCAACATGGTTACGGGTCAGCATCAACGCTCCCCGACACGCTTACAGGACAGCGTGAACACTCCCTGACACGGTTACAGAAATAGTGTGAACATTGTAACCCACGGTAACAGGACAGTGCAAACACTCCCTGACACGCTTACAGGACAGCTTCAACACACCCTGACATGGTGACACGACAGCGTGAACACTCCCTGACACGGTTACAGGACAGCGTCAACACTCCCCGTCACACTTACAGGACAGTGTGAACACACACAGACATGGTTACAGGATAGCGTGAACACTCCCTGACATGGTTACAGGACAGCGTGAACACACCCAGACATGATTACAGGACAGCGTGAACACTCGCTTACAGGGTTACAGGGCAACGTGACCACTCCCCAACACACTTACAGGACAGCGTGAACACTCCCTGACAGGGTTACAGGGCAACGTGACCACTCCCCAACACACTTACAGGACAGCGTGAACACCCCCCGACACAGTTACAGGACAGCGTGAACACTCCCCGACACAGTTACAGGACAGCGTGAACACTTCCCGACACGGTTACAGGACAGCATGAACACACCCCGACACGGTTACAGGACAGTGTGAACACTCCCCGACACGGTTACAGGACAGCATGAACACACCCCGACACGGTTACAGGGCAGCATGAACACTCCCCGACACGGTTACAGGGCAGCATGAACACACCCCGACACGGTTACAGGACAGTGTGAACACTCCCCGACACGGTTACAGGACAGCATGAACACACCCCGACACGGTTACAGGGCAGCATGAACACACCCCGACACGGTTACAGGACAGTGTGAACACTCCCCGACACGGTTACAGGACAGTGTGAACACTCCCCAACACGGTTACAGGACAGCATCAACGCTCCCCGACACGGTCGCAGGACAGCGTGAACACTCCCCGACACGGTTACATTACAGCCTGAACACTCCCCGACACGGTTACATTACAGCATGAACACACCCCGACACGGTTACAGGGCAGCATGAACACACCCCGACACGGTTACAGGGCAGCATGAACACACCCCGACACGGTTACAGGGCAGCATGAACACACCCCGACACGGTTACAGGACAGCATGAACACTCCCCGACACGGTTACATTACAGCGTGAACACTTCCCGACACGGTTACAGGACAGCATGAACACTCCCCGACACGGTTACATTACAGCGTGAACACTTCCCGACATGGTTACAGGACAGCGTGAACACTCCCTGACACGGTTACAGGCAGCGTGAACACTTCCCGACACGGTTACATTACAGCGTGAACACTTCCCGACATGGTTACAGGACAGCGTGAACACTCCCTGACACGGTTACAGGACAGCATCAACACTCCCCGACGTGGTTACAGGACAGCGTGAATACACCCCGACACGGTTACAGGACAGCGTGACCACTCACCGACATGCTTACAGGAAGCATGAACACTGCCCGACACGGTTACAGGAAGCGTCAACACTCCCCGACACGGTTACAGGACAGCGTGAACACTCCCCGACACGCTTACAAGGATAGTGCGAACACTCCCCGACACAGTTACAGGACAGCGTGAACACCCCCTGACATGGTTACAGGACAGCATGAACACTCCCCGACACAGTTACAGGACAGCGTGAACACCCCCTGACATGGTTACAGGACAGCATGAACACTCCCCGACACGGATACAGGACAGCGTCAACACTCCCTGACATGGTTACAGGAAGCGTCAACACTCCCTGACATGGTTACAGGAAGCGTCAACACTCCCTGACATGCTTACAGGAAGCGTCAACACTCCCTGACATGCTTACAAGGACAGTGTGAACACTCCCCGACACGGTTACAGGACAGCGTGAACACTCCCCGACACGGATACAGGACAGCGTGAACATTCCCCGACACGGTTACAGGACAGTGCGAACACTCCCTGACACGGTTACAGGGCAGCGTGAACACTCCCTGACATGGTTACAGGACAGCATGAACACTCCCCGAGGTGGTTACAGGACAGCGTCAATATTCCCCGACATGGTTACAGGACAGCGTGAATACACCCCGACACGGTTACAGGATAGTGTGAACACTCCCCGACGCAGTTACATTACAGCGTTAACACTCCCCGACACGGATACAGGACAGTGTGAACACTCCCCGACACGGTTACAGGACAGTGCGAACACTCCCCGACACGGTTACAGAAACAGTGTGAACATTGTAACCCACGCTTACAGGACAGCGTGAACAGTCCCTGACACGGTTACAGGGCAGCGTGAACACTCCCTGACATGGTTACAGGACAGCATGAACACTCCCCGAGGTGGTTACAGGACAGCGTCAATATTCCCCGACATGGTTACAGGACAGCGTGAATACACCCCGACACGGTTACAGGATAGTGTGAACACTCCCCGACGCAGTTACATTACAGCGTTAACACTCCCCGACACGGTTACAGGACAGCGTGAACACTCCCCGACACGATTACAGGACAGCGTGAACACTCCCCGACACGGTTACAGGACAGCGTCAACACTCCCCGACATGGTTACAGGACAGCGTGAACACTCCCTGACACGGTTACAGGACAGCGTCAACACTCCCCGACATGGTTACAGGACAGCGTGAACACTCCCCGACACGGTTACAGAACAGCGTCAACACTCCCCGACATGGTTACAGGACAGCGTGAACACTCCCTGACACGGTTACATTACAGCATGAACACTTCCCGACACGGTTACAGCACAGCGTGAACAATCCCCGACACGGTTACAGGCAGAGAGAACACTCCCCGACACGGTTACAGCACAGCGTGAACACTCCCCGACACGGTTACAGGCAGCGTGAACACTCCCCGACACGGTTACAGGCAGCGTGAACAATCCCCGACACGGTTACAGGCAGCGTGAACACTCCCCGACACGGTTACAGGCAGCGTGAACACTCCCCGACACGGTTACAGGCAGTGTGAACACTCCCCGACACGGTTACAGGCAGCGTGAACACTCCCCGACACGGTTACAGGCAGCGTGAACAATCCCTGACACGGTTACAGGCAGCGTGAACGCTCCCCGACACGGTTACAGAAACGATATGAACATTGTAACCCACAGTTACAGGACAGCGTGAACACTTCCCGACATACTTATAGGACAGGGTGAACACTCCCTGACGTGGTTACAGGACAGCATGAACACTCCCCGACACGGTTACGGCACAGCGTCAACACTCCCCGACACACTTACAGGACAGCGTCAACACTCCCCGACATGGTTACAGGACAGCGTGAACACTCCCCAACATGATTACAGGATAGCGGGAACACACCCTGACACGCTTACAGGACAGCGTCAACACTCCCCAACATGATTACAGGACAGCGTGAACATTCCCCAACATGGTTACAGGACAGCGTGACCACTCCCCAACACAGTTACAGGACAGCGTGAAGACTCCCCGACACGGTTACAGGACAGCGTGAACACTCCCCAACATGGTTACAGGATAGCGTGAACACTCCCTGACACGGTTACAGGGCAGCGTGACCACTCCCCAACACACTTACAGGGCAGCGTGAACACTCCCTGACACGGTTACAGGACAGCGTGACCACTCCCCAACACGCTTACAGGACAGCGTGAACACTCCCCGACACGCTTACAGGACAGCGTGAACACTCCCCGACACACTTACAGGACAACGTGAACACTCCCCGACACGGTTACAGGACAACGTGAACACTCCCCGACATGGTTACAGGATAGCGTGAACAATCGCCAACACGGTTACATTACAGCTTGAACACTTCCCGACACAGTTACAGGACAGCGAGAACACTCCCCGACATGGTTACAGGACAGCGTCATCACTCCCCATCACGCTTCCAGGACAGCATGATCACTCCCCGACATGGTTACAGGACAGCGTCATCACTCCCCATCACGCTTCCAGCACAGCGTGAACACTCCCCGACGTCGTTACAGGACAGCGTCAACACTCCTCGACACGCTTACAGGACAGCGTGAACATTCCCCAACATGGTTACAGGACAGCGTGAACACACCCTGACATGGTTACAGGATAGCGTGAACACTCCCTGACAGGGTTACAGGGCAGCGTGACCACTCCCCAACACACTTACCGGACAGCGTGACCACTCCCTGACACAGTTACAGGACAGTGTGAACATTCCCTGACATGGTTACAGGACAGCATGAACACTCCCTGACACAGTTACAGGACAGTGTGAACATTCCCTGACACAGTTAGAGGATAGCATGAACACTGCTTGATGCGGTTACAGGACAACGTGAACACTCCCTGACACAGTTACAGGACAGTGTGAACACACCCTGACACAGTTAGAGGATAGCATGAACACTGCTTGATGCGGTTACAGGACAACGTGAACACTCCCTGATACGGTTACAGGACAGTGTGAACATCCCCCAACATGGATACAAGACAGCGCGAACACTCCCCAACATGGTTACAGGTCAGCATCAACGCTCCCCAACAAGTTTACCGGACAGCGTGAACACTCCCCAACACGCTTACAGGACAGCATGAACACTCTCCGACACAGTTACAGGACAGCATGAACACTCCCCGACACAGTTACAGGACAGCGTGAACACTCCCCGACACGGTTACAGGACAGCGTGAACATACCCCGACACTGTTACAGGATAGTGTGAACACTCCCCGACACGGTTACAGGCAGCGTGAACACTCCCCGACACGGTTACAGGCAGCGTGAACACTCCCCGACACGGTTACAGCACAGCGTGAACAATCCCCGACACGGTTACAAGACAGCGTGAACACTCCCCGACACGGTTACAGGCAGCGTGAACAATCCCCGACACGGTTACAGGCAGCGTGAACACTCCCCGACACGGTTACAGGACGGCATGAACACTCCCCGACATGGTTACAGGACAGCGTGAACACTCCTTGACAGGGTTACAGGGCTGCGTGACCACTCCCCAACACACTTACAGGGCAGCGTGAACACTCCCTGACACAGTTACAGGACAGTGTGAACATTCCCTGACACAGTTACAGGACAGTGTGAACATTCCCTGACATGGTTACAGGACAGCGTGAACACACCCTGACACAGTTAGAGGATAGCATGAACACTGCTTGATGCGGTTACAGGACAACGTGAACACTCCCTGATACGGTTACAGGACAGTGTGAACATCCCCCAACATGGATACAAGACAGCGCGAACACTCCCCAACATGGTTACAGGTCAGCATCAACGCTCCCCAACAAGCTTACCGGACAGCGTGACCACTCCCCAACACGCTTACAGGACAGCATGAACACTCCCCGACACAGTTACAGGACTGCATGAACACTCCCCGACACAGTTACAGGACAGCATGAACACTCCCCGACACAGTTACAGGACAGCGTGAACATACCCCGACACTGTTACAGGATAGTGTGAACACTCCCCGACACGGTTACAGGACAGCGTGAACACTTTCCGATGCGGTTACAGGACAGCGTCAACATTCCCCGCCACTCTTACAGGACAGCGTGACCATCCCCAACACGCTTACAGGACAGCGTGAACACTCCCCGACACGCTTACAGGACAGCGTGAACACTCCCTGACGCGGTTACAGGACAGCATGAACACTCCCTGACGCGGTTACAGGACAGCGTGAACACTCCCCGACACGGTTACAGGACAGCGTGAACACTCCCTGACGCGGTTACAGGACAGCGTGAACACTCCCTGACACGGTTACAGAAACGGTATGAACACTCCCCGACACGGTTACAGGACAGCGTGAACAATCCCCGACACGGTTACAGGACAGCGTGAACACTCCCCGACACGGTTACAGGCAGCGTGAACACTCCCCGACACAGTTACAGGCAGCGTGAACACTCCCCGACACGGTTACAGAAACGGTATGAACATTGTAACCCACAGTTACAGGACAGCGTGAACACTTCCCGACATACTTATAGGACAGGGTGAACACTCCCTGACATGGTTACAGGACAGCGTGAACACTCCCCGACACGGTTACAGGACAGCGTGAACAATCCCCGACACGGTTACAGGACAGCGTGAACACTCCCCGACACGGTTACAGGCAGCGTGAACACTCCCCAACACAGTTACAGGCAGCGTGAACACTCCCCGACACGGTTACAGAAACGGTATGAACATTGTAACCCACAGTTACAGGACAGCGTGAACACTTCCCGACATACTTATAGGACAGGGTGAACACTCCCTGACATGGTTACAGGACAGCATGAACACTCCCCGACACGGTTACGGCACAGCGTCAACACTCCCCGACACACTTACAGGACAGCGTCAACACTCCCCGACATGGTTACAGGACAGCGTCAACACTCCCCGACACAGTTACTGGACAGCGTGAACACTCCCCGACACGGTTACAGGACAGCGTGAACACTCCGTGACACGCTTACAGGACATTGTGAACACTCCCCGACATGGTTATAGGACAGCGTCAACACTCCCCGTCACGCTAACAGGACAGCGTGAACACACCCAGACACTCTTACAGGACAGCGTGAACACACCCAGACACGCTTACAGGACAGCGTGACCACTCCCCAACACACTTACAGGACAGCGTGAACACTCCCCGACATGGTTACAGGACAGCGTCAACACTCCCCATCACGCTTACAGGACAGCGTGAACATTCCCCAACATGGTTACAGGACAGCGTGAACATTCCCCAACATGGTTACAGGACAGCGTGAACATTCCCCAACATGATTACAGGATAGCGTGAACACTCCCTGACACGGTTACAGAGCAGCGTGACCACACCCCAACACACTTACAGGGCAGCGTGAACATCCCTGACACGGTTACAGGACAGCGTGACCACTCCCCAATATGCTTACAGGACAGCGTGAACACTCCCCGACACGCTTACAGGACAGCGTGACCACTCCCCAACATGCTTACAGGACAGCGTGAACACTCCCTGACACGGTTACAGCACAGCGTGAACTTTCCCCGATACGGTTACAGGACAGCATGACCACCCGACACTCTTACAGGACAGTGTGAACACTCCCTGACACGGTTACAGGGCAGCGTGAACACTCCCCGACACTCTTACAGGATAGCGTGAACACTCCCTGTCACGGTTACAGGACAGTGTGAACACATCCTGATAGGTTACAGGATATTGTGAATACTTCCTGATACGGTTACAGGACGTGAACACTCCCTGATACAGTTACAGGACAGTGTGAACACCCCCCCAACATGGATACGGGACAGCATGAACACTCCCTGACACGGTTACAGGGCAGCGTGAACACTCCCCAACATGGTTACAGGACAGCGTGAACACTCCCTGACACGGTTACAGAAACAGTGTGAACATTGTAACCCACGGTTCCAGGACAGCGTGAACACTTCCCGACATACTTATAGGACAGGGTGAACACTCCCTGACATGGTTACAGGACAGCATGAACACTCCCCGACACGGTTACGGGACAGCGTCAACACTCCCTGACGCGGTTACAGGACAGCGTCAACACTCCCCGACACACTTACAGGACAGCGTCAACACTCCCTGACACGGTTACACGACAGTGTGAACACTCCCTGACACGCTTACAGGACAGCGTCAACACTCTCTGACACGGTTACAGGACAGCGTGAACACTCCCCGACACAGTTACAGGACAGCGTGAACACTCCCCGACACAGTTACAGGACAGCGCGAACACTCCGTGACACGCTTACAGGACATTGTGAACACTCCCTGACACGGTTACAGGACAGCGTGAACACTCCCCGACACAGTTACAGGACAGCGTGAACACTCCCCGACACAGTTACAGGACAGCGTGAACACTCCCCGACACAGTTACAGGACAGCGTGAACACTCCCCGACACAGTTATAGGACATCGCGAACACTCCGTGACACGCTTACAGGACATTGTGAACACTCCCCGACATGGTTACAGGACAGCGTGAACACTCCCCGTCACGCTTACAGGACAGCGTGAACACTCCCCGACACGGTTACAGGACAGCGTGAACACTCCCTGACGCGGTTACAGGAAGCATGAACACTCCCTGACGCGGTTACAGGAAGCATGAACACTCCCTGACGCGGTTACAGGACAGCGTGAACACTCCCCAACACGCTTACAGCACAGAGTGGACCCTCCCCGACACGCTTACAGGACAGCGTGAACACTCCCCAACACGCTTACAGCACAGAGTGGACACTCCCCGACACGCTTACAGAACCGCGTGAACACTGCCTGATACGGTTACAGGACAGCGTTGACACTGCCTGATACGGTTACAGGACAGAGTGAACACTCCCTGACACGGTTACAGGACAGCGTGAACACTGCCTGATACGGTTACAGGACAGTGTGAACACACCCCGACACGGTTACAGGACAGAGTGAACACTCCCCGACACAGTTACACGACAGCGTTAAAACACCCCGACACAGTTACAGGACAGCGTTAAAACACCCCGACACAGTTACAGGATAGCGTGAACACTCCCCGACACGGTTACAGGACAGCGTGAACACTCCCCGACACGGTTACAGCACAGCGTGAACACTCCCCGACACGGTTACAGGACAGCGTGAACACTCCCCGACATGGTTACAGCACAGCGTGAACACACCCTGACACAGTTACAGGACAGCGTGAACACTCCCCGACACGGTTACAGGACAGCGTCAACACTCCCCGACACGGTTACAGGATAGCGTGAACACTCCCCAACACGGTTACATTACAGCGTGAACACTTCCCGACACAGTTACAGGACAGTGTGAACACTCCCCGACACGGTTACAGGACAGCGTGAACACTCCCCGACGTGGTTACAGGACAGCGTCAACACTCCCCGACACGGTTACAGGACAGCGTGAACAATCGCCAACACGGTTACATTACAGCGTGAACACTTCCCGACACAGTTACAGGACAGCGTGAACACTCCCCAACCCGGTTACAGGACAGCGTGAACACTCCCCGACACGCTTACAGGAAGCATGAACACTCCTCGACACGCTTACAGGACAGCGTGAACATTCCCCAACATGGTTACAGGACAGCGTGAACATTCCCCAACATGGTTACAGGACAGCGTGAACACTCCCTGACAGGGTTACAGGGCAGCGTGACCACTCCCCAACACTCTTACAGGACAGTGTGAACATTCCCTGACACAGTTAGAGGATAGCATGAACACTGCTTGATGCGGTTACAGGACAACGTGAACACTCCCTGATACGGTTACAGGACAGTGTGAACACCCCCCCAACATGGATACAAGACAGCGCGAACACTCCCCAACATGGTTACAGGTCAGCATCAACGCTCCCCGACAAGCTTACCGGACAGTGTGACCACTCCCCAACATGCTTACAGGACAGCATGAAAACTCCCCGACACGGTTACAGGACAGCGTCAACATTCCCCGCCACGTTTACAGCACAGCGGGACCACTCCCCAACACGCTTACATGACAGCGTGACCACTCCCCAACACGCTTACAGGACAGCGTGAACACTCCCTGACACGCTTACAGGACAGCGTGAACACTCCCCGACACGGTTACAGGACAGCGTGAACACTCCCCGACACGGTTACAGAAACAGTGTGAACATTGTAACCAACACGGTTACAGGACAGCGTGAACACTCCCTGACGCGGTTACAGGACAGCGTGAACACTCCCTGCCACACTTACAGGACAGCGTGAACATTCCCTGCCACACTTACAGGACAGCATGAACACTCCCCGACACAGTTACAGGACAGCGTGAACACACCCCGACACCGTTACAGGACAGCGTGAACACACCCCGACACCGTTACAGGACAGCGTGAACACTTCCCGACACGGTTACAGGACAGCGTGAACAATCCCTGACACGGTTACAGCACAGCGTGAACAATCCCCAACACGGTTACAGGACTGCGTGAACATTCCCCGACACGGTTACAGGACAGCGTGAACAATCCCCAACACGGTTACAGGACAGCGTGAACATTCCCTGACACGGTTACAGGACAGCGTGAACACTCCCCGACATGCTTACATGACAGCATGAACACTCCCCGACACGGTTACAGGACAGCATGAACACTCCCTGACATGGTTACAAGACATCGTGAACACCCCCCGACATGGTTCCAGGACAAACAACAAAAGAACAAAGAACAATACAGCACAGGAACAGGCCCTTCGGCCCTCCAAGCCTGTGCCGCTCATGGGCCCAGCTAGACCATTCATTTGTATCCCTCTATTCCCAGTCTGTTCTTTGGCTATCTAGATAAGTCTTAAACGATCCCAGCGTGTCCGCCTCAATCACCTTGCTTGGGAGTGCATTCCAGGCCCCCACCACCCTCTGTGTAAAATACGTCCCCCTGACATCTGTGTTGAATCTTTCCCCCCTCACCTTGAACCTGTGACCCCTTGTGTTCGTCATCTCCGGCCTGGGAAAAAGCTTCCCACTGTTCACCCTATCTATGCCCTTCATAATTTTTTACACCTCTATTAGGCCGCCCCCTCATCCTCCGTCTTTCCAGGGAGAACATCCCCAGCTTACCCAATCTCTCCTCATAGCTAAGACCCTTCATACCAGGCAACATCCTGTCAAACCTTTTCTGTACTCTCTCCAAAGCCTCCACGTCCTTCTGGTAGTGTGGCGACCAGAACTGGACGCAATATTCCAAATGTGGCCTAACCAACGTTCGATACAGCTGCATCATCATATGCCAACTTTTAAATTCTGTGCCCCGTCCAATAAAGGCAAGCATGCCATATGCCTTCTTCACCACCCTCTCCACCTGTGCTGCCACCTTTAAGGATCTGTGGACTTGTACACCCAGGTCCCTGTGTGTGTCTGTACTCCTGATGTTCTGCCAATTATTGTACAGCTCCCCCTTACATTAGATCTACCGAAATGCATCACTTCGCATTTATCTGGATTAAACTCCATCTGCCATTTCTCCGCCCAATGTTCCAGCCTATCTATATCCTGCTGTATTCTCTGACAATGTTCGTCACTATCCGCAACTCCAGCAATTTTCGTGTCGTCCGCAAACTTACTGATCACACCAGCTACATCTTCCTCCAAATCATTTATATATATCACAAACGGCAGAGGTCCCAGTACAGAGCCCTGCAGAACTCCAGTCATCACAGACCTCCAACCGGAAAAAGACCCCTCCACTGTTACCCTCTGTCTTCTATGGCTGAGCCAGTTCTCCACCCATCTAGCTAGCTCATCTTTTATTCCGTGAGATTTAACCTTTTGCACCAGCCTGCCATGAGGGACCTTGTCAAACGCTTTACTAAAATCCATATAGACGACATCCACGGCCCTTCCCTCGTCAATCATTTTTGTCACCTCCTCAAAAAACTCAACCAAATTTGTGAGGCATGACCTCCCTCGTACAAAACCATGCTGTCTATCGCTAATGAGATTATTCAGTTCTAAATGCGCATATATCCTATCTCTAAGAATCTTCTCCAACAATTTCCCTACCACAGACGTCAAGCTCACCGGCCTATAGTTACCCGGGTTATCCTTGCTTCCCTTCTTAAATAACGGGACCACATTTGCTATCCTCCAATCCTCTGGGACCTCACCTGTGTCCAGTGAAGAGACAAAGATTTCTGTTAGAGGCCCAGCAATTTCATCTCTTGCCTCCCTGAGGAGTCTAGGACAGATGCCATCCGGCCCTGGGGATTTGTCTGTCTTAATGTTTCCTAAAAAACCTAACACTTCCTCCCTTGTAATTGAGATTTTTTCTAACGGGTCAACTGATCTCTCTGAGACACTACACTACAGTCAACATGTCCCTCTCCTTTGTGAATACTGATGCAAAGTATTCGTTTAGGATCCCACCTACTTCCTTTGGTTCTAAGCATAATTCCCCTTCTTTGTCCCTGAGAGGTCCGATTCTTTCCCTAACAACCCTCTTGTTCCTAACGTATGTATAAAATGCCTTAGGATTCTCCTTAATCCTGTCTGCCAAGGACATTTCGTGACCCCTTTTTGCCCTTCTAACTCCCTGTTTGAGTTCTTTTCTACTTTCTCTGTATTCCTCCAGTGCTCCATCTGTTTTTAGCTGCCTGGACCCCATGTATGCCTCTTTTTTCTTTTTGATTAGGACCAACAGCGTGAACACTCCCCGCCACGATTACAGGACAGCGTGAACTACCCCTGACATGGTTACAGGACACTGTGAGCTACCCCCAACATGGTCACAGGACAGTGTCAACACTCCCCGACATGGTTACAGGACAGTGTCAACACTCCCCGACATGGTTACAGGACAGTGTCAACACTCCCCGACATGGTTACAGGACAGTGTGAACATTTCCTGCTGGTAGTGCGTATTTACCTGAGTAAACCCCAGTTTGATGCGCCGCTGTTTGAAGGTTCGGGCAAACTGTTCGAGCTCCTCCAGGTCACTGGGCTCCTCGGGGTGTGATGCGGCCTCCACACCTTTGGTCGTCTGTGACTGGGGGTTTCCCTGCATGTGAGGCTCATGGACAATGGACCCGGGGAGTCCTGGCCGAGTCACTGCCTGAAACATAAGAGTCACGCTGTGTTAGTGAGGTTGGAGAGAGCAGCCTGTAACACCGTCCAATCACCCACATTCTCAACCTCACTCATCAATTCAACTCTTCCCTCCTTTTCTCCTTCCCCATATACCCTCTCTGTCTCTCGCTCTCTCTCTCTCTTTCTCTCACTTTCTCTCTCTCTCCCCCGCTTCTTGCAGTGTTGTGTTATGTCACTATGTAAGTGAGGCGATGGCCTAGTGGTATTATCGCTAGACTATTAATCCAGAAACTCAATTAATGTTCTGGGGACCCGGATTCAAATCCCACCACGGCAGATGGTGGAA
The DNA here is from genome assembly GCF_964213995.1 of Mustelus asterias. Classification (NCBI taxonomy): domain Eukaryota; kingdom Metazoa; phylum Chordata; class Chondrichthyes; order Carcharhiniformes; family Triakidae; genus Mustelus; species Mustelus asterias. The sequence goes on from NW_027590222.1 coordinate 187,005, forward strand.
TTTGAATTCAATAAAAAATATCTGGAATTAAGAAGCTACTGATGACCATGAAACCATTGTCGATTGTCAGTAAAACCCATCTGGTTCACGAATGTCCTTTTGGGAAGGAAATCTGCTGTCCTTACCCGGTCTGGCCTACATGTGACTCCAGAATGTGGTTGACTTTCAACTGCCCGCTGGACAAGAGCAATAAATGTTGGGCAGCCAGAGATTCCAATGTCCCACAAATGAATTTAAAAAACACACAAATATTATTTACAGCACAGACATGGGGTCTGAGCCTTTTCCCAACCTGCCCCTTTGAACCTTACCAGCCCATCCTCTCTGCAATTCCGATTGGATTTATTGTTGAGAGAAGGATAGTCACTGGCAGCTTTTCTGTCTGCCATTTCTCAGCACAGAATCGCAGAATAACACATCTCAGAAAACAATGATTTATACAGCACAGAAAGACACACACACATTCTCTCTCACACTCATATACACACACACACACACACACATGGGTTGGGTTTGTGTGTACAGTGCAACGCAGGCAGAGTGTGCGTGTGCACAGTTAAACACAGGCAGGGTGTGTGTGTACAATGTAACACAGGCAGAGTGTGTGTACAGTGTAACACAGGCAGGATGTGTGTGCACAGTGTAGCACAGGCAGGGTGTGTGTACAGTGTAACACAGGCAGAGGGTGTGTATACAGTCGAACACAGGCAGGGTGTGTGTGTGTACAGTGTAACACAGGCAGATGTGTGTGTATAGTGTAATATAGGCAGGATGTGTGTGTATAATGTAATACAGGCAGGATCTGTGTGTATAATGTAATACAGGCAGGATGTGTGTGTTTAGTGTAATACAGGCAGGATTTGTGTGTACAGTGTAATACAGGCAGGGTGTGCATGTGTACACTCTAACAAGGTAGAGTGTTGTGTACAGTCTAACACAGGCAGAGTGTGGGTGTACTGTCTGACGCAGCACAGTATGGGTGTACAGTCTAACACAGGGTGAATGTGTGTGTGTGTGTACAGACTAACAGGAAGTGTGTGTGTGTACAGGCTATCGAAGCTTGTATTGAAGGCTGTTTGCCTGTAAACTACAGTCGAATGGCTGACCTGTGCAGCGAGCCCCAGGCGGGGTTGTGCCTGCAGGAGTCCCCCTTGGCTTTGCTGAGGTAGCTGTAGAAGATTTGGTGTCGAGAGAAGACCTGAAATGTAAAGCAAAATGACAACTCAGCCTGATAACACCTGGGCAGGGATAATGTGATACAGAGTAAATCTCCCTCTACAATGTCCCCATCAAACACTCCCAGGACAGGTACAGCACGGGGTTAGATACAGAGAAAAGCTCCCTCTACACTGTCCCCATCAAACACTCCCAGGACAGGTACAACACGGGGTTAGATACAGAGTAAAGTTCTCTCTACACTGTCCCTGTCAAATGCTCCCAGGACAGGTACACAACGGGGTTAGATACAGGTGTGAAACAGCAATAGCCTAGTCGAATTGAGGGTCTGGCAATCGGTTCGGTGTAGATTACTATCCGCCCTTTCACAGTGCGAGTTGCGCTGCTCCTACCTTGCTGTCCTTGCTGTGCCTGTGGTAGGAGGAAGGGTGCAGGTCCTTGGAGATTGGCAGCAAGGTGATGCCCAGGTACCAGCACCAGCTGCTGAAGCTGCAGTAACTGTTGAAGGTCCTACGCACAAAGAGCAATCTGTTAGTCACATTGTGCCAGCACATTCACAGCATCCAGAGCCCTGGCAGCCTCCTGGTCAGACAGTCCTCAATCTCAGATAGCTGTGGCAGAGGTTGCAGGGTAAAAGCTGTAATTGAGTCTGTTTCAACACTCAGGGTACAGGTGAAAATATAGGGTTGTGTGCCACAGGCTTCGACTGAATCAGCTAATGCGTCCTCATCTGTGTGTGTGTGTTTGTGTATGTGTGTGTGTGTGTGTGTGAAAGAGTGAGCCCCCTGCTTTGCAACTGTGTGTGTGTGTGAGAGTGTGTGTGTGTGTGTGTGTGGGTGTGTGTGAGTTTGTGTGCATCGGTGTGTTTGTTTGTGAGTGTGTGTGTGTGTGTGAATGAGTGTGGGTGCGTGTGTGTGTGAGTGAATGTGCGTGTGTCGGTGTGTTTGTGTGTGAGTGTGTGTGTGTGTGTTGGTGTGTGTGTGTGTGAGTGTGTGTGTGAGTTTGTGAGTGTGTGTGTGTGAGTATGTGTGTGAGTGAGTGTGTGTGTGAGTTTGTGTGCATCGGTGTGTTAGTTTGTGAGTGTGAATGAGTGTGTGTGAGTGTGTGTGTGTGTCGGTGTGTTTGTGTGTGTGAGAGAGTGTGTGAGTGTGTGTGTGTGTGTGTGCGTGTTGGTGTTTTTGTGTGTGAGTGTGTGTGTGAGTGTGTGTATGTGTGTGAGTGTGTGTGTGTCTGTGAGTGTGAGTGTGCTTGTGTGTGTGTGTGTGTCGGTGTGTTTGTGTGTGTGAGAGAGTGTGTGTGTGTGTGTGTTGGTGTTTTTGTGTGTGAGTGAGTGTGTGTGTGAGTGTGTGTATGTGTGAGTGTGTGTGTGTCTGAGTGTGTGTGTGTGCATGTGAGTGTGCATGTGAGTGTGAGTGTGCTTGTGAGTGTGTGTATGTGTGAGTGTGTGTGTGTCTGAGTGTGTGTGTGTGCGTGTGAGTGTGCATGTGAGTGTGAGTGTGCTTGTGAGTGTGTGTGTGTGTGAGTGTGTGCGTGTGAGTGTGTGTGTGAGTGTGTGTGAGTGTGTGTGTGTGTGAGTGTGTGTGTGTGTGAGTGTGTGTGAGTGTGTGTGTGTGTGAGTGTGTGTGAGTGTGTGTGTGTGTGAGTGTGTGTGAGTGTGTGTGAGTGCGTGAGTGTGTGTGTGAGTTTGTGTGTTGGTGTGTGCGTGAGTGTGTGTGTGTGAGTGTGTGTGTGAGTTTGTGTGTGTCGGTGTGTTTGTGTGTGTGAGTGAGTGTGTGAGTTTGTGTGTGTCGGTGTGTTTGTGTGTGTGAGTGAGTGTGTGAGTTTGTGTGTGTCGGTGTGTTTGTGTGTGTGAGTGAGTGTGTGAGTTTGTGTGTGTCGGTGTGTTTGTGTGTGTGTGTGAGTGTGTGAGTTTGTGTGTGTGTCGGTGTGTTTGTGTGTGTGAGTGTGTGTGTGAGTTTGTGTGTGTCGGTGTGTTTGTGTGTGTGAGTGAGTGTGTGAGTTTGTGTGTGTCGGTGTGTTTGTGTGTGAGTGAGTGTGTGAGTTTGTGTGTGTGTCGGTGTGTTGTGTGAGTTTGAGTGTGTGTGAGTCTGTGTATGTGAGAGTGTGTGTGTGAGTGTGTGTGTGTGAGTGTGTGTGTGCGAGTGTGTGTGTGTGACTGTGTGTGTGAGTCTGTGTGTGTGTGTGTGTGACTGTGTGTGTGTGTGTGTGTTTGCGTGTCGTGTGTGCGATCTCTCAGTGTTCCCAGCTCCTCCGTGTGCTGCTGCTTACCTGGGCAGTGATTTGGATTGGTTGGGTTAGTGCTAAAGCTCCTGCCTGCTGGGGCCCGCTGTGTTGCTGTGACTCGAGGGCCGAGTGCTGGGACGCTGCCACTGCGTTGCTCTGCTGAACAGCGGCTGCCAGCAACTGGGCCTGTGCCTGCTGGAGCAGCAACTGCTGCTGGGCTGGTAACAGAGCTGTGAGCTGGGAATCAGAATGAGAGGAAATGACAAGAGAGAATGATGGAGAGGGAGAGAGGAGAGACACAGAGCGAGAGAGAGGGAGTGAGAGAAAAAAGATTGTGGGGGGAGAGGGTCAGAGAGACAAAGTGAGATTGAGAGGAGAGAGAGGAGAAGGTCAGAGAGAGGGAAAGGAGAGAGGGAGAGAGAGAGCGGGGAGGGGTCAGAGAGAAAGGAGAGAGCGAGGAGAGGGTGTCAGAGAGAGCAAGGAAGGAGAGAGGAAAGAGTGAGCAAGAAAGAGAGAGCGAGAGAGGAGAGAGGAAAGAGAGCGAGAGAGGAGAGGCAGAGAGAGCAAGAGGAAAAAGAGGAGGAGAGAGGAAAGAGAGCACAAAAGGGAAGGGAGCGAGAAAGGAGAGGAAGAGAGAGAGAGAGAGGATGTGAGAAGAAAGAGGAGAGAGGGGCAGAGAGAGAGAGGGAGAGAGAGAGAGAGAGAGGAAGAGAGAGTGAGAGAGAGGGAGAGAGAGAGAGAGAGAGTGAGCAGAGTAATTCAGGAGAGGGATTGAGAGCAGAGAGAGTGAGGAGAGGGTGAAAGAGAAACAGAGAGAGTAAGAGAAAAGAGAGAGAGTGGAGAGAGGGAGTGAGATGAGGGAGAGAGGAAGGAGTGAGCAAAGAGGTGGCAGAGATGGTGAAGGGAAGTGAGGAGAAGGACGGTGAGGGGGGTGTAGGGAGGGGGATGAGGACGGGGAGGGGGTGGTGAGGGGGTGTGAGGAGGGGGAAAGGGATGGTGAGAGGGCGTGGGGAAGGGAATGATGAGGGGGTGTTGGGTGGGGGTTTGGAGAGTGTGAGGTTCAGTGAGATGAGGGGGTAGGGGAGTGTGTGTGTGAAATGAGGGATTTGGGGTATAATTGAGTGATGTGAAGATTGGGGGAGTGGGAGATAAAAGGAAAAAGACAATGTTTAGGTAGGATAGTGCAAAATCAATTTGTTTTATAATCCCAAAACTCTGCTCCCTGATTCAGCTCACCCATTCCCACTGGGAATTCCAAACCAACTCCCAATCATTGACGCTGAAACTAACCCACTGACCCCCGCAGCCAATCACTGAGGCTGAAACTAACCCACTGACCCCCGCAGCCAATCACTGAGGCTGAAACTAACCCACTGACCCCCGCAGCCAATCACTGAGGCTGAAACTAACCCACTGACCCCCGCAGCCAATCACTGAGGCTGAAACTAACCTATTGACCCCTTCAGCCAATCACTGAGGCTGAAACTAACCCAATGACCCCCACAACCAATCACTGAGGCCAGAACTAACCCACTGACCCCCCCTCCCCCACTCCCAATAGCCAATTACTGATCACCCACTACGCCCTGCAACCAATCACAATTGATGTTAAGTAATGTCCGATGCTCACTATTGGCTGAGATCTAAGGGAGAGCTGACAAACCAGAAACTGTGCAGTATTCTGAGTGACTAACACTGTTGTAACCATCCGTCAACGATAACCTCGTGCACCCTTCAATCCATCCTGCTGTGCTCCCTAAAATCCTCAAACTGTCCCGAATTCCTACCCCATACCTTCTCAAACTCCCACCGAAGCACGAACTGAAGCCCCTTCTAAACCCCTTCCAACAATAATCCACACCAACATTCCACCTCAAAGGAAAATGCAGGCTCCGCCAGAGGAATTTTATTGGAGAAAACCCCACATTTAGGCTGGAGAAGGAGGTGTTAGAACAGGTGACTGATAGCTGGCCCTAAATATGAAAGGTTCGTGGAACTTTAACAGGAGGAGAGAGAGAGAGAGAGAGTGGGGGAGATAGGGAGAGAGGTGGAGGAGATTTAGTGAGGGAATTCTAGAGTTTGTGTTCTGTCTGGTCATCAAGTGGAGAGTGAAAGTAGTGGGGTGAAGGGGTGGTGGGAGGGGATAGGCGAGTGGCCAGAGTTGCAGAGGACGCTGAGGTCTCAGAGTGTTGTTTCCTGGAGAAGGTTATTGAGAAAGGAGGGGAAGGTAGGGCAGGAGAGGTCAGGGACAGCTTAGAAGCCAAGAGTGAGAATCTTAAACTGGATGGAGTTTCAGGATCGTAGGGGTTTGTGTATGTGCGTGCGTGTGTGTGTGTGTGCGTGCGTGTGTGTGTGGTTGAGTGCACTTGTGTATGTGCATGTGTGTGCATGTGTGTGTGCATGCGTGAACCTGTCTGTGCATGTGTACATGTGTGTATGTGCACTTGTGTGTGTGCACTGGTGTGTGTGAGCGTGCGCTTGTGTGTGCGTGTGCTTGTGTGCGCACGCCTGTGTGTGCGTGTGTGCGCGTGCGCTTGTATGTGCGTGTGTGTAGGGCGGGGAGGATGGGGGTAAGTGATCAGACACTCGGTGCAGGAAACAGGCAGCAAGAGTTTCGATGATTTTGGAGGATACCCAGTTTGTGTGTGTATTCTTTTATTCATTCGTGGGACATGGGCATCATTGGTTGGCCAGCATTTATTGCCCATCCTAGTTACCCTTGAGAAGGTGGAGTTGAGCTGCCATTTTGAATCGCTGCAGTCCCTGAGCAGTGGGTTGACCCACAATGCTGTTAGGAAGGGAATTCCAGGATTTTGACCAAACCACTGCGAAGGAACGGCAATATATTTCCAAGTCAGGATGGTGAGTGGCTTGGAGGGGAACATGCAGATGGTGTTGTTCCCATGTATCTGCTGCCCTTGTCCTTCCAGTGGTCGTGGGTTTGGAGGGTGCTAATGATTTTTGGTGAACAGTTGCAGTGCATCTTGTAGATGTGTGTGTGCTTGGTGGGGGGATAAGGCTGAGGGTATCCAGGATCCCGTTCACTGAGGCAGACCCCAAGTTTGCCAATGTCATAACGATGGTGGGGTTATATAGTGGGCAACTCTTGCGAGGGGTGGGTGGGAAGGGGAGGGGAGGGAGGGGAGGGGGGGGGAAGGGGAGGGGGGTGGTAATACCAGGGTAACGGTGCCCAGGACAGGAAAGGCAAAGGCGGCCATTTCTGGCTCTGATTGGATAGGTTAGATAGGCCAGAGGGGAGATAGGAAGCAGGTACTGCCCAAGAAATGGCTACCTGTCCAAAGAGCCAAAGGCCATAAGGTGTTGGGGCAGAAGGAGGCCACTCGGCCCATTGGGTCTGCAGACCAGATGTGATAATAATCCTCAACTCCCACTTTGCGGCCTCAACCCCCACCATGACCCTCGATTGCCTCACGGATGCAAATATCTGACAGTGGGGAGGAAGAATATTTGACCACAGATACTGGAAGACACCAGTGGGGAATTCGCTAAAGGACAGGATACGGGTGAGGCGCTCGTTAGAGGAATAATCGGATGAGTTAAGTATCCGGGACAGATGGGAATAGACTCAGGAGGACACAACACCTTGCAGAACTGAGGCTGGAGTTGGCACGCTGGTTTGGAAAGGCAGAGAGGTAAAGGGTTGTTTTATGTGGGAAAGGTGTGTGGGTGTTGAACGGGGCATCATCTTCGTATTCCGGAACATTCCCAGAATAGGGAGCAAGTGTTTGTTGGCCAAGGAAAGCTGGAGCCTTGAGTAGCCAGATGTTGTCCAGCCAGCTGAGATGGGGACCGTTGGGACCAGTTGTGCAACAGACACATTCACCTCTACACCTCTTGGATTTGAGGAGCGAGGGTGCCTGGGTGGAGGCAGCCAGGATGTAAGATGGCTGACAAATTCCCTCGGAGTGTCAGTGGCAGAAATGAGGGAAGCCACGCAGCGCATCGACTGCCACAGATGGATTGTGGTGATTGGAGGCACAGAAAATGTGTGCGTAGCTGCCTAGGAAACATAGGAACAGGAGGAGGCCATTCAGCCCATCAAGCTTGTTCCACCATTCAACATGATCATGGCTGATTGGACACTTCAAGGCCTTTTACACCCACACTATCCCCATATCCCTTTACGTTATCATCAATCAGAAATCTATCAATCTCTGCTTCAACCAGACTCAATGACTGAGCTTCCACAGCCCTCTGGGGTAGAGAATTCCAAAGATTCACCACCTTGTATCCCAAAATGTGTAGATTAGTGGAATTAGCCATGGTAAATCTGTGGGGTTATGGGGCTAGAGTGCGGGAGAGAGTCTGGGTAAGATACTCTGTCAGAGAATTGGTGCAGACCAAATGGGCCAAATGGCCTCCTTCCACATTTCTCATCTCGGCCCTAAGTGGCCTTATTTTGAAATTGTGAGCCCTGGTTCCAAATTCCCCAAAGCAAGGGAAACACCTTTCCTGCATCTACCCTGTCTATTCCTTCAAATACTTTGGAGGTTTCAATGAAATCACCTCTCATTCTTTGAAACTCTAGAGAATATTGACCCAGTTTGCCCAATCTCTCTTCATAAGACAGTCCCATCATTCTCAAACTAGTCTGGTAAACCTTCGTTGTATTCCCTCTATGGTAATAATATCCTGTTTGAGGTAAGGGGACCAAAATTACATATACTGCTCCAGCTAGGGTCGAACCGGGGCTTGACCAGCATTTCTTGCCCATCCCTAATTGCCCCTTGTCTTTTGAGGAAAGGTTGGAGAGGTTAGGATTGTATCCACTGGAGTTTAGAAGTGTAAGAAGAGACTTGATCAAAATCTTTAAGCTCCTGAGGGGTATTGACAGGGTGGATGCGGAGAGGATATTTCCTCTTGTGGGAGAATCTAGAACGAGGGATCACTGTTTAAAAATAAGGGGTCACCCAATTAAGAGAGATGAGAAGAAATGTTCTTTTTCTGAGTGTCGTGAGTTTCTGGAACTCTTCCTCAAAAGGCAGCGGAAGCAGAGTTTGTGAATATTCCTAAGGCAGAGCTAGATAGCTTCTTGGTAAGCAAGGGGCTGAAAGGTTATCAGGGGTCGGCAGGAAGGTGGGGTGGAGATTACAATCAGATCAGCCATGATCTTATTGAATGGTGGAACAGGCTTGAGGGTCCAAGTGCCTACTCCTGTTCCCAATTTCTTTTTTTGTGTGTATGTAGAAGGTGGTGGTGGTGAGCTGCTTTCTTGAACCGCTGCAGTCCATGTGATGTAGATACACCCACAGTGCTGTTAGGGAGGGAGTTACAGGATTTTGGCCCAGTGACAGTGAAGGAACAGTGGATATATTTCCAAGTCAGGATGGTGACTGAGTTGGAGGAGAACCTCCTGGTGGTGGTGCTTCCATGTATCTACTGCCCTTGTCCTTCTAGATGGGAGCGGTTGTGGGCTTGGAAAATGCTGCCCAAGGAGCCTTGGCGAGTTCCTGCAATGCATCTTGTAGATTGTACACATAGCTGCCACTGAGCGTCAATGTTGGAGGGAGTGAGTTTTTGTGGATGGGGTGCCGATTAAGCAGGGCTGCTTTGTCCTGGATGGTGTCAAGCTTCTTGAGCGTTGTTGGCATTGCCCTCAGCCAGGCAAGTGGTAAGTATTCCATTGCAGTCCTGACTTGTGTCTTGTAGATGGTGGACAGGCTTTGGGGAGTCGGGAGGTGAATTGCTCTCTGCAGGATTCCCAGCCTCTGATGTGTTCTTGCTGGGATGTCGAAATGTATTTGGAAGCAATTTGGGAAATGGATACTTGCAATAGGGAGTGAGGTTGGACTTGCGATGGTGAGGGAGGTGCAAGGGGGGGTTGGGGAAAGATTGATAAAAATTGACTCGGGGAGGGGGCAGGAAAATAGATGATCGATGGTGGGTCCTGTGTACACAGGGGAGGGAAGGTTTGAATTTTGGAGGATTTAATGGGGCTAGGGTTTTGTTCGATGATATCTGAGGACATCTGGACGCCCATAACATCTGCTCGCTGACTGGAGGTGGGGAACATCTGGAGGTCTGAGGTTGGTTTTCCAATGTTGTCACTAGTCAACAGAGTGGAAGAAGTTAGTCCTCACACAGAGGGGAAAGCAAGCGGGACTCAAGGTCAGTGGACCAGGCTGACAGCTCCTGGCGAGGACTTTTTCCTTGTGTGTGTGCCTGAGCTCTGAGACGGGGCACTGACTTACCCCTGCCAGCTGAGTGCTCGCCAACATAAGCTGGGCTTGAGGGAGGTGACCCTGTTGCTGTTGAGGCATTTGTGTGGGTGCCTGGGCTGATTCGCTGGCATCCTCTACCTTAAACTGCAAAAGAAATGTTGACAATGGTTCTCGGATTAATAAGGAATATGGATCAGCTTTGAGTGCAGGTACAGAATGTGCGATGGAAGGGACAGGGACTGGAGAGGGAGATGCTAATGTGAGGTGTACACAGATGCAGTCTGTGTGCGCTGCAGCTTGGAGTTACAGGAGCAATACCCGCCACCAATTCAATCTCCATTCTACCTCGTGGATTCAATTTTAGAATCAGAAAGCTACTCTCAAAGCTGATGGGTTGCAACAGGTCAAATAATGTCCTTCGGGGGGAGGAATGATTCCTTACGCTGCCCCAGTGCAGCAGAGAACGAAAGATTGAATCATAATTCCTGACTGTTATTCTATATATAAACACCCCGAACCCCTCATTTAGATTCCAGTCTATAACTCACTCCTGGATACCTGTTATTCTACATATAAACCCCCCTAAATCCCTTGATTAGCTTCCAGTCTGTAACTCATTTCAAGTAGCTGTTATTCTATATATAAAAACCCCCCTGAACCCCTCGATTAGATTCCAGTCTGTAACCCAGGTTTGGGAGTCTGTTATTCTATATATAAATCGCCACAAATCCCTCGACTAGATTCCAGTCTGTAACTTCCGAGTACAACTTCCACATCATTGATTCCTGTATTTTCCCCGTTCTCCATTCCTGTATTTTCCCCGTTCTCTATTACTGTATTTTCCCCGTTTTCTATTCCTGTATTTTCCACGTTCTCTATTCCTGCATTTTCCCCGTGCACTATTCCTGTATTTTCACCTATTCTCTATTCCTGTCTTTTCCCCATTCTCTATTCCTGTATTTTCCCCATTCTATATTCCAGTATTTTCCCCTATTCTCTATTCCTGTATTTTCCCCGTTCCATATTCCTATATTTTCCCTATTGGCTTCTCCTGTATTTTGCCCATTCTCTATTCCTGTATGTTCCACTGTTCTCTATTCCTGTCTTTTCCCCTGTTATCTATTCCTGTATTTTCCCCTATTCTCTATTCCTGTATTTTCCATGTTCTCTATTCTTATATTTCTCCCTATTCTCTATTCCTGTATTTTCCCCGTTCTCTATTCCTGTATTTTCCCCTGGTCTCTCTCCCTATATTTTCCCATATTCTCTATTCCTGTATTTTCCCCGTTCTCTCTCCCTATATTTTCCCATATTCTCTATTCCTGTATTTTCCCCGTTCTCGATTCCTGTATTTTCCCCGTTCTGTCTCCCTATATTTTCCCATATTCTCTATTCCTGTATTTTCCCCTATTCTCTATTCCTGTATTTTCCCCTATTCTCTATTCCTGTATTTTCCCCCGTTCTCTATTCCTGTATTTTCCCCTGGTCTCTCTCCCTATATTTTCCCATATTTTCTATTCCTGTATTTTCCCCGTTCTCTCTTCCTATATTTTCCCCTATTCTCTATTCCTGTATTTTCCCCGTTCTCAATTCCTGTATTTCCCCGTTCTCTATTCCTGTATTTTCCCCTATTCTCTATTCCTGTATTTTCCCCTATTCTCTATTCCTGTATTTTCCCCTGTTCTCTATTCCTGTATTTTCCCCGTTCTCTCTTCCTATATTTTCCCCTATTCTCTATTCCTGTATTTCCCCCTATTCTCTATTCCTGTATTTTCCCCGTTCTCTATTCCTGTATTTTCCCCAATTCTCTATTCCCGTATTTTCCCCATTCTCTATTCCTGTATGTTCCACTGTTCTCTATTCCTGTCTTTTCCATTGTTCTCTATTCCTGTATTTTCCCCTATTCTCTATTCCTATATTTTCCACGTTCTCTATTCCTGTATTTTCCCCTATTCTCTATTCCTGTATTTTCCCCTATTCTCTATTCCTGTATTTTCCCCGTTCTCTATTCCTGTATTTTCCCCTGGTCTCTCTCCCTATATTTTCCCATATTCTCTATTCCTGGATTTTCCCCGTTCTCTCTCCCTATATTTTCCCATATTCTCTATTCCTGTATTTTCCCCGTTCTCGATTCCTGTATTTCCCCCGTTCTGTCTCCCTATATTTCCCCATATTCTTTATTCCTGTATTTTCCCCTATTCTCTATTCCTGTATTTTCCCCTATTCTCTATTCCTGTATTTTCCACCGTTCTCTCTTCCTGTATTTTCCCCTGGTCTCTCTCCCTATATTTTCCCATATTCTCTATTCCTGTATTTTCCCCGTTCTCTCTTCCTATATTTTCCCCTATTCTCTATTCCTGTATTCTCCCCGTTCTCAATTCCTGTATTTCCCCGTTCTCTATTCCTGTATTTTCCCCTATTCTCTATTCCTGTATTTTCCCCTATTCTCTATTACTGTATTCTCCCCTGTTCTCTATTCCTGTATTTTCCCCGTTCTCTCTTCCTATATTTTCCCCTATTCTCTATTCCTGTATTTTCCCCTCTTCTCTATTCCTGTATTTATCCCCGTTCTCTCTTCCTATATTTTCCCCTATTCTCTATTCCTGTATTTTCCCCGTTCTCGATTCCTGTATTTCCCCGTTCTCTATTCCTGTATTTTCCCCATTCTCTGTTCCTGTATTTTCCTCTATTCTCCAATCCTGTAGTTTCCCCTATTCTCTATTCCTGTATTTTCCACGGTGTCAATTCCTGTATTTTCCCCGTTCTATATTCCTGTATTCTCCCATTCTCTATTCGTGTATTTTCCCGTTCTCTATTCCTGTATTTTCCCGTTCTCTAGTCCTGTATTTTCCCCATTCTCTATTCCTGTATTTTCCCTATTCTCCATTCCTGCATTTTCCCCTGTTCCCTATTCCTGTATTTTCCCCTATTCTCGATTCCTGTATTTTCCCCTATTCTCTATTCCTGGATTTTTCCCTATTCTCTATTCCTATATTTTCCCCGTTCTATATTCCTGTACTTTCCCCTATTCTCTATTCTTGTATTTTCCACCTTCTCTATTCCTGTATTTTCCCCATTCTCTATTCCTGTATTTTCCCCATTCTCTGTTCCTGTATTTTCCTCTATTCTCCAATCCTGTAGTTTCCCCTATTCTCTATTCCTGTATTTTCCACGGTGTCAATTCCTGTATTTTCCCCGTTCTATATTCCTGTATTCTCCCTATTGTCTTTTCCTGTATTTTCCCAGCTCTCTATTCCTGTATTTTCCCCTGTTCTCTATTCCTGTATTTTCCGCATTCTCTAATCCTGTATTTTCACCTATTCACTATTCCTGTCATTTCCCCATTCTCTATTCCTGTATTTTCTCCTGTTCTCTATTCCTGTATTTTCCGCATTCTCTAATCCTGTATTTTCCCCTATTCTCTATTCCTGTCTTTACACCATTCTCTATTCCTGTATTTCCCCTATTCTCTATTCCTGTATTTTCCCCTATTCTCTATTCCTGGATTTTTCCCTATTCACTACTCCTATATTTTCCCCATTCTATATTCCTGTATTTTCCCCATTCTCGACTCTTGTATTTTCCACGTTCTCTATTCCTGTATTTTCCCCATTCTCTATTCTTGTATTTTCCCCATTCTCTGTTCCTGTATTTTCCTCTATTCTCCAATCCTGTATTTTCCCCTATTCTCTATTCCTGTATTTTCCACGGTGTCAATTCCTGTATTTTCCCCGTTCTATATTCCTGTATTCTCCCTATTGGCTTTTCCTGTATTTTCCCCATTCTCTATTCCTGTATTTTCCCCTATTCTCTATTCCTGTATTTTCCCCTGTTCACTATTCCCATATTTTCCCCGTTCTATATTCCCGTATTTTCCCCATTCTCTGTTCCTGTATTTTCCTCTATTCTCCAATCCTGTATTTTCCCCTATTCTCGATTCCTGTATTTCCCCTATTCTCCATTCCAGTTTTCCCCCTATTCTCTATTCCTGTATTTTTCCCGTTCTCTATTCCTATATTTTCCCACATTCTCTATTCCTGTATTTTCCCCTATTCTCCATTCCAGTATTTCCCCCTATTCTCTATTCCTGTATTTTCCCCGTTCTCTATTCCTATATTTTCCCCCTATTCTCTATTCCTGTATTTTCCCCATTCTCTATTCTGATATTTCTCCCTATTCTCTATTCCTGTATCTTCCCCGTTCTCTATTCCTGTATTTTCCCCTAATCTCTCTACCTGTATTTACCACATTCTCTATTCCTGTATTTTCCCCTGTTCTCTATTCCTGTATTTTCCATGTTCTCTCCTCCTATATTTTCCCCCATTCTCTATTCCTGTATTTTCCCCGTCCTCAATTCCTATATTATTCCCATTCCCTATTCCTGTATTTTCCCCAATCTCTATTCCTATGTTTCCCCCTATTCTCAGTTCCCCTATTTTCCCTTCCTCTATTCCTATATTTTCCCCGTTCTCTATTCCTATATTTCCCCCTATTCACTATTCCTGTATTTTCCCTGTGATCTATTCCTGCATTTTCCTCTATTCTCAATTCCTGTAATTTTCCCGTTCTCTACCTGTATTTTCCCGTTCTGTATTCCTGTATTTTCCCGTTCTCTAGTCCTGTATTTTCCCCGTTCTCTATTCCTGTATTTTCCCTATTCTCCATTCCTGCATTTTCCCCTGTTCCCTATTCCTGTATTTTCCCCTATTCTCGATTCCTGTCTTTTCCCCATTCTCTATTCCTGTATTGCCCCTATTCTCTATTCCTGTATTTTCCCCTATTCTCTATTCCTGGATTTTTCCCTATTCTCTATTCCTATATTTTCCCCGTTCTATATTCCTGTACTTTCCCCTATTCTCTATTCTTGTATTTTCCACCTTCTCTATTCCTGTATTTTCCCCATTCTCTATTCCTGTATTTTCCCCATTCTCTGTTCCTGTATTTTCCTCTATTCTCCAATCCTGTAGTTTCCCCTATTCTCTATTCCTGTATTTTCCACGGTGTCAATTCCTGTATTTTCCCCGTTCTATATTCCTGTATTCTCCCTATTGTCTTTTCCTGTATTTTCCCAGCTCTCTATTCCTGTATTTTCCCCTGTTCTCTATTCCTGTATTTCCACCTTCTCTATTCCTGTATTTTCCCCATTCTCTATTCCTGTATTTTCCCCATTCTCTGTTCCTGTATTTTCCTCTATTCTCCAATCCTGTATTTTCCCCTATTCTCTATTCCTGTATTTTCCACGGTGTCAATTCCTGTATTTTCCCCGTTCTATATTCCTGTATTCTCCCTGTTGTCTTTTCCTGTATTTTCCCAGTTCTCTATTCCTGTATTTTCCCGTTCTCTATTCCTGTATTTTCCGCATTCTCTAATCCTGTATTTTCACCTATTCACTATTCCTATCATTTCCCCATTCTCTATTCCTGTATTTTCCCCTATTCTCTATTCCTGTATTTTCCGCATTCTCTAATCCTGTATTTTCCCCTTATTCTCTCTTCCTGTCTTTTCCCCATTCTCTATTCCTGTATTTCCCCGATTCTCTATTCCTGTATTTTCCCCTATTCTCTATTCCTGGATTTTTCCCTATTCTCTACTCCTATATTTTCCCCGTTCTATATTCCCGTATTTTCCCCATTCTCTACTCTTGTATTTTCCACGTTCTCTATTCCTGTATTTTCCCCATTCTCTATTCCTGTATTTTCCCCATTCTCTGTTCCTGTATTTTCCTCTATTCTCCAATCCTGTATTTTCCCCTATTCTCTATTCCTGTATTTTCCACGGTGTCAATTCCTGTATTTTCCCCGTTCTACATTCCTGTATTCTCCCTATTGGCTTTTCCTGTATTTTCCCCGTTCTCCATTCCTGTATTTTCCCCTATTCTCTATTCCTGTATTTTTCCTATACTCTATCCCTCTATTTTCCCGTTCTCTATTCCTCCATTTTCCCCTATTCTCTATTCCTGTATTTTCCCCTGTTCACTACTCCTATATTTTCCCCGTTCTATATTCCTGTATTTTCCCCATTCTCTATTCCTGTATTTTCCCCATTCTCTATTCCTGTATTTTCCCCGTTCTCTATTCCTGTATTTTCCCCGTTCTCTGTTCCTGTATTTTCCTCTGTTCTCCAATCCTGTATTTTCCCCTATTCTATATTCCTGTATTTTCCACGGTGTCAATTCCTGTATTTTCCCCGTTCTATATTCCTGTATTCTCCCTACTGGCTTTTCCTGTATTTTCCCAGTTCTCAATTCCTGTATTTTCCCCTGTTCTCTATTCCTGTACTTTCCGCATTCTCTAATCATGTATTTTCACCTATTCACTATACCTGTCATTTCCCCATTCTCTATTCCTGTATTTTCCCCGATTCTCTATTCCTGTATTTTTCCTATACTCTATCCCTCTATTTTCCCGTTCTCTATTCCTCTATTTTCCCCTATTCTCTATTCCTGTATTTTCCCCATTCTCGATTCCTGTATTTTCCCCGTTCTATATTCCTGTATTTTCCCGATTCTCTATTCTTGTATTTTCCACGTTCTCTATTCCTGTATTTTCCCCTGTTCTCTATTCCTGTATTTTCACCTATTCTCTATTCCTGCCTTTTCCCCATTCTCGATTCCTGTATTTTCCCCGTTCTATATTCCTGTATTTTCCCGATTCTCTATTCTTGTATTTTCCACGTTCTCTATTCCTGTATTTTCCCCTGTTCTCTATTCCTGTATTTTCACCTATTCTCTATTCCTGCCTTTTCCCCATTCTCTATTCCTGTATTTTCTCCCGTTCTCTATTCCTATATTTTCCCCATTCTCTATTCCAGTGTTTTCCCCATTCCCTATTCCTATATTTTCCCCAATCTCTATTCCTGTATTTCCCCCTATTCTCTATTCCTGTATTTTCCCCGTTCTCTATTCCTATATTTTCCCCATTCTCTATTCCTGTATTTTCACCATCCTCTATTCCTGTATTTTCCCCTATTCTCTATTCTTGTATTTTCCCCATTCTCTATTCCTGTCTTTTCACCTATTCTCTATTCCTGTATTTTCCCCATTTTCGACTCTTGTATTTTCCACGTTCTCTATTCCTGTATTTTCCCCATTCTCTATTCTTGTATTTTCCCCATTCTCTGTTCCTGTATTGTCCTCTATTCTCCAATCCTGTATTTTCCCCTATTCTCTGTTCCTGTATTTTCCACGGTGTCAATTCCTGTATTTTCCCCGTTCTATATTCCTGTATTCTCCCTATTGGCTTTTCCTGTATTTTCCCCGTTCTCTATTCCTGTATTTTCCCCTATTCTCTATTCCTGTATTTTTCCTATACTCTATCCCTCTATTTTCCCGTTCTCTATTCCTCTATTTTCCCCTATTCTCTATTCCTGTATTTTCCCCTGTTCACTACTCCTATATTTTCCCCGTTCTATATTCCTGTATTTTCCCACATTCTCTATTCCTGTATTTTCCCCTATTCTCCATTCCAGTATTTCCCCCTATTCTCTATTCCTGTATTTTCCCCGTTCTCTATTCCTATATTTTCCCCCTATTCTCTATTCCTGTATTTTCCCCATTCTCTATTCTGATATTTCTCCCTATTCTCTATTCCTGTATCTTCCCCGTTCTCTATTCCTGTATTTTCCCCTAATCTCTCTACCTGTATTTACCACATTCTCTATTCCTGTATTTTCCCCTGTTCTCTATTCCTGTATTTTCCATGTTCTCTCCTCCTATATTTTCCCCCATTCTCTATTCCTGTATTTTCCCCGTCCTCAATTCCTATATTATTCCCATTCCCTATTCCTGTATTTTCCCCAATCTTTATTCCTATGTTTCCCCCTATTCTCAGTTCCCCTATTTTCCCTTCCTCTATTCCTATATTTTCCCCGTTCTCTATTCCTATATTTCCCCCTATTCACTATTCCTGTATTTTCCCTTCCTCTATTCCTATATTTTCCCCGTTCTCTATTCCTATATTTCCCCCTATTCACTATTCCTGTATTTTCCCTGTGATCTATTCCTGCATTTTCCTCTATTCTCAATTCCTGTAATTTTCCCGTTCTCTACCTGTATTTTCCCGTTCCGTATTCCTGTATTTTCCCGTTCTCTAGTCCTGTATTTTCCCCGTTCTCTATTCCTGTATTTTCCCTATTCTCCATTCCTGCATTTTCCCCTGTTCCCTATTCCTGTATTTTCCCCTATTCTCGATTCCTGTCTTTTCCCCATTCTCTATTCCTGTATTGCCCCTATTCTCTATTCCTGTATTTTCCCCTATTCTCTATTCCTGGATTTTTCCCTATTCTCTATTCCTATATTTTCCCCGTTCTATATTCCTGTACTTTCCCCTATTCTCTATTCTTGTATTTTCCACCTTCTCTATTCCTGTATTTTCCCCATTCTCTATTCCTGTATTTTCCCCATTCTCTGTTCCTGTATTTTCCTCTATTCTCCAATCCTGTATTTTCCCCTATTCTCTATTCCTGTATTTTCCACGGTGTCAATTCCTGTATTTTCCCCGTTCTATATTCCTGTATTCTCCCTGTTGTCTTTTCCTGTATTTTCCCAGTTCTCTATTCCTGTATTTTCCCCTGTTCTCTATTCCTGTATTTTCCGCATTCTCTAATCCTGTATTTTCACCTATTCACTATTCCTATCATTTCCCCATTCTCTATTCCTGTATTTTCCCCTGTTCACTATTCCTGTATTTTCCGCATTCTCTAATCCTGTATTTTCCCCTTATTCTCTCTTCCTGTCTTTTCCCCATTCTCTATTCCTGTATTTCCCCGATTCTCTATTCCTGTATTTTCCCCTATTCTCTATTCCTGGATTTTTCCCTATTCTCTACTCCTATATTTTCCCCGTTCTATATTCCCGTATTTTCCCCATTCTCTACTCTTGTATTTTCCACGTTCTCTATTCCTGTATTTTCCCCATTCTCTATTCCTGTATTTTCCCCATTCTCTGTTCCTGTATTTTCCTCTATTCTCCAATCCTGTATTTTCCCCTATTCTCTATTCCTGTATTTTCCACGGTGTCAATTCCTGTATTTTCCCCGTTCTACATTCCTGTATTCTCCCTATTGGCTTTTCCTGTATTTTCCCCGTTCTCCATTCCTGTATTTTCCCCTATTCTCTATTCCTGTATTTTTCCTATACTCTATCCCTCTATTTTCCCGTTCTCTATTCCTCTATTTTCCCCTATTCTCTATTCCTGTATTTTCCCCTGTTCACTACTCCTATATTTTCCCCGTTCTATATTCCTGTATTTTCCCCATTCTCTATTCCTGTATTTTCCCCATTCTCTATTCCTGTATTTTCCCCGTTCTCTATTCCTGTATTTTCCCCGTTCTCTGTTCCTGTATTTTCCTCTGTTCTCCAATCCTGTATTTTCCCCTATTCTCTATTCCTGTACTTTCCACGGTGTCAATTCCTGTATTTTCCCCGTTCTATATTCCTGTATTCTCCCTACTGGCTTTTCCTGTATTTTCCCAGTTCTCAATTCCTGTATTTTCCCCTGTTCTCTATTCCTGTACTTTCCGCATTCTCTAATCATGTATTTTCACCTATTCACTATACCTGTCATTTCCCCATTCTCTATTCCTGTATTTTCCCCGATTCTCTATTCCTGTATTTTTCCTATACTCTATCCCTCTATTTTCCCGTTCTCTATTCCTCTATTTTCCCCTATTCTCTATTCCTGTATTTTCCCCATTCTCGATTCCTGTATTTTCCCCGTTCTATATTCCTGTATTTTCCCGATTCTCTATTCTTGTATTTTCCACGTTCTCTATTCCTGTATTTTCCCCTGTTCTCTTTTCCTGTATTTTCACCTATTCTCTATTCCTGCCTTTTCCCCATTCTCGATTCCTGTATTTTCCCCGTTCTATATTCCTGTATTTTCCCGATTCTCTATTCTTGTATTTTCCACGTTCTCTATTCCTGTATTTTCCCCTGTTCTCTATTCCTGTATTTTCACCTATTCTCTATTCCTGCCTTTTCCCCATTCTCTATTCCTGTATTTTCTCCCGTTCTCTATTCCTATATTTTCCCCATTCTCTATTCCAGTGTTTTCCCCGTTCCCTATTCCTATATTTTCCCCAATCTCTATTCCTGTATTTCCCCCTATTCTCTATTCCTGTATTTTCCCCGTTCTCTATTCCTATATTTTCCCCATTCTCTATTCCTGTATTTTCACCATTCTCGATTCCTGTATTTTCCCCTGTTCTCTATTCCTGTATTTTCCCATATTCTCTATTCCTGTATTTTCCCCTATTCTCTATTCCTGTATTTTCCCCTATTCTCTATTCCTGTATTTTCCCCCGTTCTCTATTCCTGTATTTTCCCCTGGTCTCTCTCCCTATATTTTCCCATATTCCCTATTCCTGTATTTTCCCCGTTCTCTCTTCCTATATTTTCCCCTATTCTCTATTCCTGTATTTTCCCTGTTCTCAATTCCTGTATTTCCCCGTTCTCCATTCCTGTATTTTCCCCTATTCTCTATTCCCGTATTTTCCCCTATTCTCTATTCCTGTATTTTCCCCGGTTCTCTATTCCTGTATTTTCCCCGTTCTTTCTTCCTATATTTTCCCCTGTTCTCTATTCCTGTATTTTCCCCGTTCTCGATTCCTTTATTTCCCCGTTCTCTATTCCTGTATTTTCCCCTATTCTCTATTCCTGTATTTTCCCCTATTCTCTATTCCAGTATTTCCCCCTATTCTCTATTCCTGAATTTTCACCGTTCTCTATTCCTGTATTTTCCCCTGGTCTCTATTCCTTTATTTTCCCCTATTCTCTATTCCTGTATTTTCCCCCGTTCTCTATTCCTGTATTTTCCCCTGGCCTCTCTCCCTATATTTTCCCATATTCTCTATTCCAGTATTTTCCCCGTTCTCTCTTCCTATATTTTCCCCTATTCTCTATTCCTGTATTTTCCCCGTTCTCAATTCCTGTATTTCCCCGTTCTCTATTCCTGTATTTTCCCCTATTCTCTATTCCTGTATTTTCCCCTATTCTCTATTCCTGTATTTTCCCCGGTTCTCTATTCCTGTATTTTCCCCGTTCTCTCTTCCTATATTTTCCCCTGTTCTCTATTCCTGTATTTTCCCCGTTCTCGATTCCTTTATTACCCCGTTCTCTATTCCTGTATTTTCCCCTATTCTCTATTCCTGTATTTTCCCCTATTCTCTATTCCAGTATTTCCCCCTATTCTCTATTCCTGAATTTTCCCCGTTCACTATTCCTGTATTTTCCCCTGGTCTCTATTCCTGTATTTTCCCCGTTATCGATTCCTGTATTTCCCCTATTCTCCATTCCAGTATTTCCCCCTATTCTCTATTCCTGTATTTTCCCCGTCCTCTATTCCTGTATTTTCCCCGTTCTCTATTCCTGTATTTTCCCCTATTCTCTATTCCTGTATTTTCCCCTGTTCTCTGTTCCTGTATTTTCCCCGTTCTCGATTCCTGTAATTCCCCTATTCTCCATTCCTGTATTTCGCCCTATTCTCTATTCCTGTATTTTCCCCGTTCTCTATTCCTGTATTTTCCCCTGGTCTCTCTTCCTGTATTTTCCCGGTTCTCGATTCCTGTATTTCCCCTATTCTCCATTCCAGTATTTCCCCCTATTCTCTATTCCTGTATTTTCCCCGTTCTCTATTCCTATATTTTCCCACATTCTCTATTCCTGTATTTTCCCCTATTCTCTATTCCAGTATTTCCCCCTATTCTCTATTCCTGAATTTTCCCCGTTCACTATTCCTGTATTTTCCCCTGGTCTCTATTCCTGTGTTTTCCCCGTTATCGATTCCTGTATTTCCCCTATTCTCCATTCCAGTATTTCCCCCTATTCTCTATTCCTGTATTTTCCCCGTCCTCTATTCCTGTATTTTCCCCGTTCTCTATTCCTGTATTTTCCCCTATTCTCTATTCCTGTATTTTCCCCTGTTCTCTGTTCCTGTATTTTCCCCGTTCTCGATTCCTGTAATTCCCCTATTCTCCATTCCTGTATTTCGCCCTATTCTCTATTCCTGTATTTTCCCCGTTCTCTATTCCTGTATTTTCCCCTGGTCTCTCTTCCTGTATTTTCCCGGTTCTCGATTCCTGTATTTCCCCTATTCTCCATTCCAGTATTTCCCCCTATTCTCTATTCCTGTATTTTCCCCGTTCTCTATTCCTATATTTTCCCACATTCTCTATTCCTGTATTTTCCCCTATTCTCCATTCCAGTATTTCCCCCTATTCTCTATTCCTGTATTGTCCCCGTTCTCTATTCCTATATTTTCCCCCTGTTCTCTATTCCTGTATTTTCCCCATTCTCTATTCTGATATTTCTCCCTATTCTCTATTCCTGTATTTTCCCCGTTCTCTATTCCTGTATTTGCCCCTAATCTCTCTTCCTGTATTTACCACATTCTCTATTCCTGTATTTTCCCCTGTTCTCTATTCCTGTATTTTCCATGTTCTCTCTTCCTATATTTTCCCCCATTCTCTATTCCTGTATTTTCCCCGTCCTCAATTCCTATATTATTCCCATTCCCTATTCCTGTATTTTCCCCAATCTCTATTCCTATGTTTCCCCCTATTCTCTATTCTCCTATTTTCCCTTCCTCTATTCCTATATTTTCCCCGTTCTCTATTCCTATATTTCCCCCTATTCTCTATTCCTGTATTTTCCCTGTGATCTATTCCTGCATTTTCCTCTATTCTCTATTCCTGTATTTTCCCTATTCTCGATTCCTGTATTTTTCCCGTTCTCTATTCCTGTATTTTCCCGTTCTCTATTCCTGTATTTTCCCGTTCTCTTGTCCTGTATTTTCCCCGTTCTCTTGTCCTGTATTTTCCCTATTCTCCATTCCTGCATTTTCCCCTGTTCCCTAGTCCTGTATTTTCCCCAATTCACGATTCCTGTCTTTTCCCCATTCTCTATTCCTGTCTTGCCTCTATTCTCTATTCCTGTATTTTCCCCTGTTCACTATTCCTATATATTCCCCGTTCTATATTCCTGTGTTTTCCCCATTCTCTATTCTTGTATTTTCCACGTTCTCTATTCCTGTATTTTCCCCTGTTCTCTATTCCTGTATTTTCACCTATTCTCTATTCCTGCCTTTTCCCCATTCTCTATTCCTATATTTTCTCCCGTTCTCTATTCCTATATTTTCCCCATTCTCTATTCCAGTATTTTCCCCGTTCTCTATTCCTATATTTTCCCCAATCTCTATTCCTGTATTTCCCCCTATTCTCTATTCCTGTATTTGCCCCATTCTCTATTCCTGTATTTTCCCCTATTCTCTATTCCTGTATTTTCCCCATTCTCTATTCCTGTAATTCCCCCTAATCTCTATTCCTGTATTTTCCCCATTCTCTATTCCTGTATTTCCCCCTATTCTCTATTCCTGTATTTCCCCCTATTCTCTATTCCTGTATTTTCCCCTATTCTCTATTCCTGTATTTTCCCCGTTCTCTATTCCTATATTTTCCCCATTCTCTATTCCTGTATTTTCACCATCCTCTATTCCTGTATTTTCCCCTATTCTCTATTCTTGTATTTTCACCATTCTCTATTCCTGTATTTTCACCTATTCTCTATTCCTGTCTTTTCCCCATTCTCTATTCCTGTATTTACCCCATTCTCTATTCCTGTATTTTCCCTTGTTCTCTACTCCTGTATTTTCCCCTATTCTCTATTCCTGTATTTTCTCCGTTTTCTATTCCTATATTTTCCCCTATTCTCTATTCCTGTATTTTCCCCATTCTCGATTCCTGTATTTTCCCCTGTTCTCTATTCCTGTATTTTCCCATATTCTCTATTCCTGTATTTTCCCTTATTCTCTATTCCTGTATTTTCCCCCGTTCTCTATTCCTGTATTTTCCCCTGGTCTCTCTCCCTATATTTTCCCATATTCTCTATTCCTGTATTTTCCCCGTTCTCTCTTCCTATATTTTCCCCTATTCTCTATTCCTGTATTTTCCCCCTTCTCAATTCCTGTATTTTCCCCTATTCTCTATTCCCGTATTTTCCCGTATTCTCTATTCCTGTATTTTCCCCGGTTCTCTATTCCTGTATTTTCCCCGTTCTCTCTTCCTATATTTTCCCCTGTTCTCTATTCCTGTATTTTCCCGGTACTCGATTCCTTTATTTCCCCGTTCTCTATTCCTGTATTTTCCCCTATTCTCTATTCCTGTATTTTCCCCTATTCTCTATTCCAGTATTTCCCCCTATTCTCTATTCCTGAATTTTCCCCGTTCTCTATTCCTGTATTTTCCCCTGGTCTCTATTCCTGTATTTTCCCCGTTATCGATTCCTGTATTTCCCCTATTCTCCATTCCAGTATTTCCCCCTATTCTCTATTCCTGTATTTTCCCCGTTCTCTATTCCTGTATTTTCCCCGTTCTCTATTCCTGTATTTTCCCCTATTCTCTATTCCTGTATTTTCTCCTGTTCTCTGTTCCTGTATTTTCCCCGTGCTCTATTCCTGTATTTTCCCCTGGTCTCTCTTCCTGTATTTTCCCGGTTCTCGATTCCTGTATTTCCCCTATTCTCCATTCCAGTATTTCCCCCTATTCTCTATTCCTGTATTTTCCCCGTTCTCTATTCCTATATTTTCCCCCATTCTCTATTCCTGTATTTTCCCCTATTCTCCATTCCAGTATTTCCCCCTATTCTCTATTCCTGTACTTTCCCCGTTCTCTATTCCTATATTTTCCCCCTGTTCTCTATTCCTGTATTTTCCCCATTCTCTATTCTGATATTTCTCCCCATTCTCTATTCCTGTATTTTCCCCGTTCTCTATTCCTGTATTTTCCCCTAATCTCTCTTCCTGTATTTACCACATTCTCTATTCCTGTATTTTCCCCTGTTCTCTATTCCTGTATTTTCCATGTTCTCTCTTCCTATATTTTCCCCCATTCTCTATTCCTGTATTTTCCACGTTCTCTATTCCTGTATTTTCCCCATTCTCTATTCCTGTATTTACCCCATTCTCTATTCCTGTATTTTCCCCATTCTCTGTTCCTGTATTTTCCTCTATTCTCCAATCCTGTATTTTCCCCTATTCTCTATTCCTGTATTTTCCACGGTGTCAATTCCTGTATTTTCCCCATTCTATATTCCTGTATTCTCCCTGTTGTCTTTTCCTGTATTTTCCCAGTTCTCTATTCCTGTATTTTCCCCTGTTCTCTATTCCTGTATTTTCCGCATTCTCTAATCCTGTATTTTCCCCTATTCTCTATTCCTGTCTTTTCCCCATTCTCTATTCCTGTATTTCCCCTATTCTCTATTCCTGTATTTTCCCCGTTCTCTATTCCTGTATTTTCCTCTGTTCTCCAATCCTGTATTTTCCCCTATTCTCTATTCCTGTATTTTCCACGGTGTCAATTCCTGTATTTTCCCTGTCCTATATTCCTGTATTCTCCCTATTGGCTTTTCCTGTATTTTCCCAGTTCTCTATTCCTGTATTTTCCCCTGTTCTCTATTCCTGTATTTTCCGCATTCTCTAATCATGTATTTTCACCTATTCACTATTCCTGTCATTTCCCCATTCTCTATTCCTATATTTTCCCCGTTCTCTATTCCTATACTCTATCCCTCTATTTTCCCGTTCTCTATTCCTCTATTTTCCCCTATTCTCTGTTCCAGTATTTTCCCCATTCTCGATTCCTGTATTTTCCCCTATTCTCTATTCCTGTATTTCCCCCTGTTCACTATTCCTATATTTTCCCCGTTCTATATTCCTGTATTTTCCCCATTCTCTATTCTTGTATTTTCCACGTTCTCTATTCCTGTATTTTCCCCTGTTCTCTATTCCTGTATTTTCACCTATTCTCTATTCCTGGCTTTTCCCCATTCTCTATTCCTGTATTTTCTCCCGTTCACTATTCCTATATTTTCCCCATTCTGTATTCCAGTATTTTCCCCGTTCTCTATTCCTATATTTTCCCCATTCTCTATTCCTGTATTTTCCCCTATTCTCTATTCCTGTATTTTCCCCATTCTCTATTCCTGTAATTCCCCCTAATCTCTATTCCTGTATTTTCCCCATTCTCTATTCCTATATTTTCCCCATTCTCTATTCCTGTATTTTCACTATCCTCTATTCCTGTATTTTCCCCTATTCTCTATTCTTGTATTTTCCCCATTCTCTATTCCTGTATTTTCACCTATTCTCTCTTCCTGTCTTTTCCCCTATTCTCTATTCCTGTATTTTCCCCGTTCTCTATTCCTATGTTTTCCCCTATTCTCTATTCCTGTATTTTCCCCAGTCTCGATTCCTGTATTTTCCCCTATTCTCTATTCCTGTATTTTCCCCTGTTCTCTACTCCTGTATTTTCCCCTATTCTCTATTCCCGTATTTTCCCCATTCTCTATTCCTGTGTGTTCCCCTATTCTCTATTCCTGTATTTTCCCCTATTCTCCATTCCTGTATTTTCCCCAAATCTCTATTCCCGTTTTTTCCCCTTTCTCTATTCCTGTATTTTCCCCAATTCTCTATTCCTGTAGTTTCCCCTATTCTCCATTCCTGTATTTTCCCCCATTCCCTATTCCTGTATTTTCCTTATTCTCTATTCCTGTATTTACCCCATTCTCTATTCCTGTGTGTTCCCCTATTCTCTCTTCCTGTATTTCCCCTATTCTCCATTCCTGTATTTTCCCCTATTCTCTATTCCTGTATTTTCCCCTAATCTCTATTCCCGTATTTTCCCCGTTCTCTATTCCTGTATTATCCTATTCTCCATTCCTGCATTTTCCCCTGTTCCCTATTCCTGTATTTTCCACTGTTCTCTATTCCTGTATTTTCCCCGTTCTCTATTCCTGCATTTTCCCCTATTCTCTATTCCTGTATTTCCCCTTTTCTCAATTCCTGTATTTTCCCCTATTCTCTATTCCTGGATTTTTCCTATTCTCTATCCCTCTATTTTCCCGTCCTCTATTCATCTATTTTCCCCTATTCTCTATTCCGGTATTTCACGCTGTTCACTATTCCTATATTTTCCCCGTTCTATATTCCTGTATTTTCCCCATTCTCTATTCTTGTATTTTCCACGTTCTCTATTCCTGTATTTTCCTCATTCTCTCTTCCTGTATTTTCCCCGTACTCTATTCCTGTATTTTCCCCGTTCTCTGTTCCTGTATTTTCCCCATTCTCTATTCCTGTATTTTCCCCATTCTCTATTCCTGTATTTTCCCCATTCTATATTCCTGTATTTTCCCTGTTGGCCTTTCCTGTATTTTCCCCGTTCTCTATTCCTATATGTTCCACTGTTCTCTATTCCTGCATTTTCCCCTATTCTCTATTCCTGTATTTTCCCCATTCTCTTTACCTGTATTTTTCCCGTGCTCTATTCCTGTATTTTCCCCATTCTCTATTCCTATATTTTCCCCATACTCTATTCCTGTATTATCCCCGTCCTCTATTCCACGTTCTTTGTTCCTGTATTTTCCCCTATTCTCCAATCCTGTATCTTCCCCTATTTTCTATTCCTGTATTTTCCCCGTCCTCTATTCCTGTATTTTCCCCTGTTCTCTATTCCTGTATTTTCCATATTCTCTATTCCTGTATATTCCCTGTTATCTATTCCTGTATTTTCCCCTTTCTATATTCCTGTATTTTCCTCTCTGCTCTATTCCTGTATTTTCCCATTCTCTATTCCTGTATTATCCCCGTTCTCTAATCCTGTATGTTCCCTATTCTCCATTCCTGGATTTTCCCCTGTTCCCTATTCCTGCATTTTCCACTGTTCTCTATTCCTGTATTTTCCCCTATTCTCTATTCCTGTATTTTCCACGTTCTTTGTTCCTGTATTTTCCCCTATTCTCCAATCCTGTATTTTCCCCTATTCTATATTCCTGTATTTTCCCATTCTCTATTCCTGTATTATCCCCGTTCTCTATTCCTGTATTTTCCCCATTCACTATTCCTGCATTTTCCCCTATTCTCTATTCCTGTATTTTCCCTGTTATCTATTCCTGTATTTTCCCCGTTCTATATTCCTGTATTTTCCTCTATGCTCTATTCCTGTATTTTCCCGTTCTCTATTCCTGTATTATCCCCGTTCTCTAATCCTGTATGTTCCCTATTCTCCATTCCTGCATTTTCCCCTGTTCCCTATTCCTGCATTTTCCACTGTTCTCTATTCCTGTATTTTCTCCTATTCTCTATTCCTGTATTTTCCACGTTCTCTATTCCTGTATTTTCCCCGTTCTATATTCCTGTATTTTCCTCTATGCTCTATTCCTGTATTTTCCCCGTTATCGATTCCTGTATTTCCCCTATTCTCCATTCCAGTATTTCCCCCTATTCTCTATTCCTGTATTTTCCCCGTTCTCTATTCCTGTATTTTCCCCGTTCTCTATTCCTGTATTTTCCCCTATTCTCTATTCCTGTATTTTCTCCTGTTCTCTGTTCCTGTATTTTCCCCGTGCTCTATTCCTGTATTTTCCCCTGGTCTCTCTTCCTGTATTTTCCCGGTTCTCGATTCCTGTATTTCCCCTATTCTCCATTCCAGTATTTCCCCCTATTCTCTATTCCTGTATTTTCCCCGTTCTCTATTCCTATATTTTCCCCCATTCTCTATTCCTGTATTTTCCCCTATTCTCCATTCCAGTATTTCCCCCTATTCTCTATTCCTGTACTTTCCCCGTTCTCTATTCCTATATTTTCCCCCTGTTCTCTATTCCTGTATTTTCCCCATTCTCTATTCTGATATTTCTCCCCATTCTCTATTCCTGTATTTTCCCCGTTCTCTATTCCTGTATTTTCCCCTAATCTCTCTTCCTGTATTTACCACATTCTCTATTCCTGTATTTTCCCCTGTTCTCTATTCCTGTATTTTCCATGTTCTCTCTTCCTATATTTTCCCCCATTCTCTATTCCTGTATTTTCCACGTTCTCTATTCCTGTATTTTCCCCATTCTCTATTCCTGTATTTACCCCATTCTCTATTCCTGTATTTTCCCCATTCTCTGTTCCTGTATTTTCCTCTATTCTCCAATCCTGTATTTTCCCCTATTCTCTATTCCTGTATTTTCCACGGTGTCAATTCCTGTATTTTCCCCATTCTATATTCCTGTATTCTCCCTGTTGTCTTTTCCTGTATTTTCCCAGTTCTCTATTCCTGTATTTTCCCCTGTTCTCTATTCCTGTATTTTCCGCATTCTCTAATCCTGTATTTTCCCCTATTCTCTATTCCTGTCTTTTCCCCATTCTCTATTCCTGTATTTCCCCTATTCTCTATTCCTGTATTTTCCCCGTTCTCTATTCCTGTATTTTCCTCTGTTCTCCAATCCTGTATTTTCCCCTATTCTCTAT
Organism: Mustelus asterias; assembly: GCF_964213995.1. Taxonomy (NCBI): domain Eukaryota; kingdom Metazoa; phylum Chordata; class Chondrichthyes; order Carcharhiniformes; family Triakidae; genus Mustelus; species Mustelus asterias. The sequence continues at coordinate 215,865 of NW_027590222.1, forward strand.
TCCTGTATTTTCCACGGTGTCAATTCCTGTATTTTCCCTGTCCTATATTCCTGTATTCTCCCTATTGGCTTTTCCTGTATTTTCCCAGTTCTCTATTCCTGTATTTTCCCCTGTTCTCTATTCCTGTATTTTCCGCATTCTCTAATCATGTATTTTCACCTATTCACTATTCCTGTCATTTCCCCATTCTCTATTCCTATATTTTCCCCGTTCTCTATTCCTATACTCTATCCCTCTATTTTCCCGTTCTCTATTCCTCTATTTTCCCCTATTCTCTGTTCCAGTATTTTCCCCATTCTCGATTCCTGTATTTTCCCCTATTCTCTATTCCTGTATTTCCCCCTGTTCACTATTCCTATATTTTCCCCGTTCTATATTCCTGTATTTTCCCCATTCTCTATTCTTGTATTTTCCACGTTCTCTATTCCTGTATTTTCCCCTGTTCTCTATTCCTGTATTTTCACCTATTCTCTATTCCTGGCTTTTCCCCATTCTCTATTCCTGTATTTTCTCCCGTTCACTATTCCTATATTTTCCCCATTCTGTATTCCAGTATTTTCCCCGTTCTCTATTCCTATATTTTCCCCATTCTCTATTCCTGTATTTTCCCCTATTGTCTATTCCTGTATTTTCCCCATTCTCTATTCCTGTAATTCCCCCTAATCTCTATTCCTGTATTTTCCCCATTCTCTATTCCTATATTTTCCCCATTCTCTATTCCTGTATTTTCACTATCCTCTATTCCTGTATTTTCCCCTATTCTCTATTCTTGTATTTTCCCCATTCTCTATTCCTGTATTTTCACCTATTCTCTCTTCCTGTCTTTTCCCCTATTCTCTATTCCTGTATTTTCCCCGTTCTCTATTCCTATGTTTTCCCCTATTCTCTATTCCTGTATTTTCCCCAGTCTCGATTCCTGTATTTTCCCCTATTCTCTATTCCTGTATTTTCCCCTGTTCTCTACTCCTGTATTTTCCCCTATTCTCTATTCCCGTATTTTCCCCATTCTCTATTCCTGTGTGTTCCCCTATTCTCTATTCCTGTATTTTCCCCTATTCTCCATTCCTGTATTTTCCCCAAATCTCTATTCCCGTTTTTTCCCCTTTCTCTATTCCTGTATTTTCCCCAATTCTCTATTCCTGTAGTTTCCCCTATTCTCCATTCCTGTATTTTCCCCCATTCCCTATTCCTGTATTTTCCTTATTCTCTATTCCTGTATTTACCCCATTCTCTATTCCTGTGTGTTCCCCTATTCTCTCTTCCTGTATTTCCCCTATTCTCCATTCCTGTATTTTCCCCTATTCTCTATTCCTGTATTTTCCCCTAATCTCTATTCCCGTATTTTCCCCGTTCTCTATTCCTGTATTATCCTATTCTCCATTCCTGCATTTTCCCCTGTTCCCTATTCCTGTATTTTCCACTGTTCTCTATTCCTGTATTTTCCCCGTTCTCTATTCCTGCATTTTCCCCTATTCTCTATTCCTGTATTTCCCCTTTTCTCAATTCCTGTATTTTCCCCTATTCTCTATTCCTGGATTTTTCCTATTCTCTATCCCTCTATTTTCCCGTCCTCTATTAATCTATTTTCCCCTATTCTCTATTCCGGTATTTCACGCTGTTCACTATTCCTATATTTTCCCCGTTCTATATTCCTGTATTTTCCCCATTCTCTATTCTTGTATTTTCCACGTTCTCTATTCCTGTATTTTCCTCATTCTCTCTTCCTGTATTTTCCCCGTACTCTATTCCTGTATTTTCCCCGTTCTCTGTTCCTGTATTTTCCCCATTCTCTATTCCTGTATTTTCCCCATTCTCTATTCCTGTATTTTCCCCATTCTATATTCCTGTATTTTCCCTGTTGGCCTTTCCTGTATTTTCCCCGTTCTCTATTCCTATATGTTCCACTGTTCTCTATTCCTGCATTTTCCCCTATTCTCTATTCCTGTATTTTCCCCATTCTCTTTACCTGTATTTTTCCCGTGCTCTATTCCTGTATTTTCCCCATTCTCTATTCCTATATTTTCCCCATACTCTATTCCTGTATTATCCCCGTCCTCTATTCCACGTTCTTTGTTCCTGTATTTTCCCCTATTCTCCAATCCTGTATCTTCCCCTATTTTCTATTCCTGTATTTTCCCCGTCCTCTATTCCTGTATTTTCCCCTGTTCTCTATTCCTGTATTTTCCATATTCTCTATTCCTGTATATTCCCTGTTATCTATTCCTGTATTTTCCCCTTTCTATATTCCTGTATTTTCCTCTCTGCTCTATTCCTGTATTTTCCCATTCTCTATTCCTGTATTATCCCCGTTCTCTAATCCTGTATGTTCCCTATTCTCCATTCCTGGATTTTCCCCTGTTCCCTATTCCTGCATTTTCCACTGTTCTCTATTCCTGTATTTTCCCCTATTCTCTATTCCTGTATTTTCCACGTTCTTTGTTCCTGTATTTTCCCCTATTCTCCAATCCTGTATTTTCCCCTATTCTATATTCCTGTATTTTCCCATTCTCTATTCCTGTATTATCCCCGTTCTCTATTCCTGTATTTTCCCCATTCACTATTCCTGCATTTTCCCCTATTCTCTATTCCTGTATTTTCCCTGTTATCTATTCCTGTATTTTCCCCGTTCTATATTCCTGTATTTTCCTCTATGCTCTATTCCTGTATTTTCCCGTTCTCTATTCCTGTATTATCCCCGTTCTCTAATCCTGTATGTTCCCTATTCTCCATTCCTGCATTTTCCCCTGTTCCCTATTCCTGCATTTTCCACTGTTCTCTATTCCTGTATTTTCTCCTATTCTCTATTCCTGTATTTTCCACGTTCTCTATTCCTGTATTTTCCCCGTTCTATATTCCTGTATTTTCCTCTATGCTCTATTCCTGTATTTTCCCGTTCTCTATTCCTGTATTATCCCCGTTCTCTAATCCTGTATGTTCCCTATTCTCCATTCCTGCATTTTCCCCTGTTCCCTATTCCTGCATTTTCCACTGTTCTCTATTCCTGTATTTTCCCCTATTCTCTATTCCTGTATTTTCCACATTCTTTGTTCCTGTATTTTCCCCTATTCTCCAATCCTGTATTTTCCCCTATTCTATATTCCTGTATTTTCCCATTCTCTATTCCTGTATTATCCCCGTTCGCTCTTCCTGTATTTTCCCCATTCTCTATTCCTGTATTTTCCCCATTCTATATTCCTGTATTTTCCCCAATTCTCTATTCCTGTAGTTTCCCCTATTCTCCATTCCTGTATTTTCCCCCATTCCCTATTCCTGTATTTTCCTTATTCTCTATTCCTGTATTTACCCCATTCTCTATTCCTGTGTGTTCCCCTATTCTCTCTTCCTGTGTTTTCCCCTATTCTCCATTCCTGTATTTTCCCCTATTCTCTATTCCTGTATTTTCCCCTAATCTCTATTCCCGTATTTTCCCCGTTCTCTATTCCTGTATTATCCTATTCTCTATTCCTGTATTTTCCGTATTCTCCATTCCTGCATTTTCCCCTGTTCCCTATTCCTGTATTTTCCACTGTTCTCTATTCCTGTATTTTCCCCGTTCTCTATTCCTGCATTTTCCCCTATTCTCTATTCCTGTATTTCCCCTTTTCTCAATTCCTGTATTTTCCCCTATTCTCTATTCCTGGATTTTTCCTATTCTCTATCCCTCTATTTTCCCGTCCTCTATTCATCTATTTTCCCCTATTCTCTATTCCGGTATTTCACGCTGTTCACTATTCCTATATTTTCCCCGTTCTATATTCCTGTATTTTCCCCATTCTCTATTCTTGTATTTTCCACGTTCTCTATTCCTGTATTTTCCTCATTCTCTCTTCCTGTATTTTCCCCGTACTCTATTCCTGTATTTTCCCCGTTCTCTGTTCCTGTATTTTCCCCTATTCTCCAATCCTGTATTTTCCACGTTCTCTGTTCCTGTATTTTCCCCATTCTCTATTCCTGTATTTTCCCCATTCTCTATTCCTGTATTTTCCCCATTCTATATTCCTGTATTTTCCCTATTGGCCTTTCCTGTATTTTCCCCGTTCTCTATTCCTGTATGTTCCACTGTTCTCTATTCCTGCATTTTCCCCTATTCTCTATTCCCGTATTTTCCCCGTTCTCTATTCCTGTTTTTTCCACGTTCTTTGTTCCTGTATTTTCCCCTATTCTCCAATCCTGTATTTTCCCCTATTCTATATTCCTGTATTTTCCCATTCTCTATTCCTATATTTTCCCCATACTCTATTCCTGTATTATCCCCGTCCTCTATTCCACGTTCTTTGTTCCTGTATTTTCCCCTATTCTCCAATCCTGTATCTTCCCCTATTCTCTATTCCTGTATTTTCCCCGTCCTCTATTCCTGTATTTTCCCCTATTCTCTATTCCTGTATTTTCCATATTCTCTATTCCTGTATATTCCCTGTTATCTATTCCTGTATTTTCCCCTTTCTATATTCCTGTATTTTCCTCTATGCTCTATTCCTGTATTTTCCCGTTCTCTATTCCTGTATTATCCCCGTTCTCTAATCCTGTATGTTCCCTATTCTCCATTCCTGGATTTTCCCCTGTTCCCTATTCCTGCATTTTCCACTGTTCTCTATTCCTGTATTTTCCCCTATTCTATATTCCTGTATTTTCCCATTCTCTATTCCTGTATTATCCCCGTTCTCTATTCCTGTATTTTCCCCATTCACTATTCCTGCATTTTCCCCTATTCTCTATTCCTGTATTTTCCCTGTTATCTATTCCTGTATTTTCCCCGTTCTATATTCCTGTATTTTCCTCTATGCTCTATTCCTGTATTTTCCCGTTCTCTATTCCTGTATTATCTCCGTTCTCTAATCCTGTATGTTCCCTATTCTCCATTCCTGCATTTTCCCCTGTTCCCTATTCCTGCATTTTCCACTGTTCTCTATTCCTGTATTTTCCCCTATTCTCTATTCCTGTATTTTCCACGTTCTTTGTTCCTGTATTTTCTCCTATTCTCCAATCCTGTATTTTCTCCTATTCTCTATTCCTGTATTTTCCACGTTCTCTATTCCTGTATTTTCCCCGTTCTATATTCCTGTATTTTCCTCTCTGCTCTATTCCTGTATTTTCCCGTTCTCTATTCCTGTATTATCCCCGTTCTCTAATCCTGTATGTTCCCTATTCTCCATTCCTGGATTTTCCCCTGTTCCCTATTCCTGCATTTTCCACTGTTCTCTATTCCTGTATTTTCCCCTATTCTCTATTCCTGTATTTTCCACATTCTTTGTTCCTGTATTTTCCCCTATTCTCCAATCCTGTATTTTCCCCTATTCTATATTCCTGTATTTTCCCATTCTCTATTCCTGTATTATCCCCGTTCTCTATTCCTGTATTTTCCCCATTCACTATTCCTGCATTTTCCCCTATTCTCTATTCCTGTATTTTCCCTGTTATCTATTCCTGTATTTTCCCCGTTCTATATTCCTGTATTTTCCTCTATGCTCTATTCCTGTATTTTCCCGTTCTCTATTCCTGTATTATCCCCGTTCTCTAATCCTGTATGTTCCCTATTCTCCATTCCTGCATTTTCCCCTGTTCCCTATTCCTGCATTTTCCACTGTTCTCTATTCCTGTATTTTCCCCTATTCTCTATTCCTGTATTTTCCACGTTCTTTGTTCCTGTATATTCCCCTATTCTCCAACCCTGTATTTTCGCCTATTCTCTATTCCTGTATTTTCCACGTTCTCTATTCCTGTATTTTCCCCATTCTCTATTCCTGTATTTTCCCCATTCTATATTCCTGTATTTTCCCTAGGTCTTTTCCTGTATTTTCCCCATTTTCTATTCCTGTATGTTCCACTGTTCTCTATTCCTGTATTTTCCCCTATTCTCTATTCCTGTATTTTCCACATTCTCTTTATCTGTATTTTTCCCCTGCTCTATTCCTGTATTTTCCCCATTCTCTATTCCTATATTTTCCCCATGCTCTATTCCTGTATTATCCCCGTGTTCTATTCCTGTATTTTCCCCTATTCTCTATTCCTGTATTTTCCCCTATTCTCTATTCCTGTATTTTCCTCATTCTCTATTCCTGTAATTTTCCCCATTCTCTATTCCTGTATTTTACCTGTTCTCTATTCCTGTATTGTCCCCTATTCTCTATTCCTGTATTTTCCCCTGTTCTCTATTCCTGTATTTTCCCATTCTCTATTCCTGTTTTTCCACTATTCTATATTCCTGTATTTTCCCATTCTCTATTCCTGTATTATCCCCGTTCTCTATTCCTGTATTTTCCCCATTCACTATTCCTGTATTTTCCGCTAGTCTCTATTCCTGTCTTTCCCCCTATTCTCTATTCCTGTATTTTCCCCATTCTCTATTCCTGTATTTACCCCTATTCTCCATTCCTGTATTTTCCCCTATTCTCTATTCCTTTATTATCGCCGTTCTCTATTCCTGTATTTTCCCCATTCTCTATTCCTATATTTTCCCCATTCTCTATTCCTGTATTATCCCCGTGTTCTATTCCGGTATTTTCCCCTATTCTCTATTCCTGTATTTTCCTCATTCTCTATTCCTCTATTTTCCCCATTCTCTATTCCTGTATTTTACCCGTTCTCTATTCCTGTATTTTCCCCTATTCTCTATTCCTGTATGTTCCCCTATTCTCTATTCCTGTATTTTCCCATTCTCTATTCCTGTTTTTTCCCCGATTCTATATTCCTGTATTTTCCCCATTCACTATTCCTGTATTTTCCCCTATTCTCTATTCCTGTATGTTCCCCTATTCTCTATTCCTGTATTTTCCCATTCTCTATTCCTGTTTTTTCCCCGATTCTATATTCCTGTATTGTCCCATTCTCTATTCCTGTATTATCCCCGTTCTCTATTCCTGTATTTTCCCCATTCACTATTCCTGTATTTTTCCCTATTCTCTAGTCCTGTATTTCCCCCTATTCTCTATTCCTGTATTTTCCATGGTCTCTATTCCTGTATTTTCCCCTATTCTCTATTCCTGTATTTTCCCTATTCTCTATTCCTGTATTTTCCCCATTCTCTGTTCCTGTATTTACCCCTATTCTCCATTCCTCTATTTTCCCCTCTTCTCTATTCCTATATTATCCCCGTTCTCTATTCCTGTATTTTCCCCATTTTCTATTCCTGTATTTTCCCTTTTTCTATTCCTGTATTTTCCCCGTTCTCTATTCCTGTATTTTCCCCTATGCTCTATTTCTGTTTTTTCCCCTATTCTCTATTCCTGTAGTATCCCCGTTCTCTATTCCTGTATTTTCCCTCATTCTCCATTCCTGTTTTTTCCCCTATTCTCTATTCCTGTCTTATCCCCGTGTTCTATTCAAGTATTTTCCCCTATTCTCTATTCCTGTATTTTCCCCTATTCTCTATTCCTGTATTTTCCTTATTCTCTATTCCTGTATTTTCCCCATTCTCTATTCCTGTATTTTACCCGTTCTCTATTCCTGTATTTTCCCCTATTCTCTATTCCTGTATTTTCCCCTATTCTCTATTCCTGTATTTTCCCATTCTCTATTCCTGTTTTTTCCCCTATTCTATATTCCTGTCTTTTCCCATTCTCTATTCCTGTATTATCCCCGTTCTCTATTCCTGTATTTTCCCCATTCACAATTCCTGCACTTTCCCCTATTCTCTATTCCTGTATTTTCCCTGTTATCTATTCCTGTATTTTCCCCGTTCTATATTCCTGTATTTTCCTCTATGCTCTATTCCTGTATTTTCCCGTTCTCTATTCCTGTATTATCCCCGTTCTCTAATCCTGTATGTTCCCTATTCTCCATTCCTGGATTTTCCCGTTCCCTATTCCTGCATTTTCCACTGTTCTCTATTCCTGTATTTTCCCCTATTCTCTATTCCTGTATTTTCCACGTTCTTTGTTCCTGTGTTTTCCCCTATTCTCCAATCCTGTATTTTCCCCTATTCTATATTCCTGTATTTTCCCATTCTCTATTCCTGTATTATCCCCGTTCTCTATTCCTGTATTTTCCCCATTCACTATTCCTGCATTTTCCCCTATTCTCTATTCCTGTATTTTCCCTGTTATCTATTCCTGTATTTTCCCCATACTCAATTCCTGTATTTTCCCCATTCTCTGTTCCTGTATTTTCCCCTATTCTCCAATCCTGTATTTTCCACGTTCTCAATTCCTGTATTTTCCCCATTCTCTATTCCTGTATTTTCCCCTATTCTCCATTCCTGTATTTTCCCCTATTCTCTATTCCTGTATTTTCCCTTATTCTCCATTCCTGTATTTTCCCCTATTCTCTATTCCTGTATTTTCCCCGTTCCCTATTCCTGAATTTTCCTTATTCTCTATTCCTGTATTTTCCCCATTCTCTATTCCTGTATTTTCCCCGTTCCCTATTCCCATATTTTCCCCATTCTCCATTCCTGTGGGTTCCCCTATTCTCTATTCCTGTATTTTCCCCTATTCTCCATTCCTGTATTTTCCCCTAATCTCTATTCCCGTATTTTCCCCTTTCTCTATTCCTGTATTTTCCCCTATTCTCTATTCCTGTCGTTTCCCCTATTCTCCATTCCTGTATTTTCCCCCATTCCCTATTCCTGTATTTTCCTTATTCTCTATTCCTGTATTTACCCCATTCTCCATTCCTGTGTGTTCCCCTATTCTCTCTTCCTGTGTTTTCCCCTATTCTCCATTCCTGTATTTTCCCCTATTCTCTATTCCTGTATTTTCCCCTAATCTCTATTCCCGTATTTTCCCCGTTCTCTATTCCTGTATTATCCTCGTTCTCTATTCCTGTATTTTCCCTATTCTCCATTCCTGCATTTTCCCCTGTTCCCTATTCCTGTATTTTCCACTGTTCTCTATTCCTGTATTTTCCCCGTTCTCTATTCCTGCATTTTCCCCTATTCTCTATTCCTGTATTTCCCCTTTTCTCAATTCCTGTATTTTCCCCTATTCTCTATTCCTGGATTTTTCCTATTCTCTATCCCTCTATTTTCCCGTCCTCTATTCATCTATTTTCCCCTATTCTCTATTCCGGTATTTCACGCTGTTCACTATTCCTATATTTTCCCCGTTCTATATTCCTGTATTTTCCCCATTCTCTATTCTTGTATTTTCCACGTTCTCTATTCCTGTATTTTCCTCATTCTCTATTCCTGTATTTTCCCCGTACTCTATTCCTGTATTTTCCCCGTTCTCTGTTCCTGTATTTTCCCCTATTCTCCAATCCTGTATTTTCCACGTTCTCTATTCCTGTATTTTCCCCATTCTCTATTCCTGTATTTTCCCCTATTCTCCATTCCTGTATTTTCCACGTTCTCTATTCCTGTATGTTCCCCATTCTCTATTCCTGTATTTTCCCCATTCTCTATTCCTGTATTTTCCCCATTCTATATTCCTGTATTTTCCCTATTGGCCCTTCCTGTATTTTCCCCGTTCTCTATTCCTGTATGTTCCACTGTTCTCTATTCCTGCATTTTCCCCTATTGTCTGTTCCTGTATTTTCCCCATTCTCTATTCCTATATTTTCCCCATACTCTCTTCCTGTATTATCCCCGTCCTCTATTCCTGTATTATCCCCGTCCTCTATTCCTGTATTTTCCCCTATTCTCTATTCCTGTATTTTCCTTATTCTCTATTCCTGTATTTTCCCCATTCTCTATTCCTGTATTTTCCCCTATTCTCTATTCCTGTATTTTCCCCTATTCTCTATTCCTGTATTTTCCCCTATTCTTTATTCCTGTATTTTCCCATTCTCTATTCCTGTTTTTTCCCTATTCTATATTCCTGTATTTTCCCATTCTCTATTCCTGTATTATCCCCGTTCTCTATTCCTGTATTTTCCCCATTCACTATTCCTGCATTTTCCCCTATTCTCTATTCCTGTATTTCCCCCGTTCTCTATTCCTGTATTTTCCCCTTTCTATATTCCTATATTTTCCTCTATGCTCTATTCCTGTATTTTACCATTCTCTATTCCTGTATTATCCCCGTTCTCTAATCCTGTATGTTCCCTATTCTCCATTCCTGGATTTTCCCCTGTTCCCTATTCCTGCATTTTCCACTGTTCTCTATTCCTGTATTTTCCCCTATTCTCTATTCCTGTATTTCCCACGTTCTTTGTTCCTGTATTTTCCCCTATTCTCCAATCCTGTATTTTCCCCTATTCTATATTCCTGTATTTTCCCATTCTCTATTCCTGTATTATCCCCGTTCTCTATTCCTGTATTTTCCCCATTCACGATTCCTGCATTTTCCCCTATTCTCTATTCCTGTATTTTCCCTGTTATCTATTCCTGTATTTTCCCCGTTCTATATTCCTGTATTTTCCTCTATGCTCTATTCCTGTATTTTCCCGTTCTCTATTCCTGTATTATCCCCGTTCTCTAATCCTGTATGTTCCCTATTCTCCATTCCTGCATTTTCCCCTGTTCCCTATTCCTGCATTTTCCACTGTTCTCTATTCCTGCATTTCCCCCATTCTCTATTCCTGTATTTTCCACGTTCTTTGTTCCTGTATTTTCCCCTATTCTCCAATCCTGTATTTTCCCCTATTCTCTATTCCTGTATTTTCCCCATTCTCTTTATCTGTATTTTTCCCGTGCTCTATTCCTGTATTTTCCCCATTCTCTATTCCTATATTTTCCCCATTCTCTATTCCTGTATTATCCCCGTGTTCTATTCCTGTATTTTCCCCTATTCTCTATTCCTGTATTTTCCCCTATTCTCTATTCCTGTATTTTCCTCATTCTCTATTCCTGTAATTTTCCCCATTCTCTATGCCTGTATTTTACCTGTTCTCTATTCCTGTATTGTCCCCTATTCTCTATTCCTGTATTTTCCCCTATTCTCTATTCCTGTATTTTCCCATTCTCTATTCCTGTTTTTCCCCTATTCTATATTCCTGTATTTTCCCATTCTCTATTCCTGTATTATCCCCGTTCTCTATTCCTGTATTTTCCCCATTCACTATTCCTGTATTTACCGCTCCTCTCTATTCCTGTATTTCCGCCTATTCTCTATTCCTGTATTTTCCCCATTCTCTATTCCTGTATTTACCCCTATTCTCCATTCCTGTATTTTCCCCTATTCTCTACTCCTATATTATCGCAGTTCTCTATTCCTGTATTTTCCCCATTCTCTATTCCTATATTTTCCCCATTCTCTATTCCTGTATTTTTCCCGTGTTCTATTCCGGTATTTTCCCCTATTCTCTATTCCTGTATTTTCCCCCATTCTCTATTCCTGTATTATCCCCGTTCTCTATTCCTGTATTTTCCCCATTCACTATTCCTGTATTTTCCGCTCGTCCCTATTCCTGTATTTCCCCCTATTCTCTATTCCTGTATTTTCCCCATTCTCTATTCCTGTATTTACCCCTATTCTCCATTCCTGTATTTTCCCCTATTCTCTATTCCTATATTATCGCAGTTCTCTATTCCTGTATTTTCCCCATTCTCTATTCCTGTATTTTCCCCTATTCTCTAATCCTGTATGTTCCCCTATTCTCTATTCCTGTATTGTCCCATTCTCTATTCCTGTATTATCCCCGTTCTCTATTCCTGTATTTTCCCCATTCACTATTCCTGTATTTTCCCCTATTCTCTAGTCCTGTATTTCCCCCTATTCTCTATTCCTGTATTTTCCATTGTCTCTATTCCTGTATTTTCCCCTATTCTCTATTCCTGTATTTTCCCCTATTCTCTGTTCCTGTATTTACCCCTATTCTCCATTCCTCTATTTTCCCCTCTTCTCTATTCCTATATTATCCCCGTTCTCTATTCCTGTATTTTCCCCATTATCTATTCCTGTATTTTCCCTTTTTCTATTCCTGTATTTTCCCCGTTCTCTATTCCTGTATTTTCACCTATGCTCTATTTCTGTTTTTTCCCCTATTCTCTATTCCTGTAGTATCCCCGTTCTCTATTCCTGTATTTTCCCTTATTCTCCATTCCTGTTTTTTCCCCTATTCTCTATTCCTGTCTTATCCCCGTGTTCTATTCAAGTATTTTCCCCTATTCTCTATTCCTGTATTTTCCCCTATTCTCTATTCCTGTATTTTCCTTATTCTCTATTCCTGTATTTTCCCCATTCTCTATTCCTGTATTTTACCCGTTCTCTATTCCTGTATTTTCCCCTATTCTCTATTCCTGTATTTTCCCCTATTCTCGATTCCTATATTTTCCCATTCTCTATTCCTGTTTTTACCCCTATTCTATATTCCTGTCTTTTCCCATTCTCTATTCCTGTATTATCCCCGTTCTCTATTCCTAAATTTTCCCCATTCACTATTCCTGCATTTACCCCTATTCTCTATTCCTGTATTTCCCCCTATTCTCTATTCCTGTATTTTCCCTATTCTCTATTCCTGTATTTTCTCTATTCTCTATTCCGGTATTTTCCCCATTCTCTATTCCTGTATTTACCCCTATTCTCCATTCCTGTATTTTCTCCTCTTCTCTATTCCTATATTATCCCCGTTCTCTATTCCTGTATTTTCCCCATTCTCTATTCCTGTATTTTCCCGTTTTCTATTCCTGTATTTTCCCCGTTCTCCATTCCTGTATTTTCCCCTATGCTCTATTTCTGTTTGTTCCCCTATTCTCTATTCCTGTAGTATCCCCGTTCTCTATTCCTGTATTTTCCCTTATTCTCCATTCCTGTATTTTCCCCTATTCTCTATTCCTGTATTATCCCCGTGTTCTATTCCTGTATTTTCACCTATTCTCTATTCCTGTATTTTCCCCTATTCTCTATTCCTGTATTTTCCTCATTCTCTATTCCTGTATTTTCCCCATTCTCTATTCCTGTATTTTACCCGTTCTCTATTCCTGTATTTTCCCCTATTCTCTATTCCTGTATTTTCCCCTATTCTCTATTCCTGTATTTTCCCATTCTCTATTCCTGTTTTTACCCCTATTCTATATTCCTGTCTTTTCCCATTCTCTATTCCTGTATTTTCCCCATTCACTATTCCTGCATTTTCCCCTATTCTCTATTCCTGTATTTCCCCCTATTCTCTATTCCTGTATTTTCCATGTGCTCTATTCCTGTATATTCCCCTATTCTCTATTCCTGTATTTTCCCTATTCTCTATTCCTGTATTTTCCCTTATTCTCTATTCCTGTATTTTCCCATTCTCTATTCCTGTTTTTACCCCTATTCTATATTCCTGTCTTTTCCCATTCTCTATTCCTGTATTTTCCCCATTCACTATTCCTGCATTTTCCCCTATTCTCTATTCCTGTATTTCCCCCTATTCTCTATTCCTGTATTTTCCATGTTCTCTATTCCTGTATATTCCCCTATTCTCTATTCCTGTATTTTCCCTATTCTCTATTCCTGTATTTTCCCCATTCTCTATTCCTGTATTTACCCCTATTCTCCATTCCTGTATTTTCCCCTATTCTCTATTCCCATATTTTCCCCATTCTCTATTCCTGTATTTTCCCCATTCTCTATTCCTATATTTTCCCCATTCTCTAATGCTGTATTATCCCCGTGTTCTATTCCTGTATTTTCCCCTATTCTCTATTCCTGTATTTTCCCCATTCTCTATTCCTGTATTTACCCCTATTCTCCATTCCTGTATTTTCCCCATTCTCTATTCCTGTATTTTCCCGTTCTCTATTCCTGTATTTTCCCTTATTCTCCATTCCTGTATTTTCCCCTATTCTCTATTCCTGTATTTTCCCCTCTTCTCTATTCCTGTATTTCCCACTGTTCTCTATTCCTGTATTTTCCCCGTTCTCTATTCCTGTGTTTTCCTTATTCTCTATTCCTGTATTTTCCCCTATTCTCTATTCCTGTATTTTCCCCATTCACTATTCCTGCATTTTCCCCTATTCTCTATTCCTGTATTTTCCCTGTTATCTATTCCTGTATTTTCCCCATACTCAATTCCTGTATTTTCCCCATTCTCTGTTCCTGTATTTTCCCCTATTCTCCAATCCTGTATTTTCCACGTTCTCAATTCCTGTATTTTCCCCATTCTCTATTCCTGTATTTTCCCCTATTCTCCATTCCTGTATTTTCCCCTATTCTCTATTCCTGTATTTTCCCTTATTCTCCATTCCTGTATTTTCCCCTATTCTCTATTCCTGTATTTTCCCCGTTCCCTATTCCTGAATTTTCCTTATTCTCTATTCCTGTATTTTCCCCATTCTCTATTCCTGTATTTTCCCCGTTCCCTATTCCCATATTTTCCCCATTCTCCATTCCTGTGGGTTCCCCTATTCTCTATTCCTGTATTTTCCCCTATTCTCCATTCCTGTATTTTCCCCTAATCTCTATTCCCGTATTTTCCCCTTTCTCTATTCCTGTATTTTCCCCTATTCTCTATTCCTGTCGTTTCCCCTATTCTCCATTCCTGTATTTTCCCCCATTCCCTATTCCTGTATTTTCCTTATTCTCTATTCCTGTATTTACCCCATTCTCCATTCCTGTGTGTTCCCCTATTCTCTCTTCCTGTGTTTTCCCCTATTCTCCATTCCTGTATTTTCCCCTATTCTCTATTCCTGTATTTTCCCCTAATCTCTATTCCCGTATTTTCCCCGTTCTCTATTCCTGTATTATCCTCGTTCTCTATTCCTGTATTTTCCCTATTCTCCATTCCTGCATTTTCCCCTGTTCCCTATTCCTGTATTTTCCACTGTTCTCTATTCCTGTATTTTCCCCGTTCTCTATTCCTGCATTTTCCCCTATTCTCTATTCCTGTATTTCCCCTTTTCTCAATTCCTGTATTTTCCCCTATTCTCTATTCCTGGATTTTTCCTATTCTCTATCCCTCTATTTTCCCGTCCTCTATTCATCTATTTTCCCCTATTCTCTATTCCGGTATTTCACGCTGTTCACTATTCCTATATTTTCCCCGTTCTATATTCCTGTATTTTCCCCATTCTCTATTCTTGTATTTTCCACGTTCTCTATTCCTGTATTTTCCTCATTCTCTATTCCTGTATTTTCCCCGTACTCTATTCCTGTATTTTCCCCGTTCTCTGTTCCTGTATTTTCCCCTATTCTCCAATCCTGTATTTTCCACGTTCTCTATTCCTGTATTTTCCCCATTCTCTATTCCTGTATTTTCCCCTATTCTCCATTCCTGTATTTTCCACGTTCTCTATTCCTGTATGTTCCCCATTCTCTATTCCTGTATTTTCCCCATTCTCTATTCCTGTATTTTCCCCATTCTATATTCCTGTATTTTCCCTATTGGCCCTTCCTGTATTTTCCCCGTTCTCTATTCCTGTATGTTCCACTGTTCTCTATTCCTGCATTTTCCCCTATTGTCTGTTCCTGTATTTTCCCCATTCTCTATTCCTATATTTTCCCCATACTCTCTTCCTGTATTATCCCCGTCCTCTATTCCTGTATTATCCCCGTCCTCTATTCCTGTATTTTCCCCTATTCTCTATTCCTGTATTTTCCTTATTCTCTATTCCTGTATTTTCCCCATTCTCTATTCCTGTATTTTCCCCTATTCTCTATTCCTGTATTTTCCCCTATTCTCTATTCCTGTATTTTCCCCTATTCTTTATTCCTGTATTTTCCCATTCTCTATTCCTGTTTTTTCCCTATTCTATATTCCTGTATTTTCCCATTCTCTATTCCTGTATTATCCCCGTTCTCTATTCCTGTATTTTCCCCATTCACTATTCCTGCATTTTCCCCTATTCTCTATTCCTGTATTTCCCCCGTTCTCTATTCCTGTATTTTCCCCTTTCTATATTCCTATATTTTCCTCTATGCTCTATTCCTGTATTTTACCATTCTCTATTCCTGTATTATCCCCGTTCTCTAATCCTGTATGTTCCCTATTCTCCATTCCTGGATTTTCCCCTGTTCCCTATTCCTGCATTTTCCACTGTTCTCTATTCCTGTATTTTCCCCTATTCTCTATTCCTGTATTTCCCACGTTCTTTGTTCCTGTATTTTCCCCTATTCTCCAATCCTGTATTTTCCCCTATTCTATATTCCTGTATTTTCCCATTCTCTATTCCTGTATTATCCCCGTTCTCTATTCCTGTATTTTCCCCATTCACGATTCCTGCATTTTCCCCTATTCTCTATTCCTGTATTTTCCCTGTTATCTATTCCTGTATTTTCCCCGTTCTATATTCCTGTATTTTCCTCTATGCTCTATTCCTGTATTTTCCCGTTCTCTATTCCTGTATTATCCCCGTTCTCTAATCCTGTATGTTCCCTATTCTCCATTCCTGCATTTTCCCCTGTTCCCTATTCCTGCATTTTCCACTGTTCTCTATTCCTGCATTTCCCCCATTCTCTATTCCTGTATTTTCCACGTTCTTTGTTCCTGTATTTTCCCCTATTCTCCAATCCTGTATTTTCCCCTATTCTCTATTCCTGTATTTTCCCCATTCTCTTTATCTGTATTTTTCCCGTGCTCTATTCCTGTATTTTCCCCATTCTCTATTCCTATATTTTCCCCATTCTCTATTCCTGTATTATCCCCGTGTTCTATTCCTGTATTTTCCCCTATTCTCTATTCCTGTATTTTCCCCTATTCTCTATTCCTGTATTTTCCTCATTCTCTATTCCTGTAATTTTCCCCATTCTCTATGCCTGTATTTTACCTGTTCTCTATTCCTGTATTGTCCCCTATTCTCTATTCCTGTATTTTCCCCTATTCTCTATTCCTGTATTTTCCCATTCTCTATTCCTGTTTTTCCCCTATTCTATATTCCTGTATTTTCCCATTCTCTATTCCTGTATTATCCCCGTTCTCTATTCCTGTATTTTCCCCATTCACTATTCCTGTATTTACCGCTCCTCTCTATTCCTGTATTTCCGCCTATTCTCTATTCCTGTATTTTCCCCATTCTCTATTCCTGTATTTACCCCTATTCTCCATTCCTGTATTTTCCCCTATTCTCTACTCCTATATTATCGCAGTTCTCTATTCCTGTATTTTCCCCATTCTCTATTCCTATATTTTCCCCATTCTCTATTCCTGTATTTTTCCCGTGTTCTATTCCGGTATTTTCCCCTATTCTCTATTCCTGTATTTTCCCCCATTCTCTATTCCTGTATTATCCCCGTTCTCTATTCCTGTATTTTCCCCATTCACTATTCCTGTATTTTCCGCTCGTCCCTATTCCTGTATTTCCCCCTATTCTCTATTCCTGTATTTTCCCCATTCTCTATTCCTGTATTTACCCCTATTCTCCATTCCTGTATTTTCCCCTATTCTCTATTCCTATATTATCGCAGTTCTCTATTCCTGTATTTTCCCCATTCTCTATTCCTGTATTTTCCCCTATTCTCTAATCCTGTATGTTCCCCTATTCTCTATTCCTGTATTGTCCCATTCTCTATTCCTGTATTATCCCCGTTCTCTATTCCTGTATTTTCCCCATTCACTATTCCTGTATTTTCCCCTATTCTCTAGTCCTGTATTTCCCCCTATTCTCTATTCCTGTATTTTCCATTGTCTCTATTCCTGTATTTTCCCCTATTCTCTATTCCTGTATTTTCCCCTATTCTCTGTTCCTGTATTTACCCCTATTCTCCATTCCTCTATTTTCCCCTCTTCTCTATTCCTATATTATCCCCGTTCTCTATTCCTGTATTTTCCCCATTATCTATTCCTGTATTTTCCCTTTTTCTATTCCTGTATTTTCCCCGTTCTCTATTCCTGTATTTTCACCTATGCTCTATTTCTGTTTTTTCCCCTATTCTCTATTCCTGTAGTATCCCCGTTCTCTATTCCTGTATTTTCCCTTATTCTCCATTCCTGTTTTTTCCCCTATTCTCTATTCCTGTCTTATCCCCGTGTTCTATTCAAGTATTTTCCCCTATTCTCTATTCCTGTATTTTCCCCTATTCTCTATTCCTGTATTTTCCTTATTCTCTATTCCTGTATTTTCCCCATTCTCTATTCCTGTATTTTCCCCGTCCTCTATTCCTGTATGTTCCACTGTTCTCTATTCCTGTATTTTCCCCTATTCTCTATTCCTGTATGTTCCACTGTTCTCTATTCCTGTATTTTCCCCTATTCTCTAATCCTGTATGTTCCCCTATTCTCTATTCCTGTATTGTCCCATTCTCTATTCCTGTATTATCCCCGTTCTCTATTCCTGTATTTTCCCCATTCACTATTCCTGTATTTTCCCCTATTCTCTAGTCCTGTATTTCCCCCTATTCTCTATTCCTGTATTTTCCATTGTCTCTATTCCTGTATTTTCCCCTATTCTCTATTCCTGTATTTTCCCCTATTCTCTGTTCCTGTATTTACCCCTATTCTCCATTCCTCTATTTTCCCCTCTTCTCTATTCCTATATTATCCCCGTTCTCTATTCCTGTATTTTCCCCATTATCTATTCCTGTATTTTCCCTTTTTCTATTCCTGTATTTTCCCCGTTCTCTATTCCTGTATTTTCACCTATGCTCTATTTCTGTTTTTTCCCCTATTCTCTATTCCTGTAGTATCCCCGTTCTCTATTCCTGTATTTTCCCTTATTCTCCATTCCTGTTTTTTCCCCTATTCTCTATTCCTGTCTTATCCCCGTGTTCTATTCAAGTATTTTCCCCTATTCTCTATTCCTGTATTTTCCCCTATTCTCTATTCCTGTATTTTCCTTATTCTCTATTCCTGTATTTTCCCCATTCTCTATTCCTGTATTTTACCCGTTCTCTATTCCTGTATTTTCCCCTATTCTCTATTCCTGTATTTTCCCCTATTCTCGATTCCTATATTTTCCCATTCTCTATTCCTGTTTTTACCCCTATTCTATATTCCTGTCTTTTCCCATTCTCTATTCCTGTATTATCCCCGTTCTCTATTCCTAAATTTTCCCCATTCACTATTCCTGCATTTACCCCTATTCTCTATTCCTGTATTTCCCCCTATTCTCTATTCCTGTATTTTCCCTATTCTCTATTCCTGTATTTTCTCTATTCTCTATTCCGGTATTTTCCCCATTCTCTATTCCTGTATTTACCCCTATTCTCCATTCCTGTATTTTCTCCTCTTCTCTATTCCTATATTATCCCCGTTCTCTATTCCTGTATTTTCCCCATTCTCTATTCCTGTATTTTCCCGTTTTCTATTCCTGTATTTTCCCCGTTCTCCATTCCTGTATTTTCCCCTATGCTCTATTTCTGTTTGTTCCCCTATTCTCTATTCCTGTAGTATCCCCGTTCTCTATTCCTGTATTTTCCCTTATTCTCCATTCCTGTATTTTCCCCTATTCTCTATTCCTGTATTATCCCCGTGTTCTATTCCTGTATTTTCACCTATTCTCTATTCCTGTATTTTCCCCTATTCTCTATTCCTGTATTTTCCTCATTCTCTATTCCTGTATTTTCCCCATTCTCTATTCCTGTATTTTACCCGTTCTCTATTCCTGTATTTTCCCCTATTCTCTATTCCTGTATTTTCCCCTATTCTCTATTCCTGTATTTTCCCATTCTCTATTCCTGTTTTTACCCCTATTCTATATTCCTGTCTTTTCCCATTCTCTATTCCTGTATTTTCCCCATTCACTATTCCTGCATTTTCCCCTATTCTCTATTCCTGTATTTCCCCTTTTCTCAATTCCTGTATTTTCCCCTATTCTCTATTCCTGGATTTTTCCTATTCTCTATCCCTCTATTTTCCCGTCCTCTATTCATCTATTTTCCCCTATTCTCTATTCCGGTATTTCACGCTGTTCACTATTCCTATATTTTCCCCGTTCTATATTCCTGTATTTTCCCCATTCTCTATTCTTGTATTTTCCACGTTCTCTATTCCTGTATTTTCCTCATTCTCTATTCCTGTATTTTCCCCGTACTCTATTCCTGTATTTTCCCCGTTCTCTGTTCCTGTATTTTCCCCTATTCTCCAATCCTGTATTTTCCACGTTCTCTATTCCTGTATTTTCCCCATTCTCTATTCCTGTATTTTCCCCTATTCTCCATTCCTGTATTTTCCACGTTCTCTATTCCTGTATGTTCCCCATTCTCTATTCCTGTATTTTCCCCATTCTCTATTCCTGTATTTTCCCCATTCTATATTCCTGTATTTTCCCTATTGGCCCTTCCTGTATTTTCCCCGTTCTCTATTCCTGTATGTTCCACTGTTCTCTATTCCTGCATTTTCCCCTATTGTCTGTTCCTGTATTTTCCCCATTCTCTATTCCTATATTTTCCCCATACTCTCTTCCTGTATTATCCCCGTCCTCTATTCCTGTATTATCCCCGTCCTCTATTCCTGTATTTTCCCCTATTCTCTATTCCTGTATTTTCCTTATTCTCTATTCCTGTATTTTCCCCATTCTCTATTCCTGTATTTTCCCCTATTCTCTATTCCTGTATTTTCCCCTATTCTCTATTCCTGTATTTTCCCCTATTCTTTATTCCTGTATTTTCCCATTCTCTATTCCTGTTTTTTCCCTATTCTATATTCCTGTATTTTCCCATTCTCTATTCCTGTATTATCCCCGTTCTCTATTCCTGTATTTTCCCCATTCACTATTCCTGCATTTTCCCCTATTCTCTATTCCTGTATTTCCCCCGTTCTCTATTCCTGTATTTTCCCCTTTCTATATTCCTATATTTTCCTCTATGCTCTATTCCTGTATTTTACCATTCTCTATTCCTGTATTATCCCCGTTCTCTAATCCTGTATGTTCCCTATTCTCCATTCCTGGATTTTCCCCTGTTCCCTATTCCTGCATTTTCCACTGTTCTCTATTCCTGTATTTTCCCCTATTCTCTATTCCTGTATTTCCCACGTTCTTTGTTCCTGTATTTTCCCCTATTCTCCAATCCTGTATTTTCCCCTATTCTATATTCCTGTATTTTCCCATTCTCTATTCCTGTATTATCCCCGTTCTCTATTCCTGTATTTTCCCCATTCACGATTCCTGCATTTTCCCCTATTCTCTATTCCTGTATTTTCCCTGTTATCTATTCCTGTATTTTCCCCGTTCTATATTCCTGTATTTTCCTCTATGCTCTATTCCTGTATTTTCCCGTTCTCTATTCCTGTATTATCCCCGTTCTCTAATCCTGTATGTTCCCTATTCTCCATTCCTGCATTTTCCCCTGTTCCCTATTCCTGCATTTTCCACTGTTCTCTATTCCTGCATTTCCCCCATTCTCTATTCCTGTATTTTCCACGTTCTTTGTTCCTGTATTTTCCCCTATTCTCCAATCCTGTATTTTCCCCTATTCTCTATTCCTGTATTTTCCCCATTCTCTTTATCTGTATTTTTCCCGTGCTCTATTCCTGTATTTTCCCCATTCTCTATTCCTATATTTTCCCCATTCTCTATTCCTGTATTATCCCCGTGTTCTATTCCTGTATTTTCCCCTATTCTCTATTCCTGTATTTTCCCCTATTCTCTATTCCTGTATTTTCCTCATTCTCTATTCCTGTAATTTTCCCCATTCTCTATGCCTGTATTTTACCTGTTCTCTATTCCTGTATTGTCCCCTATTCTCTATTCCTGTATTTTCCCCTATTCTCTATTCCTGTATTTTCCCATTCTCTATTCCTGTTTTTCCCCTATTCTATATTCCTGTATTTTCCCATTCTCTATTCCTGTATTATCCCCGTTCTCTATTCCTGTATTTTCCCCATTCACTATTCCTGTATTTACCGCTCCTCTCTATTCCTGTATTTCCGCCTATTCTCTATTCCTGTATTTTCCCCATTCTCTATTCCTGTATTTACCCCTATTCTCCATTCCTGTATTTTCCCCTATTCTCTACTCCTATATTATCGCAGTTCTCTATTCCTGTATTTTCCCCATTCTCTATTCCTATATTTTCCCCATTCTCTATTCCTGTATTTTTCCCGTGTTCTATTCCGGTATTTTCCCCTATTCTCTATTCCTGTATTTTCCCCCATTCTCTATTCCTGTATTATCCCCGTTCTCTATTCCTGTATTTTCCCCATTCACTATTCCTGTATTTTCCGCTCGTCCCTATTCCTGTATTTCCCCCTATTCTCTATTCCTGTATTTTCCCCATTCTCTATTCCTGTATTTACCCCTATTCTCCATTCCTGTATTTTCCCCTATTCTCTATTCCTATATTATCGCAGTTCTCTATTCCTGTATTTTCCCCATTCTCTATTCCTGTATTTTCCCCTATTCTCTAATCCTGTATGTTCCCCTATTCTCTATTCCTGTATTGTCCCATTCTCTATTCCTGTATTATCCCCGTTCTCTATTCCTGTATTTTCCCCATTCACTATTCCTGTATTTTCCCCTATTCTCTAGTCCTGTATTTCCCCCTATTCTCTATTCCTGTATTTTCCATTGTCTCTATTCCTGTATTTTCCCCTATTCTCTATTCCTGTATTTTCCCCTATTCTCTGTTCCTGTATTTACCCCTATTCTCCATTCCTCTATTTTCCCCTCTTCTCTATTCCTATATTATCCCCGTTCTCTATTCCTGTATTTTCCCCATTATCTATTCCTGTATTTTCCCTTTTTCTATTCCTGTATTTTCCCCGTTCTCTATTCCTGTATTTTCACCTATGCTCTATTTCTGTTTTTTCCCCTATTCTCTATTCCTGTAGTATCCCCGTTCTCTATTCCTGTATTTTCCCTTATTCTCCATTCCTGTTTTTTCCCCTATTCTCTATTCCTGTCTTATCCCCGTGTTCTATTCAAGTATTTTCCCCTATTCTCTATTCCTGTATTTTCCCCTATTCTCTATTCCTGTATTTTCCTTATTCTCTATTCCTGTATTTTCCCCATTCTCTATTCCTGTATTTTCCCCGTCCTCTATTCCTGTATGTTCCACTGTTCTCTATTCCTGTATTTTCCCCTATTCTCTATTCCTGTATGTTCCACTGTTCTCTATTCCTGTATTTTCCCCTATTCTCTAATCCTGTATGTTCCCCTATTCTCTATTCCTGTATTGTCCCATTCTCTATTCCTGTATTATCCCCGTTCTCTATTCCTGTATTTTCCCCATTCACTATTCCTGTATTTTCCCCTATTCTCTAGTCCTGTATTTCCCCCTATTCTCTATTCCTGTATTTTCCATTGTCTCTATTCCTGTATTTTCCCCTATTCTCTATTCCTGTATTTTCCCCTATTCTCTGTTCCTGTATTTACCCCTATTCTCCATTCCTCTATTTTCCCCTCTTCTCTATTCCTATATTATCCCCGTTCTCTATTCCTGTATTTTCCCCATTATCTATTCCTGTATTTTCCCTTTTTCTATTCCTGTATTTTCCCCGTTCTCTATTCCTGTATTTTCACCTATGCTCTATTTCTGTTTTTTCCCCTATTCTCTATTCCTGTAGTATCCCCGTTCTCTATTCCTGTATTTTCCCTTATTCTCCATTCCTGTTTTTTCCCCTATTCTCTATTCCTGTCTTATCCCCGTGTTCTATTCAAGTATTTTCCCCTATTCTCTATTCCTGTATTTTCCCCTATTCTCTATTCCTGTATTTTCCTTATTCTCTATTCCTGTATTTTCCCCATTCTCTATTCCTGTATTTTACCCGTTCTCTATTCCTGTATTTTCCCCTATTCTCTATTCCTGTATTTTCCCCTATTCTCGATTCCTATATTTTCCCATTCTCTATTCCTGTTTTTACCCCTATTCTATATTCCTGTCTTTTCCCATTCTCTATTCCTGTATTATCCCCGTTCTCTATTCCTAAATTTTCCCCATTCACTATTCCTGCATTTACCCCTATTCTCTATTCCTGTATTTCCCCCTATTCTCTATTCCTGTATTTTCCCTATTCTCTATTCCTGTATTTTCTCTATTCTCTATTGCGGTATTTTCCCCATTCTCTATTCCTGTATTTACCCCTATTCTCCATTCCTGTATTTTCTCCTCTTCTCTATTCCTATATTATCCCCGTTCTCTATTCCTGTATTTTCCCCATTCTCTATTCCTGTATTTTCCCGTTTTCTATTCCTGTATTTTCCCCGTTCTCCATTCCTGTATTTTCCCCTATGCTCTATTTCTGTTTGTTCCCCTATTCTCTATTCCTGTAGTATCCCCGTTCTCTATTCCTGTATTTTCCCTTATTCTCCATTCCTGTATTTTCCCCTATTCTCTATTCCTGTATTATCCCCGTGTTCTATTCCTGTATTTTCACCTATTCTCTATTCCTGTATTTTCCCCTATTCTCTATTCCTGTATTTTCCTCATTCTCTATTCCTGTATTTTCCCCATTCTCTATTCCTGTATTTTACCCGTTCTCTATTCCTGTATTTTCCCCTATTCTCTATTCCTGTATTTTCCCCTATTCTCTATTCCTGTATTTTCCCATTCTCTATTCCTGTTTTTACCCCTATTCTATATTCCTGTCTTTTCCCATTCTCTATTCCTGTATTTTCCCCATTCACTATTCCTGCATTTTCCCCTATTCTCTATTCCTGTATTTCCCCCTATTCTCTATTCCTGTATTTTCCATGTGCTCTATTCCTGTATATTCCCCTATTCTCTATTCCTGTATTTTCCCTATTCTCTATTCCTGTATTTTCCCTTATTCTCTATTCCTGTATTTTCCCATTCTCTATTCCTGTTTTTACCCCTATTCTATATTCCTGTCTTTTCCCATTCTCTATTCCTGTATTTTCCCCATTCACTATTCCTGCATTTTCCCCTATTCTCTATTCCTGTATTTCCCCCTATTCTCTATTCCTGTATTTTCCATGTTCTCTATTCCTGTATATTCCCCTATTCTCTATTCCTGTATTTTCCCTATTCTCTATTCCTGTATTTTCCCCATTCTCTATTCCTGTATTTACCCCTATTCTCCATTCCTGTATTTTCCCCTATTCTCTATTCCCATATTTTCCCCATTCTCTATTCCTGTATTTTCCCCATTCTCTATTCCTATATTTTCCCCATTCTCTAATGCTGTATTATCCCCGTGTTCTATTCCTGTATTTTCCCCTATTCTCTATTCCTGTATTTTCCCCATTCTCTATTCCTGTATTTACCCCTATTCTCCATTCCTGTATTTTCCCCATTCTCTATTCCTGTATTTTCCCGTTCTCTATTCCTGTATTTTCCCTTATTCTCCATTCCTGTATTTTCCCCTATTCTCTATTCCTGTATTTTCCCCTCTTCTCTATTCCTGTATTTCCCACTGTTCTCTATTCCTGTATTTTCCCCGTTCTCTATTCCTGTGTTTTCCTTATTCTCTATTCCTGTATTTTCCCCTATTCTCTATTCCTGTATTTTCCCCTATTCTCTATTCCTGTATTTTCCACTGTTCTCTATTCCTGTATTTTCCCCGTTCTCTATACCTGTATTTTTCTTATTCTCTATTCCTGTATTTTCCCCATTCTCTATTCCTGTATTTTCCCCTATTCTCGATTCCTGTTTTTCCCCCTATTCTCTATTCCTGTATTTTCCCATTCTCTATTCCTGTATTATCCCCATTCTCTATTCCAGTATTTTCCCCATTCTCTATTCCTGTACTTTTCCCGTGCTCTCTTCCTGTATTTTCCCCTAGTCTCTATTCCTGTATTTTCCCCTATTCTCTATTCCTGTATTTTCCCATCCTCCATTCCTGTTTTTACCCCTATTCTATATTCCTGTCTTTTCCCATTCTCTATTCCTGTATTTTCCCCATTCACTATTCCTGCATTTTCCCCTATTCTCTATTCCTGTATTTCTCCCTATTCTCTATTCCTGTATTTTCCATGTGCTCTATTCCTGTATATTCCCCTATTCTCTATTCCTGTATTTTCACTATTCTCTATTCCTGTATTTTCCCCTATTCTCTATTCCTGTATTTTCCCATTCTCTATTCCTGTTTTTAAGCCTATTCTATATTCCTGCCTTTTCCCATTCTCTATTCCTGTATTTTCCTCATTCACTATTCCTGCATTTTCCCCTATTCTCTATTCCTGTATTTCCCCCTATTCTCTGTTCCTGTATTTTCCATGTTCTCTATTCCTGTATATTCCCCTATTCTCTATTCCTGTATTCTCCCTATTCTCTATTCCTGTATTTTCCCCATTCTCTATTCCTGTATTCACCCCTATTCTCCATTCCTGTATTTTCCCCTATTCTCTATTCCCATATTTTCCCCATTCTCTATTCCTGTATTTTCCCCATTCTCTATTCCTATATTTTCCCCATTCTCTAATGCTGTATTATCCCCGTGTTCTATTCCTGTTTTTTCCCCTATTCTCTATTCCTGTATTTTCCCCATTCTCTATTCCTGTATTTACCCCTATTCTCCATTCCTGTATTTTCCCCATTCTCTATTCCTGTATTTTCCCGTTCTCTATTCCTGTATTTTCCCTTATTCTCCATTCCTGTATTTTCCCCTATTCTCTATTCCTGTATTTTCCCCTCTTCTCTATTCCTGTATTTCCCACTGTTCTCTATTCCTGTATTTTCCCCGTTCTCTATTCCTGTATTTTCCTTATTCTCTATTCCTGTATTTTCCCCTATTCTCTATTCCTGTATTTTCCCCTATTCTCTATTCCTGTATTTTCCATGTTCTCTATTCCTGTATATTCCCCTATTCTCTATTCCTGTATTTTCCCTATTCTCTATTCCTGTATTTTCCCCATTCTCTATTCCTGTATTCACCCCTATTCTCCATTCCTGTATTTTCCCCTATTCTCTATTCCCATATTTTCCCCATTCTCTATTCCTGTATTTTCCCCATTCTCTAATGCTGTATTATCCCCGTGTTCTATTCCTGTATTTTCCCCTATTCTCTATTCCTGTATTTTCCCCATTCTCTATTCCTGTATTTACCCCTATTCTCCATTCCTGTATTTTCCCCATTCTCTATTCCTGTATTTTCCCATTCTCTATTCCTGTATTTTCCCTTATTCTCCATTCCTGTATTCTCCCCTATTCTCTATTCCTGTATTTTCCCCTCTTCTCTATTCCTGTATTTCCCACTGTTCTCTATTCCTGTATTTTCCCCGTTCTCTATTCCTGTATTTTCCTTATTCTCTATTCCTGTATTTTCCCCTATTCTCTATTCCTGTATTTTCCCCTATTCTCTATTCCTGTATTTTCCACTGTTCTCTATTCCTGTATTTTCCCCGTTCTCTATACCTGTATTTTTCTTATTCTCTATTCCTGTATTTTCCCCATTCTCTATTCCTGTATTTTCCCCTATTCTCGATTCCTGTTTTTCCCCCTATTCTCTATTCCTGTATTTTCCCATTCTCTATTCCTGTATTATCCCCATTCTCTATTCCAGTATTTTCCCCATTCTCTATTCCTGTACTTTTCCCGTCCTCTATTCCTGTATTTTCCCCTAGTCTCCATTCCTGTATTTTCCCCCATTCTCTATTCCTGTATTTTCCCCGGTCTCTATTCCTGTATTTTCCCCTATACTCCAATCCTGTATTTTCCCCTAGTCTCTATGCCTGTATTTTCCACGTTTCCTATTCCTGTATTTTCCCCGTTCTCTATTCCTGTATTTTCCCCGTTCTATATTCCTGTATTTTCCCTATTGGCTTTTCCTGTATTTTCCCCGTCCTCTATTCCTGTACGTTCCACTGTTCTCTATTCCTGTATTTTCCCCGTTCTCTATAATTGTATTTCCCTTATTCTCTATTCCTGTATTTTCCCCATTCTCTATTCCTGTATTTTCCCCGATTCTCTATTCCTGTTTTTTCCCCTATTCTCTATTCCTGTATTTTCCCATTCTCTATTCCTGTATTATCCGCATTCTCTATTCCAGTATTTTCCCCATTCTCTATTCCTATATTTCCCCGTCCTCTATTCCTGTATTTTCCCCTATTCTCTATTCCTGTATTTTCCCCGTTCTCTGTTCCTGTATTTTCCCCTATTCTCCAATCCTGTATTTTCCACTGTTCTCTGTTCCTGTATTTTCCACCTTCTCTATTCCTGTATTTTCCCCATTCTCTATTCCTGTATTTTCCTCGTTCTATATTCCTGTATTTTCCCTATTGGCTTTTCCTGTATTTTCCCCGTCCTCTATTCCTGTATGTTCCACTGTTCTCTATTCCTGTATTTTCCCCTATTCTCTATTCCTGTATGTTCCACTGTTCTCTATTCCTGTATTTTCCCCTATTCTCTATTCCTGTATGTTCCACTGTTCTCTATTCCTGTATTTTCCCCTATTCTCTATTCCTGTATTTTCCCCATTCTCTTTCTCTGTATTTTTCTCGTGCTCTATTCCTGTATTTTCCCCTATTCTCTATTCCTGTATTTTCCCCGTTCTCTATTCCTGTATTTTCCGCTATTCTCTATTCCTGTATTTTCCCCATTCTCTATTCCTGTATTTTCCCTGTTCTCCATTTCTGTATTTTCCCCGTCCTCTATTCATGTATTTTCCGCTATTCTCTATTCCTGTATTTTCTCCAGTCTCTATTCCTGTATTTTCCGCGATTCTCTATTCCAGTATTTTCCCCATTCTCTATTCCTGTATTTTCCCTGTTCGCCATTTCTGTATTTTCCCCTATTCTCTATTCCTGTATTTTCCCCGTTCTCTATTCCTGTATTTTCCCCTATTCTCTATTCCTCTATTTTCCCCTATTCTCTATTCCTGTATTTCCCCTGTTATGTATTCCAGTATTTTCCCTGTTCTCTATTCCTGTATTTTCCCTATTCTCCATTTCTGTATTTTCTACTGTTCTCTATTCCTGTATTTTCCCCGTTCTCTATTCCTCCATTTTCCCCTATTCTCTATTCCTGTATTTCCCCTATTCTCTATTCCTGTATTTTCCCTACTCTCTATTCGTGTATTTTCCCCTATTCTCTATTCCTGTATTTTCCCTATTCTCTATTCCTGTATTTTCCACTATTCTCTATTCCTGTATTTTCCCCTGTTCACTATTCCTATAATTTCCCCGTTCTCTATTCCTGGATTTTCCATGTTTTCTATTCCTGTATTTTCCCTGTTCTCTATTCCTCTATTTTCACCTGTTCACTCTTCCTATATTTTCCCCGTTCTATATTCCTGTATTTTCCCCATTCTCTATTCCTGTATTTTCCCCGTTCTCTGTTCCTGTATTTTCCCCTATTCTCCAATCCTGTATTTTCCCCTATTCTCTATTCCTGTATTTTCCACGTTCTCTATTCCTGTATTTTCCCCATTCTCTGTTCCTGTATTTTCCCCGTTCTATATTCCTGTATTTTCCCTATTGGCTTTTCCTGTATGTTCCCCGTTCTCTATTCCTCTATGCTCCACTGTTCTCTATTCCTGTATTTTCCCCTATTCTCTAATCCTGTATCTTCCCCTATTCTCTATTCCTGTATTTTCCCCGTTCTCTATTCCTGTATTTTCCCCTATTCTCTAATCCTGTATTTTCCCCGTTCTCTGTTCCTGTATTTTCCCCTATTCTCCAATCCTGTATTTTCCCCTATTCTCTATTCCTGTATTTTCCACGTTCTCCATTCCTGTATTTTCTCCATTCTCTATTCCTGTATTTTCCCCGTTCTCTATTCCTGTATGTTCCACTGTTCTCTATTCCTGTATTTTCCCCTATTCTCTATTCCTGTATTTTCCCTATTCTCTATCCCTGTATTTTTCCCGTGCTCTATTCCTGTATTTTCCCCTATTCTCTATTCCTGTATTTTCCCCTATTCTCTAATCCTGTATTTTCCCCGTTTTCTGTTCCTGTATTTTCCCCTATTCTCCAATCCTGTATTTTCCCCTATTCTCTATTCCTGTATTTTCCACGTTCTCCATTCCTGTATTTTCTCCATTCTCCAATCCTGTATTTTCCCCTATTCTCTATTCCTGTATTTTCCCCTATTCTCTATTCCTGTATTTCCCCTGTTATGTATTCCAGTATTTTCCCTGTTCTCTATTCCTGTACTTTCCCTATTCTCCATTTCTGTATTTTCTACTGTTCTCTATTCCTGTATTTTCCCCGTTCTCTATTCCTCCATTTTCCCTACTCTCTATTCGTGTATTTTCCCCTATTCTCTATTCCTGTATTTTCCCTATTCTCTATTCCTGTATTTTCCACTATTCTCTATTCCTGTATTTTCCCCTGTTCACTATTCCTATAATTTCCCCGTTCTCTATTCCTGGATTTTCCACGTTTTCTATTCCTGTATTTTCCCTGTTCTCTATTCCTCTATTTTCACCTGTTCACTCTTCCTATATTTTCCCCGTTCTATATTCCTGTATTCTCCCCATTCTCTATTCCTGTATTTTCCCCATTCTCTGTTCCTGTATTTTCCCCTATTCTCCAATCCTGTATTTTCCCCTATTCTCTATTCCTGTATTTTCCACGTTCTCTATTCCTGTATTTTCCCCATTCTCTGTTCCTGTATTTTCCCCGTTCTATATTCCTGTATTTTCCCTGTTGGCTTTTCCTGTATGTTCCCCGTTCTCTATTCCTCTATGCTCCACTGTTCTCTATTCCTGTATTTTCCCCTATTCTCTATTCCTGTATCTTCCCCTATTCTCTATTCCTGTATTTTCCCCGTTCTCTATTCCTGTATTTTCCCCTATTCTCTAATCCTGTATTTTCCCCGTTCTCTGTTCCTGTATTTTCCCCTATTCTCCAATCCTGTATTTTCCCCTATTCTCTATTCCTGTATTTTCCACGTTCTCCATTCCTGTATTTTCTCCATTCTCTATTCCTGTATTTTCCCCGTTCTCTATTCCTGTATGTTCCACTGTTCTCTATTCCTGTATTTTCCCCTATTCTCTCTTCCTGTATTTTCCCTATTCTCTATCCCTGTATTTTTCCCGTGCTCTATTCCTGTATTTTCCCCTATTCTCTATTCCTGTATTTTCCCCTATTCTCTAATCCTGTATTTTCCCCGTTTTCTGTTCCTGTATTTTCCCCTATTCTCCAATCCTGTATTTTCCCCTATTCTCTATTCCTGTATTTTCCACGTTCTCCATTCCTGTATTTTCTCCATTCTCTATTCCTGTATTTTCCCCGTTCTCTATTCCTGTATGTTCCACTGTTCTCTATTCCTGTATTTTCCCCTATTCTCTATTCCTGTATTTTCTCCATTCTCTATTCCTGTATTTTCCCCGTTCTCTATTCCTGTATGTTCCACTGTTCTCTACTCCTGTATTTTCCCCTATTCTCTATTCCTGTATTTTCCCTATTCTCTATCCCTGTATTTTTCCCGTGCTCTATTCCTGTATTTTCCCCTATTCTCTATTCCTGTATCTTCCCCTATTCTCTATTCCTGTATTTTCCCCGTTCTCTATTCCTGTATTTTCCCCTATTCTCTAATCCTGTATTTTCCCCGTTCACTGTTCCTGTATTTTCCCCTATTCTCCAATCCTGTATTTTCCCCTATTCTCTATTCCTGTATTTTCCACGTTCTCCATTCCTGTATTTTCTCCATTCTCTATTCCTGTATTTTCCCCGTTCTCTATTCCTGTATGTTCCACTGTTCTCTATTCCCGTATTTTCCCCTTTCTCTATTCCTGTATTTTCCCCTATTCTCTATTCCTGTAGTTTCCCCTATTCTCCATTCCTGTATTTTCCCCCATTCCCTATTCCTGTATTTTCCTTATTCTCTATTCCTGTATTTACCCCATTCTCTATTCCTGTGTGTTCCCCGATTCTCTCTTCCTGTGTTTTCCCCTATTCTCCGTTCCTGTATTTTCCCCTATTCTCTATTCCTGTATTTTCCCATTCTCTATTCCTGTATTATCCCCATTCTCTATTCCAGTATTTTCCCCATTCTCAATTCCTGTACTTTTCCCGTCCTCTATTCCTGTATTTTCCCCTAGTCTCCATTCCTGTATTTTCCCCCATTCTCTATTCCTGTATTTTCCCCGTTCTCTATTCCTGTATTTCCCCCTATTCTCTCTTCCTGTATTTTCCCCGTTCTCTGTTCCTGTATTTTCCCCTATTCTCCAATCCTGTATTTTCCCCTATTCTCTATTCCTGTATTTTCCACGTTTCCTATTCCTGTATTTTCCCCGTTCTATATTCCTGTATTTTCCCTATTGGCTTTTCCTGTATTTTCCCCGTCCTCTATTCCTGTATGTTCCACTGTTCTCTATTCCTGTATTTTCCCCGTTCTCTATTCCTGTATTTTCCTTATTCTCTATTCCTGTATTTTCCCCATTCTCTATTCCTGTATTTTCCCCTATTCTCTATTCCTGTTTTTTCCCCGTTCTCTATTCCTGTATTTTCCCATTCTCTATTCCTGTATTATCCCCATTCTCTATTCCAGTATTTTCCCCATTCTCTATTCCTATATTTTCCCCGTTCTCTATTCCTGTATTTTCCCCTATTCTCTATTCCTGTATTTTCCCCGTTCTCTGTTCCTGTATTTTCCCCTATTCTCCAATCCTGTATTTTCCCCTATTCTCTATTCCTGTATTTTCCACGTTCTCTATTCCTGTATTTTCCCCATTCTCTATTCCTGTATTTTCCCCGTTCTATATTCCTGTATTTTCCCTATTGGCTTTTCCTGTATTTTCCCCGTCCTCTATTCCTGTATGTTCCACTGTTCTCTATTCCTGTATTTTCCCCTATTCTCTATTCCTGTATTTTCCCCATTCTCTTTCTCTGTATTTTTCCCGTGCTCTATTCCTGTATTTTCCCCATTCCCTATTCCTGTATTTTCCCGTTCTCTATTCCTGTATTTGCCCCTATTCTCCATTCCTGTATTTTCCCCTATTCGCTATTCCTGTATTTTCCCCTATTTTCTATTCCTGTATTTTCCCGTTCTCTATTCCTGTATTTTCCCGTTCTCTATTCCTGTATTTTCCCGTGCTCTATTCCTGTATTTTCCCCTATTCTCTGTTCCTGCATTTCCCCTGTCCTCTATTCCTGTATTTTTCCCATTTTCTATTGCTGTATTTTCCCCTATTCTGTATTCCTGTATTTTCCCCGTTGTCTATTCCTGTATTTTCCCATTCTCCATTCCTGTATTTTTCCCATTCTCTATTCCTGTATTTTCCCCGTTCTCTATTCCTGTATTTTCCTGTTCTCTGTTCCTGTATTTTCCCCGTACTCTATTCCTGTGTTTTGCCTGTTCTGTTAATTGGCTGCATGGTACAGTGACTGGGATATTGTCGCTCTGTTGTGCCTGTTCTGGGACAATTTCCTTCAAAGGGGGAACTGTAATTTTTCTCATGTTGTTTGATGGTGACAGAGTTGCGGAGCTTGTTCAGGTTTCTGTGTTTTTCTCAGTCAAGTTGAATTCAGACTGTCAATCCTTCCTGCTTGTGTTGAGCTGGGAGGATTAACAGGTTGAGCACTGTCTCTGAGGAGGAGCCTGATGCTTCCTGTTTGCTACAAATCAGAAGCGAGAGGGGCTTCCCCACACCACCGCTCAGAGGGGAAAGATTTGACTCATTAACCCCGCAGAGGTGAAAGTGTTTGAAAAACATGTTAGTCACAAAGGCAGGAGGAATAGTCAGAATCTGTAACATGAAAGCTCATTGGCATCAAACCCCTCGCCACAAACATACACAAATGTTCCTTCAACACAGCAAATACCACCCGTGCACTTTCATCACTATCATCGTCGGAGCAGATCATCCCTGACCTGTAACCCAGATAGTCAACTGATGTGGTGAAGGAGGAAATGTCACAGATCTGAGGCACTTTCATAACAGTGTAGAGCGAAGTTTAATCTGTATCTAACCCTGTGCTGTACCTGCCCTGGGAGAGTTTAATAGGGACAGAGCTTTCTTCCATCTAACTCCTCGCTGTACCTGTCCTGGTAATGTTTGATAAGGACACTGTAGAGGGAGGTTTACTCTGTATCTAATCCCATGCTGTACTATTCCTGGGAGAGTTTGATGGGGACAGCGTCGCGGGAGCTTTATTTTTTAAAATACTTTTCCAATTCAATCAAATTAAGTCCAATTCAGAGTCTCAACAAGTTTAGACATTTCCGATCCAAGCTGACAAGACAGGGCCTTCACACCTGTCTTGGGCCTGATCTACATGAGCCAAGCTGATTGGAGGAGGGGGAGGTTTCCTCCCCCAAGGCTCGGTCTCATTTGCATCTTAGCCAAAGGGCCGAGATGCAGCTTTTAAAAATTGCTTCATATGAACATGAAGCTTAAATGTAACCCAATGGCCTCAACCAAGCGCAGCATCCTCTTCATACTACACTTGATCTTAGCCAAAAGGCCGAGAAGCGTGTAGCTAATCCCATGCTGTTCACATCCTGGGAGTGTTTGATAGGGACAGTGTAGAGAGAGATTTACTTTGTATCTAACCCCATGCTGTACCTGCCCTGGGACTGTCTGATGGGACAGTGTAGTGGCAGTTTTATTCTGTCGTTAATTCCATGCTGTACCTGTCCTGGGAGTGTTTGATGGGGACAGTGTAGATGGACCTTTACTCTGTATCTAACCCTGTGCTGTGCATGTACTGGGAGTGTTTGATGGGGACAGTGTAGACGGAGCTTTACTCTGTATCTAACCCTGTGCTGTGCATGTACTGGGAGTGTTTGATGTGGACAGTGTGGAGGGAGCTTTACTCGGTATCTAACCTGTGCTGTGCATGTACTGGGAGTGTTTGATGGGGACAGTGTCGAGGGAGCTTTACTCTGTATCTAATCCTGTGCTGTGCATGTACTGGGAGTGTTTGATATGGGCAGTGTGGAGGGAGCTTTACTCGGTATCTAACAATTCATCTCTGTATCTCGGGCTGCACAATGGCACAGTGGTTAGAACTGCTGCCTCACAGCGCCAGGGATTGGGTTCAATTCCAGCCTCAGGTCAGTCTGTGTGGAATTTGCACGTTCTCCCTGTGCCTGTGTGTGTTTCCTCCGGGTGCTCTGGCTTCTTCCCACAGTCCAAAGATGTGCCAGTTAGGTTGATTGGCCATGCTAAATTGACACTAGTGTCAGGGGATTAGCAGGGTAAATATGTGGGGCTATGGGAATAGGGCCTGGGTGGGTTTGTGGTCAGTGCAGACTCAATGGGCCGAATGGAGTCCTTCTGCACTGTAGGGATTCTATGATTCTAACCCCATGCTGTACCGGTCCTTGGAGTGTTTGATAGGGATAGTGTAGCGGGAGCTTTAACTCTGTATCTAATCCCGTGCTGTACCTGTCCTTGGGGTTTTCAGTACTAACCCTGGTTGTGTTTTGTATGGATCACTAACATTCGCTGTGGATGAGACGATGTGGTGTGAGACTGGCCTGGGTTAACAGAATTTGACAATCTGATCCGCTGAATCTGGTAGTGTTTGGGCCTGTTCCTGGAGGCGGAGTCTGTGCAGTCTGTGTGCGATTGCATGGTTGCCATTGTCAATCACCTGCGAGGCATTTGTTTCAGTGATACTCACCTTGGTACTGAAATTGGAAGGAGCAGGTGATGTTGAAAATGATGGGACTTTATTTGAGTGCGTCTGAAAGACAAACAGACAAATTGAGTTAATCTCCTGTGAATAATCCAGGCATTGTGACTTAATGACTCTCGTCCGGTGGTTCTGACCTCCATCATTATGAAATGCTTCGAAAGGTTAGTCATGACATGAATCAATTCCGGCCTCCCAGATTAAGACCATAAGACATAGGAGCGGAAGTAAGGCCATTCGGCCCATCGAGTCCACTCCACCATTCAATCATGGTTGATTTCAACTCCATTTACCCGCTCTCTCCCCATAGCCCTTAATTCCTCGAGAAATCAAGAATTTATCAATTTCTGTCTTGAAGACGCTCAACGTCTCGGCCTCCACAGCCCTCTGTGGCAATGAATTCCACAGACCCACCACTCTCTGGCTGAAGAAATTTCTCCTCATCTCTGTTCTAAAGTGACTCCCTTTTATTCTAAGGCTGTGCCCCCGCGTCCTAGTCTCCCCTGTTAATGGAAACAACTTCCCTACGTCCATCCTATCTAAGCCGTTCATTATCTTGTAAGTTTCTATCAGATCTCCCCTCAACCTCCTAAACTCCAATGAATATAATCCCACGATCCTCAGACGTTCATCGTATGTCAGGCCTACCATTCCTGGGATCATCCGTGTGAATCTCCGCTGGACCCGCTCCAGTGCCAGTATGTCCTTCCTGAGGTGTGGGGCCCAAAATTGCTCACAGTACTCCAAATGGGGCCTAACCAGTGCTTTATAAAGCCTCAGAAGTACATCCCTGCTTTTGTATTCCAAGCCTCTTGAGATAAATGACAACATTACATTTGCTTTCTTAATTACGGACTCAACCTGCAAGTTTACCTTTAGAGAATCCTGGACTAGGACTCCCAAGTCCCTTTGCACTTTGCCTGGATCCACTACAGTTTGCCTACTGCCGCAACAGGTCCACAGCAGATGCCATCTCCCTGGCCCTGCACTCAACCCCGGAACACCTAGATAATAAAGACACCTATTAATCGACTACAGCTCAGCCTTCAACACCATTATTCCCACAAAACTAATCTCCAAACTCTGTAGCCTGGGGCTCGGCTTCTCCCTCTGCGACTGGATCCTGAACTTCCTAACTCACAGACCACAATCAGTAAGGAGAGGCAACAACACCTCCTCCACGATCATCCTCAACACCGGTGCCCCACAAGGCTGCGTCCTCAGCCCCCTACTATACTCCTTATACACCTATGACAGTGCGGCCAAATTCCCCTCCAACTCGATTTTCAAGGTTGCTGATGACATCACCGTAGTGGGTCAGATCTCAGACAACGACGAGACAGAGCACAGGAATGAGATAGAGAATCTGGTGCGATGACAATAATCTCTCCCTCAATATCAAAAAATGAAGCATATAGTCATCGACTTCAGGAAGCGTAGTGGAGAACATGCCCCTGTCTACATAATGGGGATGAAGTAGAAATGGTCAAGAGTTTCAAATTTTTAGGTGTCCAGATCACCAACAACCTGTCTTGGTCCCTCAATGCCGATGCTATAGTTAAGAAAGCCCACCACCACCTCTACTTTCTCAGAAGACGAAGGAAATTTGGCATATCTGCTATGACTCTCAATAACTTTTACAGATGCACCATAGAAAGCATTCTTTCTGGCTGTTTCACAGCTTGCTATGGCTCCTGCTCCGCCCAAGACTGCAAGAAACTACAAAGGGTCGTGACCGAAGCCCAGTCCATCACACAAACCAGCCTCCCACCCACTGACTCCGTCTACACTTCCCACTGGCTCGGAAAAGCAGCAGCATAATTAAGGATCCCATGCACCCCGGACATTCTCTCTTCCACCTACTTCAATCGGGAAAGAGATACAGAAGTCTGAGGATACGTACAAACCGACTCAAGAACAGCTTCTTCGCTGCTGCAATCAGACTTTTGAATGGAACTATCTTGCATTAAGTTGATCTTTCTCTGCACCCTAGCTACGACAGTAACACTACATTCTGCACCCTCTCCTTTCCTTCTCTATGAACAGTATGCTTTGTCTGTATAGTACGCAAGAAACAATACTTTTCACTGTCAACTAATGGATTTGACAATAATAAATCAAATCAAATTAAATCAAATCAAATCATCCTCCTCCTCACAGTGCCAGTGACAGAACATAGAATCCTGACAGTGCAGAAGGAGGCTATTTGGCCGATCGAAACTGCACCAACTCTCTGACAGAGCATCTCACCCAGATCCACCCCTCTCCTCCCACTCCCCGTAAACCCACGCACTTACCATGTCCAGGCCACATAACCTGCACATGTTTGATTGCTAAGGAGCAATTTAGCATGGTCAATCCACCTAATCTGCACACATTCGGACACTAAGAGGCAAAGATCAGCCATGATCTTATTGAATGGTGGAGCAGGTTCGAGGGGCTAGATGGCCTACTCCTGCTCCGAGTTCTTATGTTCTTTGGGCACTAAGGGGCAATTTAGTATGGCCAATCCACCTAAAGTGCACATGTTTGGACTGTGGGAGGAAATCAGAGCACCCAGAGGAAACCCACACAGACACGGGGAGAACATGCAAACACCACACAGTCACCCAAGGCCAGAATCAAATGAAGGTCCCTGGCACTGTGAGGCAGCAGTGCTAACCACCGTGCCACCATGCAACAGATGGACAGTGAGGAGCTAAAGATTTACAGAGAATCAGTTAACCACCCCTCCACCCTCCCATGCACCCCTCCACATTCCCTGACATACTGCCCTATCTCACACTATCCCTTCCTGCTCCCTAGTACTATCCTACGCCCCATCTACCCCCTCCTCCGGACCATCATCTTGCTCGTTGGCCCTGCACTACCCCCGCGAGCCCAGCCCCTGACACTTCGCTTCCTTCCTGAATGTGGGCGGGCGGCAGTGCCTACCTGGTGATTGGTGTCTGGTCCATTTCTCTCAGTGTCTGGAATGTAGAGAGAGAGACAGAAGATTATTACTGAACATTCATAGCTCAAATTTACTCATAACACACAGAGGCAATGGATTCTACACCCCAAGTCCCTGTCATTGCAAAGATACGTTTCACTCTAGCAAACTGGAGTGTCGCAGTGTTAGAGGGTCAGTACTGAGGGAGTGCCGCACTGTCAGAGGGTCAGTACTGAGGGAGTGCCGCACTGTCAGAGGGTCAGTACTGAGAGAGTGCCGCACTGTCAGAGGGTCAGTACTGAGAGAGTTCTACATTGTCAGAGGGTCAGTGCTGAGGGAGTGCCAAACTGTCAGAGGGTCAGGACTGAGGGAGAGCCGCACTGTCAGAGGGTCAATACTGAGGGAGTGCCGCACTGTCAGAGGGTCAGGGCTGATGAATTCTGAAGGGGCTTCCACAGGGCGGTCACCAAGAGGTTGTGTCCACGGATCGGGGAATCCAAAACAGTCTGAAGATAAGGGGGTCCAATCACTTCAGATTGAAATGAGGAAAAATTCTTTCACTCAGAGGGTTGGGGAATCTTTGGAATTTTTGGCCACAGGAGGTTGGGGATGCTCAATTGTTGAAGACATTTAAGAAGTGGGAAAGAAAGATTTTTGGTCTTTGGCGGAATTAAGGGATACAGGGACTGGGTGGGAAAATGGAATTGAATCTCTAAGATCAGCCCTGATTGTATTGAGAGGCAGAACAGGCCTGACGGGCAGAATGGCCTACTCCTACCCCTCGCTCTGGTGATATTGTTATACAGCACAGGCCCGGATGCAGCCTGGGCCATTCTGACTCTGTACCAGTGGGAGGTGTATGAGAAGCGGTGTGAGAGGTGTGGCCCTCGCTGGTCATTCTGCCTATAATCCCTTCCCCCCACAATAAGATGGCAAGAGTGATCACGGGGTCAGTGTGAAGGATCAGTGTTGGGGTAAGGGTCAGGTTTGGGGTTAGGGTCAGTGTTGGGATTAGGAGTCAGTATTGGGGTTAGGGGTCAGTGTGAAGGGTCACTGTTGTGGTTTGGGGTCAGCGTTGGGGTTAGGGGTCAGTGTCGGGGTTAGCGGCCAGTGTCGGGGTTAGGGGTGAGTGTGAAGGGTCAGTTTTGGGGTTAGGGGTCAGTGTTGGGTCAGGGTCAGGGGTCAATGTCAGTGTTAGGGGTCTGTCAGAGTTAGGGGTCAGTGTGAAGAGTCAGTGTTGGGAGCAAGGATCAGTGTCGGGGTTGGGGGTCAGTGTTGGGGTTAGGGGTCAGGGTCAGGGGTCAATGTCGGGGTTACGGGTCTGTCAGAATTAGGGGTCAGTGTGGGGTTAGGGGTCATTGTGAAGGGTCAGTGTTGGGATCAGGAGTCAGTGTCGGGGTTAGAGGTCATTATGAAAGGTCAGTGTTGTGGTTAGGAGGTCAGTGTCGGGGTTAGGAGTCAGTGTGAAAGGTCAGTCTCGGGGTTTTGCATTAATTTGACGGGTCAAGGTTGGGGTTAAGTGTCAGTTACAAGGGTAGATATATTGTTCATTCTCAACTTAGATTTAACGTGTGGTTAAAAACCTACTGGGCATCACTGCCAAGGCCCAGCATTTATTGCCATCCTTAATTGCCCCTGGAGAAGGTAGTGATGAGTCACCATTTAGAACCGCAGCACTCCCTCAGGCGTAGGTACACCCACAGTGCTGTTAAGGAGTTCCAGATGAGTTCACTGATGCGCCGGAAATTTCCGGCTGTTGATGCTTGCGGGATCTTCCAGTCGCCGCCGCAAGCGGGTTGATTCACCGGAAAACCCCGTTGACAACGGCGGGACCAGAAGTCTCTGCTGCCAGTCTGTGTGGTAAATCCCGTCCGGAGAGCCCAAGTTGCGATGGAAACATGCACATTACGGTCTGCAGGTTTGGATAGCCATGGTGGAGGCTCCACCATCCTGTCGATCCCAGGGCTGACCATCATCTCTCTCATTTCTGCCGTTTGCCATCGGCACCTGATGGAAGGATTTCTAGGTTGATTCTCAACCCGTCTGACTGCGTTATGGACTGCACCTTCCCCTGGCTATTAAGTCCCGAACCCAGAATTGCAGACTCAGAGGCAGAGTCACTAACCTACTGCACCAGAAGACCCACTACTTTTTCCCCACCTCCCACCCCGCACCCCTTCCCCGCCCCACCCCACCACTCCCACCTCTGATATTAGCTAGTCACTACTCATTCCCAAACTATGTTCAGGAGCGAGTTCCTGACTGAAATGGCAATGGTTTAGGTACATTTCAGTGGGAGGTCACTGTGAGTTGGTGGGGGAGGGAAACAGTAGGAAGTACTGATGCAGTGATAAAGGAGGGTGTGGAGGGAATTGGGCGTGCTAGGGCTGAGTCCAAGCAACACAACTTCGATTTAACGTGTGGTTAAAAATCAGACCCTCGACATTGGGGTGAGGTTCAGGAATTCTGTTCCCAGGAATTTCAAGGTGGGTTAGAGGTGGATTCAGCTCTCCCAGATAAACAGTGTCAAGCGTCCTTTTGCACCTCACCAGGATCAAGCTCCCCGTCTAAATTAGCTGGTCAGGTCTCCTCAACTCTCCCCCCCCCACTGCCATGCCCTACCCCACCACTGCCAAGAAAGTATCACTCCCACCTTAACATTGCCATCATGTTGGATTTTGTCACGAATGTCCCCACATCCCACACTGCACTATCGCCAGCTCTTAAATAAATCTGGAAATTTGCTGGGGCAGATACCTGCTTGATCAGCCACTACCCTGCAAAAGCTGGACAAGGTGAAATGTCACTAATGTGGGAGGCACAATACTGCTGGGAGAAAGAGAGAGAGAGACAGACACAGGGAGACAACTATCTGGGATCATTGAGGGAGGTGAGGGCAGATTGAAGAGGGTGGCACTGAGGAGCAAGCCACAAAGCCATTCCACAATACCTGACAACTCCAGCTCTGAATCCAAACTGGGATTCTCACATTCTGTCCCTTTGTTCATTCTTATTTCTGCAAAAGAGTAAAATAAGATACTTAGAATAGTTTAGAATAAACCAGTGCGAGAGATAGAGGGGCAGAGAGATAGTGAGGAAACAGGCAGAGAGAGAGAGAGAGCGATGTAGACAGAGAGAGAGAGAGAAAGATGGAGACAGGGAGAGGCAGAGTGACAGAGGGAGAGAGACAGAGAGAAGAAGACGGAGACAGAGATGGAGACAGAGAGACAGACAAAGAGAGACGAAGACAGAGAGAGAGAGACTGAGAGAGACGCAGACAGAGACAGAGAGAGACGGAGACAGAGATGGAGACAGTGAGACAGACAGAGAGAGACAAAGACAGAGGCAGAGTGACAGAGAGAGAGAGAGAGAGTGACGGAGACAGAGAGGCAGAGTGACAGAGGTACAGAGAGACAATCGAGAGAAAAAGAGACAGCGAGAGGCAGGGAGTGAAAGACACAGAGAGCGAGATAGAGAGAAGAGACAGAATGAGAGACGGTGACAGAGCAAGAGAGGGACAGAATGAATGATTGAGACAGAAAGAACGTGAGTTTGAGAGTCAGAAAGGGGACAAACAGAATAGAAAGAGATTGAGAGAGGGAGGACAAAGTGGGAGAAGAGACAGATTATTCCTGTATACCAAGAACATGAGGGTTTGAACACAGATCCAGGCCCATTAAAGCTCCCTGTTTAACCTAACAGAATTGAGTGTATTAACCCAATGGACAGGGATCCCTTTTCAATGGGTTAGGCACTGGATAGTCTGTCACTCTGACACATCCAGGTCTCACTGATCATTGTCACATCCCCCATTTCTTGTTAAACTTTCACCAATTCAATCAAAGTTATTCTAGTAGGTAGTTGCTGTTTGTGAAGCTGTATAACTGATGTGAATGTCACACGCTCTCCGTGTCTCAATTTTTGTTCAACCACAAAGGCAGCAGCACAACATATCTTCATAAAGGAGTGTGGCCTGGCTCCTCGAATAGCTCAGCACATTGAAGACAGTGAGCAGTTTGATCTACACAGCGCAGGAAAGGCCCAGGCCCCACCCTTGGCCTACTGATCACATTTATTCCTCGTTACGGGACAGATGAAGACCCATACACAGAGCAGGAAAGGCCCAGGCTCCATCCACAGCCTAGTGATCACATTCACTCACAGTCTAGGGGACTGGAGTCTCGCACATAGAGCTGGAAAGGTCTAGGCTCCATTCTCAGCCTAATGATTGCGTTATTCCTGGTGTAGTGGACTGATGGAGACCCACACACAGGGCAGGAAAGGACCAGGCTCCATCCTAGGCCCAGTGATCGCATTCACTCCTGGTGTAGAGGACTGAGGGAGACCCAACCACAGGCAGGAAAGGCCCAGGTTCCATCTTTGGCCTAGTGGTGACATTCACTCCCAGCGTAGGTGACTGGTGGTGTCCCACACACAGAGTAGGAAAGGCAGGAGCCGTCCGCAGCCATATGATTGCATTCACTGCGCCACCCCCCCCCCCCCCCCCCCACTCCACCCACTTGTGTTTCTGCAGTCAGTGTCAGTTTCAGCACAGAGAGTGTCAGTTTCAGCAGAATGTAAGTTTCAGTACAGTCAGTGTCAGTTCCAGTACAGTCAGTATCAGTTTCAGTACAGTCAGTGTCAGTTCCAGTACAGTCAGTTTCAGTACAGTCAGTATCAGTTTCAGTACAGTCAGTGTCAGTTCCAGTAGTCAGTGTCAGTTCAGTCAGTATCAGTTTCAGTACAGTC
Source organism: Mustelus asterias (assembly GCF_964213995.1). Taxonomy (NCBI): domain Eukaryota; kingdom Metazoa; phylum Chordata; class Chondrichthyes; order Carcharhiniformes; family Triakidae; genus Mustelus; species Mustelus asterias. The sequence continues at coordinate 258,701 of NW_027590222.1, forward strand.
AGTGTCAGTTCCAGTAGTCAGTTTCAGTTTCAGTACAGTCAGTATCAGTTTCAGTACAGTCAGTGTCAGTTTCTGCACAGTGTCAGTTTCAGCACAGTCAGTATCAGTTTCAGTAGTCAGTATCAGTTTCAGTACAGTCAGTGTCAGTTTCAGCACAGTCAGTGTCAGTTTCATCAGAGTTTAAGTTTCAGTACAGTCAGTATCAGTTTCAGTACAGTCAGTGTCAGTTTCTGCACAGACAGTGTCAGTTTCTGCAGTCAGTGTCAGTTTCATCAGAGTGTAAGTATCAGTACAGTCCGTGTCAGTTCCAGTACAGTCAGTGTCAGTTCCAGTACAGTCAGTATCAGTTTCAGTACAGTCAGTGTCAGTTTCAGCACAGTCAGTGTCAGTGCTAGTACAGTCAGTTTCAGTTTCAGTAGTCAGTATCAGTTTCAGTACAGTCAGTATCAGTTTCAGTACAGTCAGTGTCAGTTCCAGTACAGTCAGTTTCAGTTTCAGTACAGTCAGTGTCAGTTTCTGCACAAACAGTGTCAGTTTCAGCAGTCAGTGTCAGTTTCAGCAGAGTGTAAGTTTCAGTACAGTCAGTTTCAGTTTCAGTACAGTCAGTATCAGTTTCAGTACAGTCAGTATCAGTTTCAGTACAGTCAGTGTCAGTTCCAGTACAGTCAGTTTCAGTACAGTCAGTGTCATTTTCTGCACAAACAGTGTCAGTTTCAGCACAGTCAGTGTCAGTTTCAGCAGAGTGTAAGTTTCAGTACAGTCAGTTTCAGTTTCAGTACAGTCAGTATCAGTTTCAGTACAGTCAGCGTCAGTTCCAGTACAGTCAGTTTCAGTTTCAGCAGTCAGTTTCAGCAGAGTGTAGGTTTCAGTACAGTCAGTTTCAGTAGTCAGTGTCAGTTGCAGCACAGTCAGTGTCAGTTTCAGCAGAGTGTAAGTTTCAGTAGTCAGTTTCAGTAGTCAGTTTCAGTTTCAGTACAGTCAGTATCAGTTTCAGTACAGTCAGTGTCAGTTTCAGCACAGTCAGTGTCAGTTCCAGTACAGTCAGTTTCAGCTTCAGTAGTCAGTATCAGGTTCAGCACAGTCAGTGTCAGTTTCAGTACAGTCGGTGTCAGTTTCAGTACAGTCGGTGTCAGTTTCAGTACAGTCAGTATCAGTTTCAGCACAGTCAGTGTCAGTTCCAGTACAGTCAGTATCAGTTTCAGCACAGTCAGTGTCAGTTCCAGTGCAGTCAGTGTCAGTTCCAGTACAGTCAGTATCAGTTTCAGCACAGGCAGTGTCGTTTCAGCACAGGCAGTGTCAGTTTCAGTACAGTTTCAGTTTCAGCACAGTCAGTGTCAGTTTCATAACAGTCAATGTCAATTTCAGCACAGACAGTGTCAGTTTCACGCAGTCAGTGTGTCAGTTTCGGCACAGGCAGTGTGTCAGTTTCAGTACAGCTAGGGCAGGTTTTTGCACTGGCAGTGTCAGTTTCAGCACAGGCATTGTCTGTTTCAGTACAGGCAGTGTCAGTTTCAGCACAGGCATTGTCTGTTTCAGTACAGGCAGTGTCAGTTTCAGCACAGGCATTGTCTGTTTCAGTACAGGCAGTGTCAGTTTCAGCACAGGCATTGTCTGTTTCAGTACAGTCGGTGTCAGTTTCAGTACAGTCAGTATCAGTTTCAGCACAGACAGTGTCAGTTTCACGCAGTCAGTGTGTCAGTTTCGGCACAGGCAGTATGTCAGTTTCAGTACAGCTAGGGCAGGTTTTTGCACTGGCAGTGTCAGTTTCAGCACAGGCATTGTTTGTTTCAGTACAGGCAGTGTCAGTTTCGGCACAGGCAGTGTCAGTTTCAGTACAGTCGGTGTCAGTTTCAGTACAGTCAGTATCAGTTTCAGCACAGTCAGTGTCAGTTCCAGTGCAGTCAGTGTCAGTTCCAGTACAGTCAGTATCAGTTTCAGCACAGGCAGTGTCGTTTCAGCACAGGCAGTGTCAGTTTCAGTACAGTTTCAGTTTCAGCACAGTCAGTGTCAGTTTCATAACAGTCAATGTCAATTTCATCACAGACAGTGTCAGTTTCGGCACAGGCAGTGTGTCAGTTTCAGTACAGCTAGGGCAGGTTTTTGCACTGGCAGTGTCAGTTTCAGCACAGGCATTGTCTGTTTCAGTACAGGCAGTGCCACATTGGGGTCGTTGCCAGTGGGGAGATGTCTTACTTGTTTCATGTGGAAAATAGGTGGTGGCGGCAGCTTTGTGCTTAGTCGCTGAGAATGAGGGGGAGGAAGGAAGTAAAACTATGCCAAACCCTGGGTTTCCTGCACTTGCCAATGATCATGAGCATCAACAAGCCCAGGTCATCAGCCATTGATCCCCTCCCAACCCCCGCAACACCCACCCAACCCCAATGCAAAACACTCACACATTTGAACGTGAATCCTGCATGTCCTCCACTCTTAAGCTGTTTCATCACTCTCTCTTTCTGTTGTTGTTCCATCTCGCCTTCCCCATCATAGTGACGGAGAATTGAGATTCAGAGCCACTAGTGGCTCCTTCCACAGCCTTAGCCCTCTAGATAATGCTGAAAGGAGACAGGGGTCTGGATGGGAAGCAACAGTTAGCAACAATAGTGAATCGAGCCCGAGAATGGAGCCTGGCCATTTGCTTCTCTGTGTGAGGAGCTCCAATCCACACTGTGCTGAAACTGACACTGTGCAGGAACTGACACTGTCTGTGCAGGAACTGACACTGTCTGTGCAGGAACTGACACTGTCTGTGCAGGAACTGACACTGTCTGTGCAGGAACTGACACTGTCTGTGCAGGAACTGTCACTGTCTGTACAGGAACTGGCACTGTCTGTACAGGAACAGACACTGTCTGTGCAGGAACTGGCACTGTCTGTGCAGGAACTGGCACTGTCTGTACAGGAACTGGCACTGTCTGTACAGGAACAGACACTGTCTGTACAGGAACAGACACTGTCTGTGCAGGAACTGGCACTGTCTGTGCAGGAACTGTCACTGTCTGTACAGGAACAGACACTGTCTGTGCAGGAACTGGCACTGTCTGTGCATGAACTGTCACTGTCTGTACAGGAACTGGCACTGTCTGTACAGGAACAGACACTGTCTGTGCAGAAACTGGCACTGTCTGTGCAGGAACTGTCACTGTCTGTACAGGAACTGGCACTGTCTGTACAGGAACAGACACTGTCTGTGCAGGAACTGGCACTGTCTGTGCAGGAACTCGCACTGTCTGTGCAGGAACTGACACTGTCTGTGCAGGAAGTGACACTGTCTGTGCAGACACTGACACTGTCTGTGCAGGAAGTGACACTGTCTGTGCAGAAACTGGCACTGTCTGTGCAGGAACTCACACTGTCTGTGCAGACACTGACACTGTCTGTGCAGGAAGTGACACTGTCTGTGCAGAAACTGGCACTGTCTGTGCAGAAACTGACACTGTCTGTGCAGGAACTCACACTGTCTGTGCAGGAACTGACACTGTCTGTGCAGGAACTGACACTGTCTGTGCAGGAACTGACACTGTCTGTGCAGGAACTGACACTGTCTGTGCAGGAACTGTCATTGTCTGTGCAGGAACTGTCACTGTCTGTGCAGGAACTGTCACTGTCTGTGCAGGAACTGTCACTGTCTGTGCAGGAACTGTCATTGTCTGTGCAGGAACTGTCACTGTCTGTGCAGGAACTGTCACTGTCTGTGCAGAAACTGACACTGTCTGTGCAGGAACTGTCATTGTCTGTGCAGGAACTGGCACTGTCTGTGCAGGAACTGGCACTGTCTGTGCAGAAACTGGCACTGTCTATACAGGAAGTGACACTGTCTGTGCAGGAACTCGCACTGTCTGTGCAGGAACTGGCACTGTCTGGCAGAAACTGGCACTGTCTGTGCAGAAACTGACACTGTCTATACAGGAAGTGACACTGTCTGTACAGGAAGTGACACTGTCTGTGCAGGAACTCGCACTGTCTGTGCAGGAACTGACACTGTCTGTGCAGAAACTGGCACTGTCTGTGCAGGAACTGACACTGTCTGTGCAGGAACTGACACTGTCTGTGCAGGAACTGACACTGTCTGTGCAGAAACTGGCACTGTCTGTGCAGGAACTGACACTGTCTGTGCAGGAACTGACACTGTCTGTGCAGAAACTGGCACTGTCTGTGCAGGAACTGACACTGTCTGTGCAGGAACTCACACTGTCTGTGCAGGAACTGACACTGTCTGTGCAGAAACTGACACTGTCTGTGCAGAAACTGACACTGTCTGTGCAGGAACTCACACTGTCTGTGCAGAAACTGACACTGTCTGTGCAGAAACTGGCACTGTCTGTGAGGAAACTGACACTGTCTGTGCAGGAACTGGCGCCGTCTGTGCAGGAACTGTCACTGTCTGTGAGGAAACTGACACTGTCTGTGCAGGAACTGGCGCCGTCTGTGCAGGAACTGTCACTGTCTGTGCAGGAACTGACACTGTCTGTGCAGGAACTGGCACTGTCTGTGCAGGAACTGGCACTGTCTGTGCAGGAACTGACACTGTCTGTGCAGGAACTGACACTGTCTGTGCAGGAACTGGCACTGTCTGTGCAGGAACTGGCACTGTCTGGCAGGAACTGGCACTGTCTGTGCAGAAACTGACACTGTCTATACAGGAAGTGACACTGTCTGTACAGGAAGTGACACCGTCTGTGCAGGAACTGACACTGTCTGTGCAGGAACTGACACTGTCTGTGCAGAAACTGACACTGTCTGTGCAGAAACTGGCACTGTCTGTGAGGAAACTGACACTGTCTGTGCAGGAACTGACACTGGCTGTGCAGGAACTGACACTGTATGTGCAGAAACTGGCACTGTCTGTGCAGGAACTGGCACTGTCTGTGCAGGAACTGGTACTGTCTGTGCAGGAACTGACACTGTCTGTGCAGGAACTGACACTGTCTATGCAGAAACTGGCACTGTCTGTGCAGGAACTGGCACTGTCTGTGCAGGAACTGGTACTGTCTGTGCAGGAACTGGTACTGTCTGTGCAGGAACTGACACTGTCTGTGCTGAAACTGACACTGTCTGTGCAGAAACTGACACTGTCTGTGCAGAAACTGGCACTGTCTGTGCAGGAACTGACACTGTCTGTGCAGGAACTGGCACTGTATGTGCAGGAACTCGCACTGTCTGTGCAGAAACTGACACTGTCTGTGCAGAAACTGACACTGTCTGTGCAGGAACTCACACTGTCTGTTCAGAAACTGACACTGTCTGTGCAGAAACTGACACTGTCTGTGCAGGAACTGACACTGTCTGTGCAGGAACTCACACTGTCTGTTCAGAAACTGACACTGTCTGTTCAGAAACTGACACTGTCTGTGCAGAAACTGACACTGTCTGTGCAGGAACTCACACTGTCTGTGCAGGAACTGGCACTGTCTGTGCAGAAACTGGCACTGTCTGTGCAGGAACTGGCACTGTCTGTGCAGGAACTGGCACTGTCTGTGCAGGAACTGACACTGTCTGTGCAGAAACTGGCACCGTCTGTGCAGGAACTGACACTGTCTGTGCAGGAACTGACACTGTCTGCGCAGGAACTGGCACTGTCTATGCAGAAACTGACACTGTCTGTGCAGAAGCTGGCACTGTCTGTGCAGGAACTGACACTGTCTGCGCAGGAACTGACACTGTCTATGGAGAATCTGACACTGTCTGTGCAGAAACTGGCACTGTCTGTGCAGGAACTGGCACTGTCTGTGCAGGAACTGACACTGTCTGTGCAGAAGCTGGCACTGTCTGTGCAGGAACTCACACTGTCTGTGCAGGAACTGACACTGTGCAGAAACTGGCACTGTCTATGCAGAAACTGGCACTGTCTGTGCAGGAACTGACACTGTCTGTGCAGAAACTGGCACTGTCTGTGCAGGAACTGACACTGTCTGTGCAGAAGCTGGCACTGTCTGTGCAGGAACTCACACTGTCTATGCAGAAACTGGCACTGTCTGTGCAGGAACTGACACTGTGCAGAAACTGGCACTGTCTATGCAGAAACTGGCACTGTCTGTGCTGGAACTGACACTGTCTGTGCTGGAACTGACACTGTCTGTGCTGGAACTGACACTGTCTGTGCAGAAACTGGCACTGTCTGTGCTGAAACTGACACTAGCTGTGCAGGAACTGGCACTGTCTGTGCAGAAACTGACACTGTCTGAGCTGAACCTGACACTGTGTGTGCAGGAACAGACACTGTGCAGGAACAGACACTGTCTGTGCAGGAACTGACACTGTCTGTGCAGAAACTGACACTGTCTGTGCAGGAACTGACACTGTCTGTGCTGAAACTGACACTGTCTGTGCTGAAACTGACACTGTCTGTGCAGGAACTGACACTGTCTGTGCAGAAACTGGCACTGTCTGTGAGGAAACTGACACTGTCTGTGCAGGAACTGACACTGGCTGTGCAGGAACTGACACTGTATGTGCAGAAACTGGCACTGTCTGTGCAGGAACTGGCACTGTCTGTGCAGGAACTGGTACTGTCTGTGCAGGAACTGGTACTGTCTGTGCAGGAACTGACACTGTCTGTGCTGAAACTGACACTGTCTGTGCAGAAACTGACACTGTCTGTGCAGAAACTGGCACTGTCTGTGCAGGAACTGACACTGTCTGTGCAGGAACTGGCACTGTATGTGCAGGAACTCGCACTGTCTGTGCAGAAACTGACACTGTCTGTGCAGAAACTGACACTGTCTGTGCAGGAACTCACACTGTCTGTTCAGAAACTGACACTGTCTGTGCAGAAACTGACACTGTCTGTGCAGGAACTGACACTGTCTGTGCAGGAACTCACACTGTCTGTTCAGAAACTGACACTGTCTGTTCAGAAACTGACACTGTCTGTGCAGAAACTGACACTGTCTGTGCAGGAACTCACACTGTCTGTGCAGGAACTGGCACTGTCTGTGCAGAAACTGGCACTGTCTGTGCAGGAACTGGCACTGTCTGTGCAGGAACTGGCACTGTCTGTGCAGGAACTGACACTGTCTGTGCAGAAACTGGCACCGTCTGTGCAGGAACTGACACTGTCTGTGCAGGAACTGACACTGTCTGCGCAGGAACTGGCACTGTCTATGCAGAAACTGACACTGTCTGTGCAGAAGCTGGCACTGTCTGTGCAGGAACTGACACTGTCTGCGCAGGAACTGACACTGTCTATGGAGAATCTGACACTGTCTGTGCAGAAACTGGCACTGTCTGTGCAGGAACTGGCACTGTCTGTGCAGGAACTGACACTGTCTGTGCAGAAGCTGGCACTGTCTGTGCAGGAACTCACACTGTCTGTGCAGGAACTGACACTGTGCAGAAACTGGCACTGTCTATGCAGAAACTGGCACTGTCTGTGCAGGAACTGACACTGTCTGTGCAGAAACTGGCACTGTCTGTGCAGGAACTGACACTGTCTGTGCAGAAGCTGGCACTGTCTGTGCAGGAACTCACACTGTCTATGCAGAAACTGGCACTGTCTGTGCAGGAACTGACACTGTGCAGAAACTGGCACTGTCTATGCAGAAACTGGCACTGTCTGTGCTGGAACTGACACTGTCTGTGCTGGAACTGACACTGTCTGTGCTGGAACTGACACTGTCTGTGCAGAAACTGGCACTGTCTGTGCTGAAACTGACACTAGCTGTGCAGGAACTGGCACTGTCTGTGCAGAAACTGACACTGTCTGAGCTGAACCTGACACTGTGTGTGCAGGAACAGACACTGTGCAGGAACAGACACTGTCTGTGCAGGAACTGACACTGTCTGTGCAGAAACTGACACTGTCTGTGCAGAACCTGACACTGTCTGTGCTGAAACTGACACTGTCTGTGCTGAAACTGACACTGTCTGTGCAGGAACTGGCACTGTCTGTGCAGGAACTGACACTGTCTGTGCAGGAACTGGCACTGTCTGTGCAGAAACTGACACTGTCTGTGCAGAACCTGACACTGTCTGTGCTGAAACTGACACTGTCTGTGCTGAAACTGACACTGTCTGTGCAGGAACTGGCACTGTCTGTGCAGGAACTGACGCTGTGCAGAAACTGACACTGTCTGTGCTGAAACTGACACTGTCTGTGCAGGAACTGGCGCCGTCTGTGCAGAAACTGACACTGTCTGTGCAGAAACCCGCACTGTCTGTGCAGAAATTGGCACTGTCTGTGCAGAAACTGGCACTGTCTGTGCAGAAACTGGCACTGTCTGTGCAGGAACTGACACTGTCTGTGCAGGAACTGACACTGGCTGTGCAGAAACTGACACTGTGCAGGAACTGACACTGTCTGTGCAGCAACTGACACTGTCTGTGCAGGAACTGACACTGTCTGTGCAGAAACTGGCACTGTCTGTGCAGCAACTGACACTGTCTGTGCAGGAACTGGCACTGTCTGTGCAGGAACTGACACTGTCTGTGCAGGAACTGACACTGTCTGTGCAGAAACTGGCACTGTCTGTGCAGGAACTGACACTGTCTGTGCAGGAACTGACACTGTCTGTGCAGAAACTGACACTGTGCAGGAACTGACACTGTCTGTGCAGCAACTGACACTGTCTGTGCAGGAACTGACACTGTCTGTGCAGAAACTGGCACTGTCTGTGCAGCAACTGACACTGTCTGTGCAGGAACTGGCACTGTCTGTGCAGGAACTGACACTGTCTGTGCAGGAACTGACACTGTCTGTGCAGAAACTGGCACTGTCTGTGCAGGAACTGACACTGTCTGTGCAGGAACTGACACTGTCTGTGCAGAAACTGACACTGTCTGTGCAGAAACTGGCACTGTCTGTGCAGAAACTGGCACTGTCTGTGCAGAAACTGGCACTGTCTGTGCAGAAACTGGCACTGTCTGTGCAGGAACTGACACTGTCTGTGCAGGAACTGACACTGTCTGTGCAGAAACTGGCACTGTCTGTGCAGAAACTGGCACTGTCTGTGCAGAAACTGGCACTGTCTGTGCAGAAACTGGCACTGTCTGTGCAGAAACTGGCACTGTCTGTGCAGGAACTGACACTGTCTGTGCAGGAACTGACACTGTCTGAGCAGGAACTGACACTGTCTGAGCAGGAACTGACACTGTGCAGGAACTGACACTGTCTGTGCAGAAACTGGCACTGTCTGTGAGGAAACTGACACTGTCTGTGCAGGAACTGACACTGTCTGTGCAGAAACTGGCACTGTCTGTGCAGGAACTGACACTGTCTGTGCAGGAACTGACACTGTCTGAGCAGGAACTGACACTGTCTGTGCAGAAACTGACACTGTGCAGGAACTGACACTGTCTGAGCAGGAACTGACACTGTCTGAGCAGGAACTGACACTGTCTGTGCAGGAACTGACACTGTCTGTGCAGGAACTGACACTGTGCAGGAACTGACACTGTCTGAGCAGGAACTCGCACTGTCGGTGCAGGAGCTGACACTCTCTGTGCAGGAACTGACACTGTCTGTGCTGAAACTGACACTCGGGCAGAAAATAAATCAGAAGATAGGAAAGGTACATAACAAAGGCAATATTATAATAATCATGGTGGACTTGAATATGCAGGTGGATTGGGAAAATCAGGTTTGTAGTGGATCCCATGAATAGGAATAAGTGGAATGTCTAAGAGAAATTTTTTTGGAGCCACTTGTGACAGAATCTACTCGGGAACAGGCAATTCTGGATTTGTAATGAGACAGACTTGATTAGGGAACCTAAGGCGAAGGAATCCTTAGAGGGAGCAGTGACCACAATATGATAGAATTTACCCTTACGTTTGAGAGGGAGGAGCTGGAATCAGATGTAACGGTATTACAATTAAATAAAGGCAACTGGCCAGAGTTGATTGGAAAGGGAACCTAGCAGGGAAGACTGTGGAACAGCAATGGCAGGAGTTTTTGGGGGTTACTCAGGAGGCACAACAGAAATTCATCCCAGGGACGAGGAAACATGCTAAGGGGAGGATGAGGCATCCACGGCTGACGAGGGAAGTCATGGACAGCATAAAAGCAAAAGAAAAAGCATACAAAGTGGCAAGGATTAGTGGGAAGCCAGAGGATTGGGAAGCCTTTAAAGGCGAGCAGGGGACAACTAAAAAAGCAATAAGGGGGGAGAAGATGAAATATGACTGCAAGCTAGCTAGTAATATGAAAGAAGATAGGAAGAGCTTTTTCAATATACAAAAGGTAAGAGAGAGGCAAAAATAGACATTGGACCACTGGAAAATGAGGCTGGAGAAGTAATAATAGGTAACAAAGAAATGGCAGATGAACTGAATAGTTACTTTGCATCAGTCATCACGGTGGAAGACACCAGTGAGATACCAGAGCTCCAGGAGAATCAGGGGGCACAGGTGAGTGTAGTGGTCATCACTAAGGTTCTGAGGAAACTGAAAGGTCTGAAGGTGGATAAATGACCTGGACCGGATGGACTACACCCCAGGGTTCTAAAAGAGATAGCTGAGGAAATGGAGGCAATGGTGGTGATCTTTCAGCAATCACTGGAGGTAGGGAGGGTGATGTGGAGATGCCGGCGTTGGACTGGGGTGAATACAGTAAGAGTTTTAACAACACTAGGTTAAAGTCCAACAGGTTTATTTGGTAGCAAATACCATTAGCTTTCGGAGCGCTGCTTCTTCGTCAGATGGAGTGGAAATGTGCTCTCAAACAGGGCACAGAGACACAAAAATCAAGTTACAGAATACTGATTAGAATGCGAATCCCTACAGCCAGCCAGATCTTAAAGATACAGACAATGTGGGTGGAGGGAGCATTAAGCACAGGTTAAAGAGATGTGTATTGTCTCCAGACAGGACAGCCTGCAAGTCCAGGAGGCAAGCTGTGGGGGTTACTGATAATGTGACATAAATCCAACATCCCGGTTCAGGCCGTCCTCATGTGTGCGGAACTTGACTATCAGTTTCTGCTCAGCGACTCTGCGCTGTCGTGTGTCGTGAAGGCCGCCTTGGAGAACGCTTACCTGAAGATCAGAGGCTGAATGCCCGTGACTGCTGAAGTGCTCCACCACAGGAAGAGAACAGTCTTGCCTGGTGATTGTCGAGCGGTGTTCATTCATCCGTTGTCGTAGCATCTGCATGGTTTCCCCAATGTACCATGCCTCAGGACATCGTTTCCCGGATGTCCCGAGGCATGGTACATTGGGGAAACTATGCAGATGCTACGACAATGGATGAATGAACACCGCTCGACAATCACCAGGCAAGACTGTTCTCTTCGTGTGGGGGAGCACTTCAGCAGTCACGGGCATTCAGCCTCTGATCTTAACTTATTTAACAGTCTCCTATGCGGCACCTTGTCAAAGGCCTTGTGGAAATCTAAATAAATCACATCCACTGGTTCTCCTTTATCTAACTTCCTTGTTACCTTACGACACACGACAGCGCAGAGTCGCTGAGCAGAAACTGATAGCCAAGTTCCGCACACATGAGGACGGCCTAAACCCGGATGTTGGGTTTATGTCACATTATCAGTAACCCCCACAGCTTGCCTCCTGGACTTGCAGGCTGTCCTGTCTGGAGACAATACACATCTCTTTAACCTGTGCTTAATGCTCCCTCCACCCACATTGTCTGTATCTTTAAAATCTGGCTGGTTGTAGGGATTCGCATTCTAATCAGTATTCTGTAACTTGATTTTTGTGTCTCTGTGCCCTGTTTGAGAGCACATTTCCACTCCATCTGACGAAGGAGCAGCGCTCCGAAAGCTAATGGTATTTGCTACCAAATAAACCTGTTGGACTTTAACCTGGTGTTGTTAAAACTCTTACAGTAGGGAGGATCCCAGAGGACTGGAATGTAGATAATGTAACACCGCTGTTTAAGAAGGGAGGGAGGCAGCAGACGGGAAATTATAGGTCGGTTAGCCTGACTTCAGTCATTGGCAAGATTTTAGGGTCCATGATTAAAGATGAGATCGCAGGGTACTTGGAAGTGCATGATTAAATAGGACTGAGTCAACACGGCTTCGTCAAGGGGAGGTCATGTCTGAAAAATCTGTTGGAGTTCTTTGAGGAGGTAACAAGGAAGTTAGATAAAGGAGAACCAGTGGATGTGATTTATTTAGATTTCCACAAGGCCTTTGACAAGGTGCCGCATAGGAGACTGTTAAATAAGTTAAGAGCCCATGGTATTAAGGGTAAGATCCTGGCATGGATAGAGGATTGGCTGACTGGCAGAAGGCAGAGAGTGGGGATAAAGGGGTCTTTTTCAGGATTGCAGCTGGTGACTAGTGGTGTGCCTCAGGGGTCAGCGCTGGGTCCACAACTTTTCACAATATACATTAACAATTTGGAAGAAGGAATTGAAGGCACTGTTGCTAAGTTTGCAGATGATACAAAGATATATAGAGGGACAGGTAGTATTGAGGAAGCAGGGGGGCTGCAGAAGGACTTCGACAGGTTAGGAGAGTGAGCAAAGAAGTGGCAGATGGAATACAATGTGGAAAAGTGTGAGGTTATGCACTTTGGAAGGAGGAATGGAGGCATAGACTATTTTCTAAATGGGGAAATGCTTAGGAAATCAGAAACACAAAGGGACTTGGGAGTCCTTGTTCAAGATTCTCTTAAGGTTAACGTGCAGGTTCAGTCGGCAGTTAGGAAGGCAAATGCAATGTTAACATTCACGTCGAGAGGGTTAGAATACAAGAGCAGGGATGTACTTCTGAGGCTGTATGAGGCTCTGGTCAGACCCCATTTGGAGTATTGTGAGCAGTTTTGGGCCCCGTATCTAAGGAAGGATGTACTGGCCATGGAAAGGGTTCTGATGAGGGTCACAAGAATGATCCCTGGAATGAAGAGCTTGTCGTATGAGGAAAGGTTGAGAACTCTGGGTCTGTGCTCACTAGATTTTAAAAGGATGATCTGGGGGATTATTGAAACTTACAGGTTACTGCAAGGCCTGGATAGAATGGATGTGGAGAGGATGTTTCCACTTGTAGGAAAAACTAGAACCAGAGGGTACAACATCAGCTTGAAGGGATGATCCTTTAAAACAGAGATGAGGAGGAATTTCTTCAGCCAGAGAGTGGTGAATCTGTGGAACTCTTTGCCGCAGAAAGCTGTGGAAGCCAGGCCATTGAGTGTCTTTAAGACAGAGATAGATAGGTTCTTGATTAATAAGGGGATCAGGGGTTATGAGGAAAAGGCAGGAGAATGAGGATGAGAAAAATATCAGCCATGATTGAATGGTGGAGCAGACTCGATGGGCCGAGTGGCCTAATTCTGCTCCTATGTCTTATGGTCTCCACTATCTGTGCTGCAACTGACACTGACTGTACTGAAACTGACACTGACTGTACTGAAACTGACACTGTCTGTGCAGGAACTGACACTGACCTGAAACTGACTGTCCTGAGACTGACACTGCATGTGCTGAGACTGGCATATGTGAGAGGAGTTCTGTGGAAGGTACAAAGGGGATATAGACAGGGATAAGTGTGTGGGCAGGTGGAGTGTATTGTGGGAAAATGTCTCCACTTCAACAGGGAGAATATAAAGGCAGAATATTAAATAAGCAGAAAGAGACTGCAGAATTCGGCAGGACACAGAGGCATTGTACACAGAATAGTGACAGTGCAGAAGGAGGCCATTCGGCCCATCGGGTCTACACCGACTCTCCGAAAGAGCATCTTACCCAGTGACACACACCACCCTAACTCCATAAACTCATGCATTTACCCCACTAGTCTACCCGAACCAACACGTCTTACGACATGAAGGGGCAATTTACCATGGCCAATCCACCTAACATACACATCTTTGGACTCTAAGGGACAATTTTATAAAGAAAAAGAAAAAAAAGTACTGAACAGGAACAGGCCCTTCGGCCATCCAAGGCTGTGTAGATCATGATCCCCTAACTAAACTAAAAAAAGCCTTCTGCCATTATTTGGTCTGTATCCGTCTATTCCGTCCCTATTCATGTACCCATTCAGATGCCTATTAAATGATGCTAATGTGCCTGCTTCCACCACCTCCTCTGGGAGCGCGTTCCAAGCACCCACCACTCTCTGTGTGAAAAACTTCACCCGCACATCTCCCTTAAATTTTCTCCCTCTCACCTTGAACCTGTGCCATCTTGTAATTGATACTTCCACTCCAGGAAAAAGTCTCTGACTATCTATCCTGTCTATGCCTCTCATAATTTTGTAGACCTCTATCAGGTCTCCCCTCAGCGTCCGTCTTTCCAGTGAAAACAATCTTAGTTTATTCAACCTCTCCTCTTAGCCAACACCCTCGAGACCAGGCAACATCCTGGTGAACCTTCTTTGCACTCTCTCTAAAGTTTTCACATCCTTTTGGTAGTGTAATGACCAGAACTGCACAGAATGCTCCAAATACGGCCTAACCAAGGTTTTATATAGCTGCAACATAATGTCCCAACTCTTGTGCTCAACGCTCCAGCTGATGAAGGCAAGCATGCCATATGCTTTCATAATCACCTTGGCTACCTGTGTTGCCACTTTTAGGGAACTGTGGCCCTGCACGCCCAGATCCCTCTGTATGTTAATATTCCTAAAGGTTCTGCCATTTACAGCATAATTCACACCTAAATGTGATCCTCCAAAATGCATCACCTCACATTTGTCTGGATTAAACTCCTTCAGCCATTTCTGTGCCCAAGTTTCCAATCTATCTGTATCTTGTCATATCCTCTGACAACCCCCGGCACTGTCAGCAACTTGACCAATTTTCATGTCATCCGTAAACTTATTAACCAGACCATCCACATTTTCCTCTCGATCGTTTATATATAGTACAAACAGCAGAGCTCCCAGCACTGATCCCTGCGGAACACCACCAGCTACAGATCTCCATTCTGAGAAACACTCTTCCACCACTACTCTCTGTCTTCTATAACCAAGCCAGTTCTGTATCCATCTAGCCAGCCCACCCCAAATCCCATGTGATTTTAGTTTTTATACAAGTCTGCATTGTGGGACCTTGTCAAACGCCTTATTAAAGTCCATATAAACTACATCCATAGCCCTTCCCTCATCAATTATCTGTCACCTCTTCAAAAAACTCAATCAATTTGGTGAGACATGACAATCCCCGTATAAAACTATGCTGCCTGTCACTAACTAGTCCATTTTCTTCCAAATGTGCATATAAATAGGGCGGCACGGTAGCACAGTGGTTAGCACTGCTGCTTCACAGCTCCAGGGACCTGGGTTCGATTCCCGGCTTGGGTCACTGTCTGTGTGGAGTTTGCACATTCTCCTCGTGTCTGCGTGGGTTTCCTCCGAGTGCTTCGGTTTCCTCCCACAGTCCAAAGATGTGCAGGTTAAGTTGATTGGCCATGCTAAAATTGCCCCTTAGTGTCCTTAGATGCGTAGGTTAGAGGGATTAGCGGGTAAATATGTGGGGATAAGGGGGTAGGGCCTGGGTGGGACTGTGGTCGGAGCAGACTCGATGGGCCAAATGGCCTCTTTCTGCACTGTAGGGTTTCTATGTTCTATGTAAATGACCAGTCCACCAAACCAGCACATCTTTGGACATTGGGAGGAAACTGGAGCACCCGGAGAAACCCACACAGACTCAGGGAGAACATGCAAACTCCACACAGATAGTCACCCAAGCCGGGAATCGAACATGGATCCCTGGCACTGTGAGGCAGCATTGCTAGCCACTGTGCCACTGTGCTGCCCGCAATGATTTGGAAAAAAGTGAGTATGTGGGCACAGCAAGCGACTAGGAAGGCAAGTGGAGAGTTGGCCTTTATTGCAAAGGAGGATAGAGTACGAAGGCAGGGAACAATGGAACATCGAATTCCAGGGCAGGAGGAGCCACCTCAGCCCTTTGAGATGGCTCTGCCAGTCACACCTCATGGTGGGAGTGTGCCATTGGCGGGACCAGAAGGTTTCACCAGCTTGAAGAGCGGAAAGTTCTGGCCATGATATTGAGGTTGACAGATTGGTTAGCTGACAGGAAGCAGCAAATGGAGAAAAATGGGTGTTTCTTGTGTCAGCAGGCCATAGCTAGGGGAGTGCCACAGGGAGGAGGTGCTGGGCCTCAACTTCAGTCTATATGAATGATCTGAAGGGAGCGAATGTTTGGCAGCTAAATTTGCCAATTACATCAAGATAGATAGGAAGGTAAATTATCATGAGGATTCAGAGGATTAGCAAAGGGAAAATAGACAGGTTAACTGGGTGGACAAAAAACTGGCAGCTGGAGGTAGCAAATGTGAGGTAGCAAAAATGGAAAGGCAGATTACTCTCTGAATGGCCAGAAACTAGGAGAGGGGAATGTGCAACGAGAATTGGGTATCCTCAGAGTGAAAGGATAGAGAGAGAGAGAAAGAGAGAGAGAGAGAGAGACAGAGAGAGAGAGAGACAGAGAATAGACAGAGAGAGAAACAGAGAACGAGAGCTATCCCAGAGTCGAGGGAGGGAGAGGGTGATCTGATGTCAAAGGGAGGGATCAGTTAGACACCCTGGGAGCTTTGCTGAGGTGTTGAGGATGGGGCTGTGGATTGGATGTGGCCTTGTTTCCTCAGCACTGTGAACTCACAGCCACACTACTACCGTTGGCAAACTATTTGCATCTTCTCTGGGTATTTGCATATTCAGCAGCTGACTCATGAGGGAACAGCTAGAGGCATTGAGTGAGCACCCAGAGAGAGACACACAAAGCCCACAACTCACTCTAACACACCCAACAAAGAGCCAGGCTTGTAGAGGCAACACGCTCAGTTCCATAATTACAGTGCATTTCACATTCCATTTCTTAGTGCAGCAACAACATAGAAACTAGAAGTAGGAGTAGGCCATTTGGCCCTTCAAGCCTGTTTCACAGTCAAACACAGTGCACATACTTCACCCTAACAAAATTGTACTTATGCAGAGCAAAGACAAACAGACAAGCTTTAAGTACAGCCTTAATCAAAAAAGGAGGATGAACGGCAGAGAGATTGAAGGAGGAAATGCCAGAACTCTGGACACCAGGCAGCTGAAGGCAAGGCCACAAATGGTGAAAGATAGGAATCGGGAGATGCTTGAGAGGTTGGAATTGGAGGAGTGCAGCATTCTCAGAGGGTAGTTGGACTGGAGGAGGTTACAGAGATAGGGACGGTTGTCAAGATTGGAGGAGGTTACAGAGATAGGGAGGGTTTTCGGGACTGGAGGTGATTACAGAGATAGAGAAGGTTGTAGGGGCTGAAGGAGTTTCCAGAGATAGGGAGTATTGTAGGGGCTGGAGGAGGATACAGAGCTAGGGAGGGGTGTTGGGGCTGGAGGAGGTTACAGTAATCGGGAGGGTTGTGAGGCTGGAGGAAGTTACAGAGATAGGAAGGGTGTAGGGGCTGGAGGAGGTTACAGAGATAGAGAGGATGTAGGCGCTGGAGGAGGTTACAGAGATAGAACATAAAGCACAAACAACAAAGAACAAAGAACAATACAGCACAGGAACAGGCCCTTCGGCCCTCCAAGCCCACGCCGCTCCCCGGTCCAGGATTGAATCCTGAATCCAGGATCCCCGCCCAATTTTCCAGCCTATCTACATACTAATATCCTATCCACCAAGCTGTCCCTCACAGCTACGATGCTTTGTTCATCACAACCTATTAACT
Source organism: Mustelus asterias (assembly GCF_964213995.1). Taxonomy (NCBI): domain Eukaryota; kingdom Metazoa; phylum Chordata; class Chondrichthyes; order Carcharhiniformes; family Triakidae; genus Mustelus; species Mustelus asterias. The sequence goes on from NW_027590222.1 coordinate 276,284, forward strand.
CACCCCCACCCCCCCATTCCAGACCATGTGATCTCCAGGGAGAGGCGAAAACCCAGAGTGAAAACCCCAGGGCCAATATGGGGAAAAAAAATCTGGGAAATTCCTCTCCGACCCCCTGAGGCGATCGAAACGAGTCCAGGAGATCACACTGGCCCTGATCGGAAAATGCTTCCCAACCCTATTCATTTCCACTTCCACGAACACCATATGAATTCCCTGCCCCCGAGACAGGTTCCCAACTATCCGCAGTCTGGCTCTGTACTGGCACCAGCAAGTTGATCATAGAATGAAGCCTTGAAACGAGAAACAAAGAACAATTAGCCCGCGCCGCTCCCTGGTCCAAACTAAACCACTCTTTTGTATCCCTCCATTCCCACTCCGTTCATATAGCTGTCTAGATAAGTCTTAAACGTTCCCAGTGTGTCCGCCTCCACCACCTTGCCCGGCAACACATTCCAGGCCCCCACGACCCTCTGTGTAAAATATGTCCTTCTGATATCTGTGTTAAACCTCCCCCCCTTCACCTTGAACCTATGACCCCTCGTGAACGTCACCACCGACCCGGGGAAAAGCTTCCCACCGTTCACCCTATCTATGCCTTTCATAATTTTATACACCTCTATTAAGTCTCCCCTCATCCTCCGTCTTTCCAAGGAGAACAACCCCAGTTTCCCCAATCTCTCCTCATAACCAAGCCCCTCCATACCAGGCAACATCCTGGTAAACCTCCTCTGTACTCTCTCCAAAGCCTCCACGTCCTTCTGGTAGTGTGGCGACCAGAACTGGACGCAGTATTCCAAATGCGGCCGAACCAACGTTCTATACATCTGCAACATCAGACCCCAACTTTTATACTCTATGCCCCGTCCTATAAAGGCAAGCATGCCATATGCCTTCTTCACCACCTTCTCCACCTGTGACGTCACCTTCAAAGATCTGTGGACTTGCACACCCAGGTCCCTCTGCGTCTCTACACCCTTTATGGTTCTTCCATTTATCGTGTAGCTCCTCCCTACATTATTCCCACCAAAATGCATCACTTCGCATTTATCAGGATTGAACTCCATCTGCCATTTCCTTGCCCAAATTTCCAGCCTATCTATATCCTTCTGTAGCCTCTGACAATGTTCCTCACTATCTGCAAGTCCTGCCAGTTTTGTGTCGTCCGCAAACTTACTGATCACCCCAGTTACTCCTTCTTCCAGATCATTTATATAAATCACAAACAGCAGAGGTCCCAATGCAGATCCCTGCACATAAGAACTAGGAGCAGGAGTAGGCCATCTGACCCCCTGAGCCTGCTCCGCCATTCAATAAGATCATGGCTGATCTTTTCGTGGACTCAGCTCCACTTACCCACCCACTCCCCATAACCCTTAATTCCTTTACTGTTCAAAAATTGATCTATCCTAGCCTTAAAAACATGTAAATAGGTAGCCTCAACTGCTTCACTGGGCAGGGAATTCCACAGATTCACGACCCTTTGGGTGAAGCAGTTCCTCCTCAACTCAGTCCTAAATCTGCGCCCCCTTATTTTGAGACAATGTTCTAGTTTCACCTGCCAGTGGAAATAACCTCCCTGCTTCTATCTTATCTATTCCCTTCATTATCTCATATCTTTCTCTAAGATCCCCCTCATTCTTCTAAATTCCAATGAGCATAGTCCTAGTCTACTCAGTCTCTCCTCATAACCCTCTCAACTCCAGAATCAACCTAGTGGATCACCTCTGCACCCCCTCCAGTGCCAGTATATCCTTTCTCAAATAAGGAGACCAAAACTATACACAGTACTCCAGGTGTGGCCCCACCAGCATCTTATACAGCTGCAACATAATCTCCCTGTTTTTAAATTCCATCCCTCTAGTAATGAACAAAGAACAAAGAACAAAGAACAGTACAGCACAGGAAACAGGCCCTTCGGCCCTCCAAGCCTGTGCCGCTCCTTGGTCCAACAAGACCAATCGTTTGTATCCCTCCATTCCCAGGCTGCTCATGTGACTATCCAGGTAAGTCTTAAACGATGTCAGCGTGCCTGCCTCCACCACCCTACTTGGCAGCGCATTCCAGGCCCCCACCACCCTCTGTGTAAAAAACGTCCCTCTGATGTCTGAGTTATACTTCGCCCCTCTCAGCTTGAGCCCGTGACCCCTCGTGATCGTCACCTCCGACCTGGGAAAAAGCTTCCCACTGTTCACCCTATCTATACCCTTCATAATCTTGTATACCTCTATTAGATCTCCCCTCATTCTCCGTCTTTCCAAGGAGAACAACCCCAGTCTACCCAATCTCTCCTCATAGCTAAGACCCTCCATACCAGGCAACATCCTGGTAAACCTTCTCTGCACTCTCTCCAATGCCTCCACGTCCTTCTGGTAGTGCGGCGACCAGAACTGGACGCAGTACTCCAAATGCGGCCTAACCAGCGTTCTATACAGCTGCATCATCAGACTCCAGCTTTTATACTCTATACCCCGTCCTATAAAGGCAAGCATACCATATGCCTTCTTCACCACCTTCTCCACCTGTGTTGCCACCTTCAAGGATTTGTGGACTTGCACACCTAGGTCCCTCTGTGTTTCTATACTCCTGATGACTCTGCCATTTATTGCATAACTCCTCCCTACATTATTTCTTCCAAAATGCATCGCTTCGCATTTATCCGGATTAAATTCCATCTGCCACCTCTCCGCCCAATTTTCCAGCCTATCTATATCCTGCTGTATTGCCCGACAATGCTCTTCGCTATCCGCAATTCCAGCCATCTTTGTGTCATCCGCAAACTTGCTGATTACACCAGTTACACCTTCTTCCAAATCATTTATATATATCACAAATAGCAGAGGTCCCAGTACAGAGCCCTGCGGAACACCACTGGTCACAGACCTCCAGCCGGAAAAAGACCCTTCGACCACTACCCTCTGTCTCCTATGGCCAAGCCAGTTCTCCACCCATCGAGCCACTTCTCCTTGTATCCCATGAGCCTTAACCTTCTTAACCAACCTGCCATGTGGGACTTTGTCAAATGCCTTACTGAAATCCATATAGACGACATCCACGGCCCTTCCTTCATCAACCGTTTTTGTCACTTCCTCAAAAAACTCCACCAAATTTGTAAGGCACGACCTCCCTCTTACAAAACCATGCTGTCTGTCACTAATGAGATTGTTGAAGGACTAAATTCCATTTGCCTTCTTAATTACCTGCTGCACCTGCAAACCAACTTTTTAGGATTCATGCACAAGGACACCCAGGCCTCTCTGCACAGCAGCATGCTGCAATTTTTTACCATTTAAATAATAGTCCATTTTGCTGTTATTCCGACCAAAATGGATGACCTCACATTTACCAACACTGTACTCCATCTGCCAGACCCTCACCCCCTCACTTAGACTACCTATATCCCTTCAGTGTTCTCTGCACACTCTTCTCTACCACTCACCTTAGTGACATCTGCGAACTTGGACACACTACACTCAGTCCCCAACTCCAAATCATCTATGTAAATTGTAAACAAACGCAGTCCCAACATTGATCCCTGAGGCACATCACTAGTCACTGATCACCAACCAGAAAAACACCCATTTACTCCCACTCTTTGGTTTCTGTTAGTTAACTAATCCTCTACCCATTTTAATACAATATCTTATGCAGCAGCCTCTGATGCAGCACCTTGTTGAATGCCTTCTGGAAACCCAGATATATCATATCCACCAGTTCCCCGTTGTCCACCGTGCTTGTAATGTCCTCAAAGAATTCCACTAAATTAGGTAAACATGACCTTCCCTTCATGAACCCATGCTACGATTATTGTCCCAAGTGTCTCGCTATTTCTTCGTTGATGATAGATTCCAGCATTTTCCCCACTACAGAAGTTAAGCTAACCGGCCTATAGTTACCTGCCTTTTGTCTACCCCCTTTTTTAACAGTGGCATCACATTTGCTGTTTTCCAATCTGCCGGAAGTGCCTCAGAATCCAGTGAATTTTGGTAAATTACCACTAGTGCATTTGCTGTTTTCCCCGCTATCCCTTTTAGTATCCTGGGATACATTCCATCAGGGTCAGGAGACGTGTCTACCTTTAGCCCCATTAACTTGCCCAACACTACTTCTTCAGTGATGATGTTCGTTTCTAGGTTCTCACCTGCCATAGTATTCTTGTCATCAATTTTTGGCATGTTATTTGTGTCTTTCACTGTGAAGATTGGCACAAAATACCTGTTCAATGTTTCGGCCATTTCCTTATTTCCCATCACTAAATCCCCCTTTTCATCCTCTAAAGGATCAATGTTTACCTTAGCCACTCTTTTTCGTTTCATACATTTGCAGAAACATTTGCTGTCTGCTTTTTAGGGAGAGTTGTCGGAGCTGGAGAAGGTTACAGAGATAGGGAGGGATGTTGGAACTGGTTGGGTGGTTATAGAGGTAGGGAGGGGTGTAGGGGCTGGATGAGTTTACAGAGATAGGGAGGGTTGTGAGACTGGAGGAGGTTACTGAGATAAGGAGGGATGAGAACAATGGAAAGATCTGAAAACAAGAATGAGAATTTCAAACTCAAGAAGTGAATTAATTGGGAGCCGGTGCAGGACAGTGAGCACAGGGGTGATCGGGCAACGGGATAAGTGGGAGGCATGGTGGCACAGTGGTTAGCACTGCTACCTCACAATGCCAGGGATTCGGGTTCAATTCAGGCCTGGGGGACTGTCTTTGGGAGTTTGCATGTTCTCCTATGTCTGTAGGTTTCCTCTGGGTGCTCCGGTTTCCTCCTACATTCCAAAGATGTGCGGGTTAGGTTGATTGGCCATGCTATATTCCCCTTAATGTCAGAATAACAATATGTGGGGTTAGGGGGATAGAGCCTGGATGGGATTGTGGTCGGTGCAGACTCAATGGGCCAAATGGCCTCCTCCTGCACTGTAGGACTCTATAATTCTAGTTATATCTAATTCCTTCTTGAAAACATACTGGCCGGAATTCTCCGGCCATTCATGCCAGCGGGGTTCTCTGGTTCCACTGCAGTGATCAGAGATTTGGCTGAGTGCCTAATTCTCCGTCCTCACTTGCAGCGGTGGTGCAGCGTGAATGGTCGGAGAATTCTGGCCACAATGTCTTGGCTCTGTGGTAGTGATGGCTGACAACCCCCGGGTGAAGAAATTTCTCCTCATCTTTCTCAAATGGCTTACCCCTTATCCTGAGACTGTGACCCCTGGTTCTGGACTCCCCCACCATCGGGAACATCCTTCCTGCATCTACCCTGTCTAGTCCTGTTAGAGGTTTATAGATTCTATGAGATCGCTCTCATTCTTCTGAACTCCAGCGAATACAATCTTAACCGACTCAATGCCTCCTCATATGTCCGTCCCGCCATCCCAGGAATCAGTCTGGTAAATCTTCTCTCCATTCCCTCTAGAGCAAGAACTTCCTTCATCAGATAAGGAGCCCAAAACGGCACACAATATTCCACTAAGGCCCTGTATAACTGCAGCAAGACATCCCTGTTCGAATCCTCTCACTATGAAGGCCAACATACCATTTGCCTATTTCACCACATGTGCATGAGGACACCCTGGTCTTGCTGTACATTCCTCTCTCTCAGCCTTGGAATTTGGAATGCACTGTCTAGCACAGATTCAATTGCAACTTGCAATGGTGAGTTGGATGAGGAGAATCAATCATAGAATCCTACAGTGCCGAAGAGACCCTTCGACCCATCGAGTCTGTACCGACATGAGAGAAACACCTGATCTCCCACCTAATCCCATTTACCAGTAGAATCACAATGGCAGGTTATGGGGAAGAACTGTATACTGGGTAAGGGGCATGAGCGACCCCACCTCACCTCAACTGGAGGGGGACATTTCCAACCTGGCTCACTCATGCCATCGCGGGAAGGACGGCAGACATCTCATCCAACCTTGTCGAACCCTGAGGCTCCCATCACCCCTTGCAGGTGGCAGGATGCCAATCAACCAGCGACAGTCCTTTGGTCCTCACGTGCTTGCCAACTTCCCCTTTTCACAGTCAGCGGGTCTGACACTATCTGCCAGGTGTTAGTGACAGTTCAATAGGAATCACCATGAAATGTAGCAAAAATTCAGACAAGATCTGACCAATCCCATCCTTTGAGAGGACTCCTCAACCTTTTGCAAACCAGGAATTCCTTTGTTGCGCAACAAAGAATTCTTCAGCTTCAACCTAGACCAGACATTTTCGTCTCCTGAGGCGATATGATCAGAAATACACAGCCCAGTCCAAAAATAGACTCCCTGAGGTCACGTGTTGTGCATGCTTCAGTGAGTAACACAGCCCACCTCTGAGTCAGAAGGTTCTCAAGTTCAAATCTCACACTACGGAAGCTGAGGACAAAATTCAAGGCTCCCTCCCCGACACCAAAGAACCACAGAATCCCTACAGTGCAGAAGGAGGCCATTCAGCCCATCAATTCGACACTGACTCTCCAAAAGGGCATGTTACCTAGCCCACCCCTTCCCTATCCCCGTTATCCTGTGCATTTTACAATGGTCAATCCACCTAGCCTGCAAATGTTCGGACACTGAGAGATATTTCGTATGGCCAATCCAACTAACCTGTGCATCTTTGGAGTGTGGGAGGAAACCGGAGCACCCGGAGGAAACCCACGCAAACATGGGGAGAACGTGCAGTCTAACAGTCATTCAAGTCAGGAATTGAACCCAGGTCCCTGGCGCTGTGTGGCAGCAGTGCTAACCACTGTGCTGCCCCCATAAAAGGAAACCCTCAAAAAGGGAAAGAGGTTCGCCTGCTCATGGTCATCTTGTCCTTTGTGGGATCTTGCTATGCATGGACCCAATGTCAGAAGTATTTCATTTGAGGGAAAGTGCTTTGGACGGGCTGAGGGAGCGAAAGGCGGACATGAAAATATAACTCAAAACGTCCTTCACTACATACAACATCAGAGTCCACTAGCCAACCAATCAGCTCTTTTAATTCTGGAACAGGACAAATTGTTGCCTTCCCTCTTGTAGAAATGTAGGAAACAGGAGCAGGCCAGACAACCCTTCGAGCCTGCTCCACCATTCAGTATGTTCATTCCTGATCCTTGATCCCAATACCATACACCCACTCTCTCTCCCCAAACACTTTTAGAGTCTAGAAATCTATCTGTTTGCTTCTTACTTATATTCAGTGATATGACCTCCACAGCTTCAGTAGAGTGGTAGAGTATTCCACAGGTTCATCACCCGCTGAGTGAAGAGGTTTCTCCTCATCTCTGTCCTAAATGGCCTCATCTGTATCCTCAGACTGTGACACCTTGTTCTATACGCACCCCCCACCCAACCCTCCAGCTGGAGGAAACATCATCCCTTACATTAGCAGCCTTGCAAAGTGGCCTGATGAGTGCAAGATGAAAAGCTTCAACAGGCCTATTTTTTCAGCAATTCTCAAATCAGTAGGACTAGCTCCGACTTAGTGAGTTAGTAAATAAGCAAACTTGGAAGAAAGAGAGAACCAGACATGTAACGGGGAGACAGTGGTGTCGTGGTAATGTCTCAATGAGTAATTCCCATAACCAGGCTAATGCTCTGGGGACACGGGTTCGAACCCCACAGCAACAGCTGGTGAAACTTAAATTCAATGAATAAAATCTGGAATGTAAAGTTAGTTTCAGTAATGGTGACCCTGAAACTTTCATCAGTTGTTGTAAAAACCCACCTGGTTCACAAATGTTCTTTCGGGAAGGAAATGGTCTGGCCTACATGTCACTCCAGACCCACAGCAATGTGGTCAATTCTTAATTGACCCTCTGACATGTCACGCATGTACACTCACACACATATACTCACACATATATACTCACACACATACATGTACTCAAACACACACACACTCACACATGCGCACAAACATACACTCATGCACACATACACAAATATACTCACACACATACAAGTGCGCATGTGCACACACACCCAGTCACACACATATGTGCACACACATATACAGACACACACTACACTCATACACACACACATATGCATACACATATTCATTCACATACATACATACACACAAATACACTCACACACATCCAAGTGCACATGTGCACACACACTCATATACACTCACACACATACACAGTCACACACACACTGATGCATACACAGAAATACTCTTACACACACATACGTACACACATGTATATACACACACACACACACACACACACACGTGATAGGGATTCTTTAGTAAGGGGAGAAGACAGGCGTTTCTGTAGCCAAAGACGTGACTCTAGGATGTTGTCTGGCCTCCCTGGTGCCAGGATCAGAAATGTCACTGAATGGTTGCAGGGCATCCTGAAAGGGGAGGATGATGGGTTAGCGGCCGTGGTACATGTTGGTACCAACAATATGGGAAGGTGAAGAATGAGGTCTTGCATCAAGAATTTAGGCAGTAGATTAAAAAGCAGGGGCTCAAAAGATTGTAATCTCTGGGTTGCTCCTGGTGCGATGTGCTAGCGAATATAGAAATACGAAAATAGAGCAGAAGAGTTAAGGGTGCAGATTGACATATGGAAGTGTGATATTGTTGTCATCAGAAAAACATGCTTGAGAAGAGGGCAGGACTTCCAACTCAACATTTTGGGGTAGAGGATCTTTGGGCGTGATAGAGGAGAAGCTAAAAAGAGAGGTGGTTTACCACTATTAATTAAGGAGTCAATTACTGCAATAAGGAATGATGATACCTTGGAAGGGTCTTCAAACGAGGCTTTCTGAGAAGAACTTAGGTATATAAAGCAGGCAGCCACATGAATGGGAGTATATTATAACCCCCCCAAAGAGTCAGTGGGAAATAGAGGAACAAATATGTAGACAGTTCACAGGGATGTGTAAGAGTAATAATCAAGGATTAATACTAGCAGGCGCCCGAGCGTGGCGACTAGGAGATTTTCACAATAACTTCATTGCACTGTTAATGTAAACCTACTTCTGACATTAATGAATAAACTTTAAACTTTATCTTTAGGGTATTATAATATTGGGTCCAATTATTCTGGGGGATTTCAACTTTCCCAACATAAATTGGTATAATCATTGTGTTAAGAATTAAGAGGGGGCGGATTTCTTGAAATGTGTCCAGGGGAGTTTTTGTGTCAATATGTAGAAGGAATGGATCAATGCTGGATCTGGTTCTGAGGAACGAAGCCAGACAAGTGTTCAATGTGGCAGTGGGGGAGCATTTTAGCGATAAAGACCACAACATGGTACAATACAAATTTATTATGGACAAGGAGAAAGATGGTCAGCAAAAGACGGCTTTGCTTTGGGGAAGGCATATTCTATTAAAATAAGGCAGGATCTGGCTAAAGTCGGAATAGCTCCTTGCAGGTAAGTCTACAGCGAGCAAAGCACTGTGGGACATTCAAAAAGGAGCTGGGGAGAATACAGGTCCAACATCCTTGAGGGAGAAATGTAGGAGCAATAGTTCAGAGAACCCTGGATGTCTCGGACAATTCAGGACTGGATAAGGAAGAAGAGAAGGCTTTTGGCAACTCCAAAGGGAGCAATTCAGCTGTGGCCCTAGAGGAATATGGGAAGAGCAAGAGGGAACTTAAGAAAGCAATTAGAGGAGCAAAAAGGGGGCATGATAAAGGACTTGTGAACAGGATTAAGGAGAATCCTAAGTTATTTTATAAATATGTTAAAGGGAAAAGGTTAACCAGGGAGAGTAAGGTCCATTAGGGACAAAGAGGGCAATCTGTGTGTGAAGCCACAGGATATTAGAAGGGTGTTAAATGAATACTTCCCTTTGGTATTCATTCAGGAAAAGGAGAACATATGTACAGAATTCAGGAAAAGGGACTGTGAGGAACTTGCGCAGTTTGACACCGGAAATAGGGAGATTCTGGAAGCTCTGACGTGACTAAAAACAGACAAATCCCCAGTCTTGGATGAATTGCATCCCAGGCTGCTGTGGGCGATGAGGCAGAAAATTGCTGGGTCTCTGGCACAAATTTTTAATTCACCTCTTGCCATGGGGAAAGTGACAGAGGGCTGGAGAATGGCTAATGTGGTTCAACTTTTCAAGAAGGGTGGTGGAGATGAGCCAGGAAATTACAGACCAATGAATCTCATGTCAGTGGTAGGGAAACCATTGAAGAAAATTCTGAAGGAGAGAATTAATATCCACTTAGAAAGGCCTGGGTTAATTAGAGATATGATGTGGAGATGCCGGCGTTGAACTGGGGTAAGCACAGTAAGAAGTCTCACAACACCAGGTTAAAGTCCAACAGGTTTTGTTGGATTAGAGATTAGAGATAGTCAGCATGGCTTTGTCAAACAAACTTGTTAGAATTTTTTGAAAATGTGATCGTGAGTGGATGAGGGAAGTTCAGTTGACTTCGTTTATGTGGATTTTAGCAAAGCTTTTCACAAGGTCCCACATGATTGAGATGGTTAAAGTATATGGAATTCAGGGAAACTTGTCAAGATGGATCAGAAACTGCCTTAGTAATAAGACACAAAATGTGGTGGTAGAAGGCTGTTAGAGTGAATGGAGTCAGGTGTCCAAAGGTGTATCACAAGGTTCAGCACTGGGACCCTTATTGTTTGTTATATGCATGAATGACATTGATGATAATGTAGGGCGGAAAGTTAAGCAAGTTTGCAGATGACACCAAGATTGGTAGGGTGGTTAATAGTGAAGAAGATGGTTGTAGGTTACAGGAAGACATAGATGGGTTGGTCAGATGAGCAGAGCAGTGGCAGATGCTATTTAACACTGATAAGTATGAAGTGCTGCACTTTGGAAGAAGAAACAAGATGAGGGTGTATTTAATGAATGGCAGGACAGTGGGTAGCTCAGAGGAACAGAGGGATCTTGAGGTACTTGTTCAAGATCCCTGAAGGCGGCAAAGCATATGAATAGGATAGTTAAGAATGCATGTGGGACACTCGCTTTCATCAGTTGTGGTATAGAGTATAAGAGCAAGGAGGTGATGTTGGAGTTGTACAGAGCACAATATAGGAAGGATGTGATAGCACTAGATGGGGTACAGAGGAGATTCTCCATGATGTTGCCTGGGATGGAGCATTTGAGCTATCAGGGGTGACTGGATAGGCTTGGATTGTTTTCTCCAGAACAGAGAAGGCTGAGGGGGGAGGTGAGGGGGAACATGGCTGAAGTGTATATGATTATGAGGGGTATGGACAGGGTGACTAGGGAGCAACTGTTCCCCTTGGTTGAGGGGGCAATCACGAAGGGTCATAGTTTTAGGGCGACGAGATTCAGAGGGGAATTAAGAAAAAACTTTTTCACTCAAAGGGTGGTGGGAATCAGGAATGCACTGCCTGGGAAGGTAATGGAGGCTGGAAATCTTACAAGCTTTGAGAAATATTTGGGTGAGCACTTGAAACATCATAACATTCAAGGATATGGGACAAGTGCAGGAAAATGGGATTAACATGGCTTTAGTGGTAGTTATTGTCGGTGCAGACTCAATGGGCCAAAGGGCCTTTTCTGCACTGTATGACACACACGCACAGAAACAGACACGTACACATGCACAAACACACGCGCACAAACACACACACACACACGGGACAGAATCTTTTTAAGGGTTGAGGCTTCTTGCCCACGGATGGAGGATCAGCGATTGACCAGTGCTGCCTGTTTTCGGGAAGTCGGACCTAATCACAAGCCAATCAGGCAGTGGCAAGGCTTTCCCTTGGAACAAGACCCCGGATGCAATGAAGCTCCTGATCAATTAGCAGGGCCACTGTGGGGGTGGGGTGGGGGGGGGGGGGGCTGCTGGGCACAGGAGCGCTGGAGTTGTCCAGTGACCCAGGCCACGGGTACATAAGGTCGGGATGGAGGAAGGGGTTTTCGTAGAGTGGGGAGGGGTCATGGGGTGAGGGGGTCACTCCAGTCTGGCCTTCATATGACTTTGGACCCACAGAATGTGGTCAACTCTTAACCCTCTGAAATGGCTGAGGGAGACACTCCATGGTATCAAACTGCTCAGAACCATGGGTGCACCTACACCACAGGGGCCGCAGTGGTTCAAGAAGGCGGCTGACCACCACCTTCTCAAGGGGCAACTAAGGATGGGCAATAAATGCTGGGTCCAGCCAGCGACAGTCACACCCTATGAATGAATTAAAAAAAACACTATTTAAGTCGGAGATGAGAAGTTTCTTCTCTCCGATGGTGGTTAGTCTGTGGAATTGCCTCTCTCAGACAGCAGTAGGGGCTGCGGCTCATTGGCGATATTGAAGGCCGGATTAGGCAGATTTTTGATCGACACGGGGGTTGAGAGCGGGGGGGTGGTGGTCAGGCGGCAAAGTGGAGTTGGGTCCACAACCAGATCAGTCATGGTCTTATTGAATAGCGCAGCAGGCTCGAAGGGCCTATCTGCTCCTACATCTCACATTTCTGTCTCCCTATCTTCACCCACATTTTGACTCCAAGTTAACTGGCCACTGTTTTTCGAATGTGCGGAGGGAATCGCCTCATAGGAAGTGTCAAAGGGCAGCTCCCAGACCCGCAATGTGGGAGACGAGCTGATTGTATGACAGAAATGTGTTTCTCCGGGTTAGGCCGGGGCCTGAGCTTCTGTCTGCTGAAGCCATCTTGTGCCCCCTGCACAATGCAGAACCATACAGCACACCATGTACCAACAGTGCCCTCAGAGCTCGAACTGCCATCGTTTAGATTCACACAACATGGGGAACACAGTCACACCGCCTGACAAACTTCCCTGGAGGGTTAATGAACTTCAAGACACAATGAGATACCTAACCAGACACTGAGAGAGCTAACAAGCAACTTCAATCAAAGAGTTCAGTTATAAAGAGCCTCATAAAGGAGGGAGGGAGGGAGAGAGAGAGGCAGACAGGTTTAAGGTGGGTATTCCTTCCAAAGTTTGGGGTCCGGGCAGCAGAAGGAAGAGGTTGGGTCAAAACATCGGAATGATCAAGAGGTTGAGAAAGGTTCACTTTAAAAATGTGAAGATTTCCCAGAAGGTGATAGGGGATTGGAGGAGGTTACAGAGACAGGGAGGATTGCAGGGAGTGGAGGAGGTTACAGAGGTAGGGAGGGTTGTAGGAGCTGGAGGGAGTTACAGCGATAGGGAGGGTTGTAGGGGCTGGAAAAGGTTATAGCTATAGGGAGGGTTGTAGGGACTGGAGGAGGTTACAGAGACAAGAGGGTTGTAGGGGCTGGAGGTTACAGCAATAGGGAGGCTTGTAGGGGCTGGAAGAGGTTACAGAGATAGGGAGGTTGCACGGACTGGAGGAGGTTTCAGAGATAGAGAGTAAGGAAGTGACACTGCACTAATTATAGCACACTGTTCAGTACCTGAACTCCAGAGACTGGAATTTTACCCTCAGCCACACGCCATGATGTTCACTGGCACCAACAACAACCATCCAATTTCCCGAGTGCAGACTTGTCTGAATTGCCCAGAGCTGGGTTCGCTGTGTTACCGAGGAGGGTTGTAGGTGGGACACTCAGTGAGAGGAGTGTAGTCTCTGGGCTGCTTGTGACAGTGGGAGTGGGCAGCCTGATTCAGCTCCTGGGGGTGTGTTGGAAGAAATGTGTTTCACTAATCCCACAAGCAGCAGCCTCCACTCCACGCTGCGTCTCTAAGCAAATCAGCTCAATTTGCATATGGTGGGGCAGTGGGTAAGGAGGCAGCGACAGGCAAGAGAGAGAGAAACCAGCCACATCACAGAGCACAGAGCACTGCTGGAATATTAAAATCACTCTCTCCAGCTCCACTGACACACTCTCAAACTCTGTCAGCATCTACCTCTCGAACTTTACCCCATTCAAGTACTAACCCACTCATCAGCAACACCCAACTGCAGCAGATAGTCTCAATGCTTGATACCATTCCAATGAATGACTTCACTCATTGCCAACCTCCCGCGCCTGATTAACCCATTCCATGATTAACGCATTCCACAATTAACGTACTCCACGATGAACACATTCCACGATTAACGCACTCCACGATTAACGCACTCCACGATTAACGCACTCCACGATTAACGCACTCCACGATTAACGCACTCCACAATTAACTGGTCCCTAAGTAACACGCTCCCTCATTAAAACACTCCCTGATTAATAGATTCCTTGATTTGCACGCTCCCAGATTAGCACACTCCCAGATTAGCACACTCCCAGATTAACACGCTCCCTGGTTAACACACTCCCAGATTAACACACTCCCAGATTAACACGCTCCCTGATTAACATGCTCCCTGATTAACACGCTCCCTGACTAACACGCTCCCTGATTAACACGCTCGCAGATTAACACGCTCCCTGATTAACACGCTCCCTGATTAACACGCTCCCTGGTTAACACGCTCCCAGATTAACACGCTCCCTGGTTAACACGCTCCCTGGTTAACACGCTCCCAGATTAACAAACTCCCAGATTAACACACTCCCAGATTAACATGCTCCCTGATTAACATGCTCCCTGATTAACACGCTCCCTGGTTAACACGCTCCCTGATTAACACGCTCCCTGGTTAACACGCTCCCTGGTTAACACGCTCCCTGAATAACACGCACCCTGATTAACACGCTCCCTGATTAACACGCTCCCTGATTTAACACTCTCCACGCTCCCTGATTTAACACGCTCCCTGATTAACATGCTCCCAGATTAACACGCTCCCTGGTTAACGCACTCCCAGGTTAACACACTCCCAGATTAATACGCTCCCAGATTAACACGTTCCCTGACTAACACGCTCCCTGATTAACATGCTCCCTGATTTAACACGCTCCCAGATTAACATGCTCCCAGATTAACACGCTCCCTGATTAACACGCTCCCTGGTTAACATGCTTCCTGGTTAACACGTTCCCAGATTAACACCGTTCCCAGATTAACACGTTCCCAGATTAACACGCTCCCAGATTAACACGCTCCCAGATTAACACGCTCCCTGGTTAACATGCTACCTGATTAACACGCTCCCTGATTAACACGCTTCCTGATTAACACGCTCCCTGATTAACACGCTCCCTGATTAACACGCTCCCTGGTTAACATGCTTCCTGGTTAACACGCTCCCAGATTAACAAATTCCCAGATTAACACGTCCCTGATTTAATACGCTTCCTGATTTACACGCTCCCAGATTAACACCCTCCCAGATTAACACCCTCCCAGATTAACACCCTTCCTGATTAACACGCTCCCAGATTAACACGTTCCCAGATTAACACGCTCCCTGATTAACACGCTTCCTGATTAACACGCTCCCAGATTAACACGTTCCCAGATTAACACGCTCCCTGATTTAACACGCTTCCTGATTAACACACTCCCAGATTAACACACACCCAGATTAACACGCTCCCAGATTAACACGCTCCCAGATTAACACCCTCCCAGATTAACACACACCCAGATTAACACACTCCCAGATTAACACGCTCCCAGATTAACACCCTCCCAGACTAACACGCTCCCAGATTAACACCCTCCCAGATTAACACCCTCCCTGATTAACACCCTCCCTGATTAACACACTCCCAGATTAACACACTCCCAGATTAACACGCTCCCAGATTAACACCCTCCCAGACTAACACGCTCCCAGATTAACACACTCCCAGATTAACACCCTCCCTGATTAACACCCTCCCTGATTAACACACTCCCAGATTAACACACTCCCAGATTAACACACTCCCAGATTTACACCCTCCCTGATTAACACCCTCCCAGATTAACACACTCCCAGATTAACACACTCCCAGATTAACACCCTCCCAGATTAACACACTCCCAGATTAACACACTCCCAGATTAACGCCCTCCCTGATTAACACCCTCCCTGATTAACACCCTCCCAGATTAACACACTCCCTGATTAACACCCTCCCAGATTAACACACTCCCTGATTAACACCCTCCCAGATTAATACGCTCCCAGATTAACACGCTCCCTGATTAACACCCTCCCAGATTAACACGCTCCCTGATTAACACGCTCCCTTATTAACGCGCTCCCTGATTAACACACTCCCAGATTAGCACCCTCCCAGATTAACACGCTCCCAGATTAACACGCTCCCTGTATAACAGCCTCCCTGATTAACACGCTCCCAGATTAACACGCTCCCTGATTAACACGCTCCCTGATTAACACCCGCCCTGATTAACACGCTCGCAGATTAACACGCTCCCTGAGTAACACCCTCCCTGATTAACACGCTCCCTGATTAACACGCTCCCTGATTAACACAGTCCCAGATTAACACGCTCCCTGATTAACACCCTCCCAGGTTAACACGCTCCCAGATTAACACGCTCCCTGATTAACACGCTCCCTGATTAACACACTCCCAGATTAACACGCTCCCAGATTAACACGCTACCTGTTTAACACGCTACCTGATTAACACACTCCCAGATTAACAGACTCCCAGATTAACAGACTCCCAGATTAACAGACTCCCAGATTAACAGACTCCCTGATTAACACCCTCCCAGATTAACACACTCCCTGATTAACACACTCTCTGGTTAACATGATAAACACACTGCCAGATTAACACCTTCTTTGATTAGCAACTCACTATCTGGGATCCTCACTGTCTGGGATCCTCACCATCATGGACCCTCACTGTCTGCGCCTCTGTCTGAGATCCTGACTGTCTGGGATCCTGACCATCAGGGACCCTCACATGTCTGCGACCCTCACTGTCTGGGACCTTCACTGTCTGGGATCCAGACCATCAGGGACCCTCACTGTCTGCAACCCTCACTGTCTGGGATCCTCAATGTTGTTCATCAATAAGGATACTTCAGTTGCAAGCTATTAAAGGACTTACTTCTGTAAGTAAATTTTAAAAATTTTTAATAAAGAAACTTCATTACTCCAACACTTGGATCCTCACAGCATGTTACCATTTTTTACATTATAACAACTATGTGGGACCTCAGTCTCTGTGACTCTCACTCACTGGGACGCTCACTCGCTGGGACCCTCACTCGCTGGGACCCTCACTCGCTGGGACCCTCACTCGCTAGGACCCTCACTCGCTGGGACCCTCACTCACTGGGACCCTCACTCGCTGGGACCCTGAGTCTGTCTAACTCTCTGTGATCCTCACTGGTAGGGACCCTTAGTCTCTGAGACCCTCATTAGCTGGAACCCTCAGACTCTGTGACCCTCACCCGCTGGGGCCCTCAGGCTGTCTTACTCCCTGGAGCGTCTATGTTGTCAAATGTTCAGTTTCTTCTAGAATTGCAAAGAGGAAGGGAGGTCAAATCTTAATTTAGATGCACAGATAGTCACAGGGGAACTCCCTGCAACTCACATTGAGACTCTCTCACACAAAACTCAGCCTGTCCTGTCTGACAGGCTGACAAGCCACTCCTATTGACCAAAACCCCATTGACTACCTCCCAGAAAATCAGGACAACATTCCACTCATCCACACTAGTGAGAACAGTTAATGGGGAGCGGGAGTACAGTGTGCAGTTCTGGTCAACACATTATAGAAAGGATGTGATTGCACTGGAAGCAGGTGTGGAGGAGATTCACCAGGATGCTGCCTGGGATGGATCATTTAAGTTACGAAGAGAGGTTGGATAGGCTTGGGTTGTTTTCATTGCAGCAGAGAAGACTGAGGCGTGACCTGATTGAGGTGTACAAGATTATGAGGGAAAGAGTTGATATATAGCAGGTGTTCCCTTTAGTTGCAAGGTCAGTCACAAGGGGACACAAGTTCAAAGTGAGGGGCTGAAGGTTTAGGGGAATGTGAGGAAAAAACAATTTTACGCAGAGGGTGGTGACGGTCTGGAATGTGCTGCCAGGGAGGGTGGTAGAGGCGAGTTGCCTCACATCCTTTAAAACGTACCTGGATGAGCACTTGACACGTCATAACATTCAACGTATGGGCCAAGTGCTGGTAAATGGGATTAACTGGGAGGTCATGTGTTTCGTGTGTGTCTGTGATGGGGTGAAGAGCCTCTTCTGCGCTCTATGATTCTATTATTCTTTGAGTTATCACAGTATTAAATAGGTTCAGACACACTATCCAAATAGGAAACAATATCCCAGTACACATTGCAGATCACATCACCCCTGCCCGCAGACAAGTATCGATCACCCTATTCCTTTCCCAGTACAGATCACCCTGTATTCCAGTACAGACCACCCTGTATCCCAGTACAGATCACCCAGTATCCCAGTACAGATCACCCTGTATCCCAGTACAAATCACCCTGTATCTGAGTACAGATCACCCTGCATCCCAGTACAGATCACCCTGCATCCCAGTACAGATCACCCTGCATCCCAGTACAGATCACCCTGTTTCCCAGTACAGATCACCCTGAATCCCAGTACAAATCACCCTGAATCCCAGTACAGACCACCCTGTATCCCAGTACAGATCACCCTGAATCGCAGTACAAATCACCCTGAATCCCAGTACAGACCACCCTGAATCCCAGTACAGGTCACCCTGTATCCCAGCACAGATCACCTGTATCCCAGTACAGATCGCCCTGTGTCCCAATATAAATTACCCTGTTTCCCAGTATAGATCAGTCTGTATCCCAGTAGAGATCACTCTGTGTCCCAGTACAGATCATTCTGTGTCTTAGTACAGATCACCCTGTGTCCCAGTACATATCTATCTGTATCTCAGTGCAGATCACTCTGTATCCCAGTACAGATCACCCTGTTTACCAGTACAGATCACTCCTTTATCCCAGTACAGATCTTTCTATATCCCAGTACAGATCGCTCTGTATCCTAATACAGATCATTCTGTGTCCAAAAACCACACATTCAAGGGTTTGGAAGTATTTGCAATTATACATTGAACAGCAGGTCTCAGACATGCACACTACTTGACAAACAACATGGCATGAAATGGTGAATGGGGCCAATAGAGTGAAGCAACATCATTAAATGATCAAGGCACTGACACATACTACATAAGAGAAATTAATTTCAAAACAATTGGGACAGAATTAAACACAACAGTACCTGTCAAAATGAGCAAAATTAGAGTAAGAGGGTAAATAATTTGGATGGGAACAATTAAAGGTCTAGTCACAAATAAACCTGGTGAGGAAGAACCATAAGATGGATACGATACCTGGAGAGCTGGAGAATATTTTAAGTCAATGCCCAATGTTATTTTGAATGATATTGAATGAGACAATCTGCGGTGGGGAGTGTCGGGGAGAAAGGAGCATCCATCTAATTATTCAGAGGTCACATTCAAGTTACAATACTTTATGGAATATTAATGGAATTTAACACAAATTGTATGAAGAGGAAACTGGAATGTAAATAGAAAAAGAGAAGTGGATTTTCTTGTTGAACAGATCACCCCACTCAATGGTTAGAGAAAAGAAAGAAAGTGATCAAGAATAGTAACGAGACAAGATGTGAAGGAGTAAGATCCCTAAAAATCAAGTTGGACTGACATTTAATCCACGTAGGAATGAATGACGAATTAATAACATAGCAGAAAATCAAATTTCTTATGCAATCTTCTTATGCAATGATAACAGAATTGCTAAATGATATGCAAGTTACAATGACGATGGTGAAGCCGGTCTAATACCCACACTTGCAGGAGAAAATACAATGTGAGATATCTGACACACAGCAATAGTGTTATTACGTGGGCCTCAGATGCTTAGGCAATCTCAGCCTCAAGGTGATAACCAACATTAACCGACTCAAGAACAGCTTCTTCTCTGCTGCCATCAGACTTTTGAACTGACCTGCCTCGCAATAAGTTGATCTTTCTCTACACCATAGCTATGACTGTAACACTACATTCTGTACTCTCTCCTTTCTCTATGAACGGTATGCTTTGTCTGGAGAGTGCGCAAGAAACAATACTTTTCACTGTATACCAATACATGTGACAATAATAAATCAAATCAAATCAAATGATAAGGTTGCCTGACAATAAAGAAGGTGTTGGCATGATATTGGGATACTGCATAAGTGTGCAGATGAGTTACATACAAAGTAACTGACAGGCAGTAAACCAGTCCAAAATAGACTCATTCAAGACCCATTCAATGACAAAGGTAATCGATAAGAGAAGGGCTGTGGATGTAGTTCATATGGACGTTCATAAGGCGTTTGACAAGGTCCCAAATGGCAGACTGGTACAAAAACTAAAATCAAATGGCTGGATGGATACACAATTGGCTTGGGCATAGAAGACAGACAGTAGGCGGTGGAAGGGTATTTTTCAGAATGGAGATCTGTAGCTAGTGGAGTTCCACAGAGACCAGTGCTGGGGCCTCTGTTGTTTGTAGTATATATAAATGATTTGGAGGAAAATGTGGGTGATCTGATTAGTTAGTTTGCGGATGACACGAAGATTGGTGGAGTTGCTGTTAGTGCCGGGGATTGTCAGAGGATCCAACAGGATATAAGGGGTGTCTTGATAAATACATGAATAGGATGGGAATAGAGGGATATGGTCCCTAGACGGGTAGGGCGTTTTAGTTCAGTCGGGCAGCATGGTCAGTGCAGGCTTGGAGGACCAAAAGGCTCGTTCCTGTGCTGTACGTTTCTTTGTTCTTTGATATAGATAGATTGCAGACTTGGGCACAGAAATGGCAGATGGAGTTTAATCTGTACAAATGTGAGGTGATGCATTTTGCAGGATCAAATTTAGGTGTTAGGATTAAAAATCATACAAGTTTAAAAATCAGATAAACTACGAGCTGCTAAATAGTAAAAGATGAGGAGGCTCTGAGAAACCAAGCGCCTTAGCATCAGGCAGCCTCCAGACAACAGTCAAGGACCATGAAACTTGTAATTACAGGGGAGGCTCTGGGCCACAGAGTATGAATACTAAAACCTATTGACCACAATGCAGCTGCAACATATGCATGTCTGATAAACACAAGGAACAACGGGCAAAGAAGTTTGACTTGTCAGACATATATCTATCATACTCATGTCTGGAAGCTCGTAGATAAGTAGAGAAAATACATGCTCAATGATACTGTCATTAAGTAGATGTTCACAACTTGTAATTGGACAACAATAGTCATATGTTAAACATTATGTAATCCTAACTGTTAGTTGTGAGTGGATACAGATAATTTCTGTACAAATGGACAGCTTTAATTGGTATATTACTTGTAGCTGAAACTAAAAGTATAACTGTTTCTGTAATGTTGTATTCAGGACTCTGGTGCACCACAAGCTGAAGTGCCAGATTCCTTGCTCCAGCTTGTAATAAAGTCCGTTTAAAACTCTAAAAATCTCGGTCTGGTCACTCAAAGTGAACATAGTCCAAAAACACCTGATCCAAAAGCGATTTGGCAATGAGGATGGGATCCGCGCTGACTGACTTTGAAGACAGGACTACAGTATGGTCAGTATTATCTTTTGATTATACTCCCAACTGGGTACTGTTGTAGATCAGCAGCCAATTTTATAGAGAGCACCTAAGCCCAGATGAAAGGAGTGCGAGGAAGGGAGAGGCGAAGAGAGATTGTGAGAACCGAGAATGCGAGAAGTGGTCAACAAGGCCATAGGCGATGGTGAAAATCTGAAAAGGTGAAAGCCAAGAAAGCAGAGCTCGAGTTTGTTACGAATGGGGAGGAGATGGATCGATATCCCTCTGCCTCACCCAGGGTCATCATAAATTAATTGGCAAACTGCAAAAATAGGTCTGGATTCCAACAGACACACCACACTACACAGCAAAAAGTGCTGGAAGGCTCAATCAAGTGATAGAAACTGAGGAAGCCACTTAGTTTATCTCAAGCTTGTACTTACACCAAATAGGCTCATTCAGAAGTATATGGGGACGGCAGCTCCCCCTAGCTGCAATGCAAGTTGCCGCAGCTGACCTAGGAACAATTAAAGGTAGGGAGTAAATAGGACATGGTTGTGATTATTGAGTCAGTTAAAGATAAAACGTAACAAATGAGTGTTTTGAGTCGATGCCTAGTTAGTGTTCTGTTGTTGTGTTTAGCTTGCTGGGAAAAATCTGCAGAATGAGTTTGGAACTAAAATTCATTTAATTTAAGCTTCTGCACCACTTGTTCTGAAACCCTAATGTTAATGCCTGCAGTTTGGCAGCCTTCCAATTTGAACTTAAGAAATTGAGCAACGTTGTAGAAAATAGAACAGGAAAAGTCTTTAAATTACCTAAAGTGACGTAAGCACAAGACAAGATTTCCCAGCTCACTCCCTGCCCCTTTAGGTTCTATAGAAAAGACAACCATGTGAGCAGACAGTTGATTCGTTTTTAAATCGCCCAGAAACTCATGTGTCTATGTTAGTTTGTAATTGTGAATTCATGGGAACCAGTTAAATGTGGAAATGTTAAGTGTAGCCTGAGGAGACTTGGAATAAGTGAGAGAATTTTATTGTGTTGTCACTTCAACCCTAGATTAAGAAGAAAGATTTTTCAGGTGTTAATGTGTTTGGGATTTTGAATCAACAAAGAATAGGTGATGTTCATAAAAACAGGCCTTGGAAATTGACTGAAATGGAACACAAAGAAAAGTTAAGTCATTGATGCACCATCAATCGAGCAAAGGCTAGTTTGTATGCAAGAACAAATAGGCTTTTATTAGCAAAAGAATTGGAGCACACCCATGCCGATGAACTGGTCCAGACTGAGGCAGGGGAGCAGTCACCTTTATACCTGCACCGGGGGGGTGGGGAGGAGTCTCAGGTAGGGCCGGCAGGGATGTGTCCAGGCATGTCACATATACAGGTAATAAGCTAACAGTGGTTTACCACAGTCATAATGAAGGAGAACGGAGTATTGTTTCTTATTTTAATCAGGGGGTTATGAGCTTATAGTGCTTTGTCACTTTAAGAAACTATAGTTGTGACAGAAAGCTCAGAATTAACTGTTTGAAATTTGCGAGCTGTGAGAAAAAGTATGTTTCATATGTTTGATGTGGATGTTGGGTGGTTTGTTTTAACATTGTTTGGGGCTACATTTGTTGACTTATATCTTTCTGGGGAATTAGGCTCATCTTGTGGTTTTAATTACAGGCATTTTTGGAAGGTTAAAAACAGAACCACAAGAATGGTTCTGAATTCATTTTGGTTATTGTTGCTTCAAAACACATACTATGTTTCTCTGCGTGTATATCATAGAATTCCTAAAGTGCAGAAGGTGGTCGTTCAGTCCATTCAAGTCTGCACCAACCACAATCCCACTCAGCCCCTATCACTATAGCCCCACGTATTTACCCTGCTAGTCTCACTAACTGTAAGAAGTCTCACAACACCAGGTCAAAGTCCAACAGGTTTATTTGGTAGCACAAGCCACAAGCTTTCGGAGCGCTGCCCCTTCATCAGGTGATGAAGGGGCTTGGGGCTCCAAAAGCTTGTGGCTTGTGCTACCAAATAAACCTGTTGGACTTTGACCTGGTGTTGTAAGACTTCTTACTGTGCCCACCCCAGTCCAACGCCGGCATCTCCACATCAGTCTCACTAACACCAGGGTTAATTTATCATGGCCAATCAACCTGACCCGCACATCTTTGGACTGTGGGAGGAAACCGGAGCACCCGGAGAAAACCCACGCAAACACAGGGAGAATGTGCAAACTCCACACAGACAGTGACCCAAGCCAGGAATCGAAACTGGGTCTCTGGCACTGTGAGGCAGCCATGTGTCACCCATATATATGGTTGAGATTTGCAGGTTATATGTTTCAAAGTTCACTGTTTTCTGTCTAATACTGTGATTCTGTGATCATAATTTAAGTGATTTAAGTCAAACAAATAAAAAAAGGGACTTTTCAAAAGTTATGAACCAGAGTTTATGTTTACTGGTCAGAGGCATGAGGTGGCTCCAAGGCGGCCTTCACAACACAAGACAACGCAGAATCGCTGAGCAGAAACTGATAGCCAAGTTCCGCACACGTGAGGTCGGCCTCAACCAGGATCTTGGGTTCATGTCACACTATGTGTAACCCCCATGACTTGCCTGGGCTTGCAAAATCTCACTAAGTGTCCTGGCTGGAGTCAATGCACATCTCTTTAACTTGTGCTTAACCCTCTCTCCACTCACATTGTCTGTACCTTTAAGACTTGATTACCTGTAAAGACTCGCATTCCAACCATTAACTTGTAAATTGAATTTGTGTCTATTACTGCCCTGTTTGTGAACACAAGTCCTCACTCACCAGATGAAGGAGCAGCATTCCGAAAGCTTGTGCTGCCAAATAAACCTGTTGGACTTTAACTGGCGTTGTGAGACTTCTTACAGAGGCATGACTCCATGATATTTTGATTAACATGTAGGAATTTTAATCCAGACGCAAATTCACACATATGAGAATGAGATAGTTTTCATTTGATGGGGTTAACTAAAATTTAGAATATTTGAAATGATTATGAAAAATCCTCTGTTAGATTCATCTTGGGTTAAGTTGACACAATTGGCCCAATAAAAAGAAAAATTCTGGAATTCGCTACTGAGGATAAGAGTTTAAAAGGAGAGATTGTTAAATAGAAATGAACTCTTGTCTACAAATAGCTCAAGCTCTTCACAGCTGAAGGAGTACTTGTATTTTTTACAGGAATGGGGAATTACAAAATATTAAGCTTCTTAATTGTCAGAAATGCTCAGATTAATTTAGCCCATTTGTCCACAAGCAGGATTGATCTAGTATTTTGTTTAACGGGCCATATAAAACTCCCAAAATATCTGTTTGGTCATACAAAGTGGATGAAGCCCATCTGCTATTTTGATCCACAACACTCTGTCTCCCATCAGAGACCATCTGTATCCCAGTATAGATCACTCTGTGTCCCAGTACGGAGCAATCTGTGTCCTAGTATAGATCACTCTATGTCCCAGTACAGATCACTCTGTATCCCAGTATAGATCAGTCTGTGTCCAAGTATAGATCACTCTGTATTCCAGTACCGAGCACTCTGTATCCTAGTACCGAGCACTCTGTATCCCAGTACAGATCTCTCTGTATCCCAGTATAGATCTCTCTGTATCCCAGTATAGATCTCTCTGTATCCCAGTATAGATCTCTCTGTATCCCAGTATAGATTACTCTGTATCCCAGTAGCGAGCACTCTGTATCCCAGTACCGAGCACTGTGTCCCATTACGAATCACTCAATATCCCATTACAGATCACCCTGTATCCCATTACAGATCACACTGCATCCCATTACAGATCACTCTGTATCCCATTACAGGTCACTCTGTATCCCATTACAGATCAAACGAAGGAGATTGTCATCGACTTCAGGAAGCGCAAAGGAGAACATGCCCCTGTCTACATCAATGGGGACGAAGTACAAAGGGTCGAGAGCTTCAAGTGCTTAGGTATCCAGATCACCAACAACCTGTCCTGGTCCCCCCATGCCGACACTATAGTTAAGAAAGCCCACCAATATCTCTACTTTCTCAGAAGACTAAGGCAATTTGCCATGTCAGCTACGACTCTCGCCAACTTTTACAGATGCACCATCGAAAGCATTCTTTCTGGTTGTATCACAGCTTGGTATGGCTCCTGCTCTGCCCAAGACCGCAAGAAACTACAAAAGGTCGTGAATGTAGCCCAATCCATCACGCAAACCAGCCTCCCATCCATTGACTCTGTCTACACATCCTGCTGCCTCGGCAAAGCAACCAGCATAATTAAGGATCCCACGCACTCCGGACATTCTCTCTTCCACCATCTTCCATCGGGAAAAAGATACAAAAGTCTGAGGTCACATACCAACTGACTCAAGAACAGCTTCTTCGCTGCTGCCATCAGACTTTTGAATGGACCTATCTTGCATCAAATTGATCTTTCTCTATACCCTAGCTATAACTAACACTATATTCTGCACTCTCTCGTTTCCTTCTCCATGAACGGTATGCTTTGTCTGTATAGCGCGCAAGAAACCATACTTTTCACTGTATGTTAATACATGTGACAATAATAAATCAAATCGAAATCAAATCAAAAGATCACTCTGCGTCCCATTACAGATCACGCTGTTTCACATTACAGATCACTCTGTGTCCCATTACAGATCACGCTGTTTCACATTACAGATCACTCTGTGTCCCATTACAGATCACGCTGTTTCACATTACAGATCACTCTGTGTCCCAGTACAGATGACTCTCTATCCCAGTACAGTCCAGCTCCATCTGTTTCCATTTTGCTACATGTTCTCATTTGGAGTAGAGTTTTTCTCCTCTGTAATATGGTTTATGGATTCTGCCGATGGTGCTGAGTGTGTGCGGGCTTTGGAGGGCGTTTCAGTCTGCAGGAGGTTGACCTGTCCGCAAGTCCTGTTTAATTAGTGCTCCTGTTTTCATTGTTATTACTGTACTGCTGAGTTATTGTATTGTTAAAACTCGTTATTTATTGATAAAAAGGTTCCTTCTTTTCAACAACACATTCAACCACCTTATTTATGTTCTCAAGTCACCACAATTCTAACGGTTTTCTCACTGTAACACGCTGGGATGTCTCTTATTTGGGGTGGTAGTGAGGACATCACTGAGTTCCCTGTCGCTGACACCGAGTGCGGACACAGATAAATACTAGCTCGAAGGCTGCAGTGCCTATCCAGATGTAACCAGCCCACCATGTGAAGCAGACAGCCACCAGCAGGTGGTGACAAGATCACACAATTGGAGATTTCCCCATTGTAATACATGTACCAGAAGAGGGCTCACTCCTCCAAGCTTTCTGTCTGTAATGGGCACTCAGTACATCGTAGAGAACTAATAACAGACTGTGGAGAATGTAGAGATGTAAAGAGGGCTCCGTGTGGAGAGAGTGGGATCTGTGTGGAGATTGTGGATCCTGTGTGGAGATTGTGGATCCAATGTGGAGAGTGTGGGTACCGTGTGGAGATGTGGATCCCATGTGGAGATGTGAATCCCGTGTAGAGAGTGTGGATGCTGTGGAGAGATTGTTCATCCTGTGTGGAGAGTATGGATCCCGTGTAGAGATTGTGGATCCCATGTGGAGAATGTGGAGACATAGAGTGGGATCTATGAGGAGAAATTATACTCCGTGTAGAGATTGTGGATCCTATGTGGAGCGTGTTGATCCTGTGTGGAGTGTGTGGACCCCGTGTGGAGAGTGTGGATTCTGTGTGGAGAGTGTTGATCCTGTGTGCAGAGTGCGGATCCCATGTGGAGAGTGCGGATCCCGTGTGGAGAGTGCGGATCCCGTGTGGAGAGTGCGGATCCTGTGTGGAGAGTGGGGATCCTGTGTGGAGAGCGCGGATCCCGTGTGGAGAGTGCAGATCCCGTGTGGAGAGTGCGGATCCTGTGTGGAGAGTGTGGGTGTCGTGTGGAGAGTGTGGGTGTCGTGTGGAGAGTGTGGGTGTCGTGTGGAGAGTGTGGGTGCCGTGTGGAGAGTGTGGGTGTCGTGTGGAGAGTGTGGGTGCCGTGTGGAGAGTGTGGGTGCCCTGTGGAGAGTGTGGGTGCCCTGTGGAGAGTGTGGGTGCCGTGTGCAGAATGTAGGTGCCGTGTGCAGAGTGTGGGTGCCGTGTGGAGAGTGTGGGTGCCGAGTGCAGAGTGTGGGTGCCGTGTGGAGAGTGTGGGTGCCGTGTGCAGAGTGTGGGTGCCGTGTGGAGAGTGTGGGTGCCGTGTGCAGAGTGTGGGTGCCGTGTGGAGAGTGTGGGTGCCGTGTGCAGAATGTAGGTGCCGTGTGCAGAGTGTGGGTGCCATGTGGAGAGTGTGGGTGTCGTGTTGAGAGTGTGGGTGCCGTGTGGAGAGTGTGGGTGTCGTGTGCAGAATGTAGGTGCCGTGTGCAGAGTGTGGGTGCCGTGTGGAGAGTGTGGGTGTCGTGTTGAGAGTGTGGGTGTCGTGTGGAGAGTGTGGGTGCCGTGTGGAGAGTGTGGGTGTCGTGTGGAGAGTATGGGTGTCGTGTGGAGAGTGTGGGTGTCGTGTGGAGAGTGTGGGTGCCCTGTGGAGAGTGTGGGTGCCGTGTGGAGAGTGTGGGTGCCCTGTGGAGAGTGTGGGTGTCGTGTGGAGAGTGTGGGTGCCCTGTGGAGAGTGTGGGTGCCGTGTGGAGAGTGTGGGTGCCGTGTGGAGAGTGTGGGTGCCGTGTGGAGAGTGTGGGTGTCGTGTGGAGAGTGTGGGTGTCGTGTGGAGAGTGTGGGTGTCGTGTGGAGAGTGTGGGTGCCGTGTGGAGAGTGTGGGTGTCGTGTGGAGAGTGTGGGTGCCGTGTGGAGAGTGTGGGTGCCGTGTGGAGAGTGTGGGTGCTGTTGGAGAGTGCGGGTGCCGTGTGCAGAATGTGGGTGCCGTGTGCAGAGTGTGGGTGCCGTGTGGAGAGTGTGGGTGTCGTGTGGAGAGTGTGGGTGTCGTGTGGAGAGTGTGGGTGTCGTTGGAGAGTGTGGGTGTCGTGTGGAGAGTGTGGGTGCCGTGTGCAGAGTGTGGGTGCCGTGTGGAGAGTGTGGGTGTCGTGTGGAGAGTGTGGGTGCCATTGGAGAGTATGGGTGTCGTGTGGAGAGTGTGGGTGTCGTTGGAGAGTGTGGGTGTCATGTGGAGAGTGTTGGTGTCGTGTGAAAAGTGTGGGTGCCCTGTGGAGAGTGTGGGTGCCGTGTGAAAAGTGTGGGTGCCCTGTGGAGAGTGTGGGTGCCCTGTGGAGAGTGTGGGTGCCGTGTGAAAAGTGTGGGTGCCCTGTGGAGAGTGTGGGTGCCCTGTGGAGAGTGTGGGTGCCGTGTGAAAAGTGTGGGTGCCCTGTGGAGAGTGTGGGTGCTGTGTGCAGAATGTGGGTGCCGTGTGGAGAATCTGAGTGTCGTGTGGAGAATATGGGTGTCGTGTGGAGAGTGTGGGTGCCCTGTGGAGAGTGTGGGTGCCGTGTGGAGAGTGTGGGTGCCGTGTGCAGAGTGTGGGTGCCGTGTGGAGCGTGTGGGTGCCGTGTGCAGAATGTAGGTGCCGTGTGCAGAGTGTTGGTGCCGTGTGGAGAGTGTGGGTGTCGTGTGGAGAGTGTGGGTGTCGTGTGGAGAGTGTGGGTGCCGTGTGGAGAGTGTGGGTGCCGTGTGGAGAGTGTGGGTGTCGTGTGGAGAGTGTGGGTGTCGTGTGGAGAGTGTGGGTGTCGTGTGGAGAGTGTGGGTGCCGTGTGGAGAGTGTGGGTGTCGTGTGCAGAGTGTGGGTGCCATGTGGAGAGTGTGAGTGTCGTGTGGAGAGTGTGGGTGCCGTGTGCAGAGTGTGGGTGCCGTGTGGAGAGTGTGGGTGCCGTGTGGAGAGTGTGGGTGCCGTGTGGAGAGTGTGGGTGCCGTGTGGAGAGTGTGGGTGCTGTGTGGAGAGTGTGGGTGCCGTGTGGAGAGTGTGGGTGTCGTGTGGAGAGTGTGGGTGCCCTGTGGAGAGTGTGGGTGTCGTGTGGAGAGTGTGGGTGTCGTGTGCAGAGTGTG
This sequence comes from Mustelus asterias, assembly GCF_964213995.1. NCBI lineage: Eukaryota > Metazoa > Chordata > Chondrichthyes > Carcharhiniformes > Triakidae > Mustelus > Mustelus asterias. The sequence goes on from NW_027590222.1 coordinate 305,657, forward strand.
GGTGCCCTGTGGAGAGTGTGGGTGCCCTGTGGAGAGTGTGGGTGCCATGTGGAGAGTGTGGGTGCTGTTGGAGAGTGTGAGTGTCGTGTGGAGAGTGTGGGTGCCGTGTGGAGAGTGTGGGTGCCGTGTGGAGAGTGTGGGTGCCGTGTGGAGAGTGTGGGTGCCGTGTGGAGAGTGTGGGTGTCGTGTGGAGAGTGTGAATGTCGTGTGGAGAGTGTGGGTGCCGTGTGGAGAGTGTGGGTGTCGTGTGGAGAGTGTGGGTGCCGTGTGGAGAGTGTGGGTGTCGTGTGGAGAGTGTGGGTGCCGTGTGGAGAGTGTGGGTGTCGTGTGGAGAGTGTGAATGTCGTGTGGAGAGTGTGGGTGCCGTGTGGAGAGTGTAGGTGCCGTGTGGAGAGTGTGGGTGTCGTGTGGAGAGTGTGAATGTCGTGTGGAGAGTGTGGGTGCCCTGTGGAGAGTGTGGGTGTCGTGTGGAGAGTGTGAATGTCGTGTGGAGAGTGTGGGTGCTGTTGGAGAGTGTGGGTGTCGTGTGGAGAGTGTGGGTGTCGTGTGCAGAGTGTGGGTGCCGTTGGAGAGTGTGGGTGCCGTGTGGAGAGTGTGGGTGCCGTGTGGAGAGTGTGAATGTCGTGTGGAGAGTGTGGGTGCCATGTGGAGAGTGTGAATGTCCTGTGGAGAGTGTGGGTGTCGTGTGGAGAGTGTGGGTGTCGTGTGGAGAGTGTGGGTGCCGTGTGGAGAGTGTGGGTGCCGTGTGGAGAGTGTGAATGTCGTGTGGAGAGTGTGGGTGCCATGTGGAGAGTGTGAATGTCCTGTGGAGAGTGTGGGTGTCGTGTGGAGAGTGTGAATGTCGTGTGGAGAGTGTGGGTGCTGTTGGAGAGTGTGGGTGTCGTGTGGAGAGTGTGGGTGTCGTGTGCAGAGTGTGGGTGCTGTTGGAGAGTGTGGGTGTCGTGTGGAGAGTGTGGGTGCCGTGTGGAGAGTGTGAATGTCGTGTGGAGAGTGTGTGTGTCGTGTGGAGAGTGTGGGTGCTGTGTGGAGAGTGTGGGTGCCGTTGGAGAGTGTGGGTGTCGTGTGGAGAGTGTGGGTGCCGTTGGAGAGTGTGGGTGTCGTGTGGAGAGTGTGGGTGCCGTTGGAGAGTGTGGGTGCCGTGTGGAGAGTGTGGGTGCCGTGTGGAGAGTGTGGGTGTCGTGTGGAGAGTGTGGGTGTCGTGTGGAGAGTGTGGGTGTCGTGTGGAGAGTGTGGGTGCCGTGTGGAGAGTGTGGGTGTCGTGTGGAGAGTGTGGGTGCCCTGTGGAGAGTGTGGGTGTCGTGTGGAGAGTGTGGGTGCCGTTGGAGAGTGTGGGTGTCGTGTGCAGAGTGTGGGTGCCGTTGGAGAGTGTGGGTGCCGTGTGGAGAGTGTGGGTGTCGTGTGCAGAATGTGGGTGCCGTGTGGAGAGTGTGGGTGCCCTGTGGAGAGTGTGGGTGCCGTGTGGAGAGTGTGGGTGCCGTTGGAGAGTGTGGGTGTCGTGTGCAGAATGTGGGTGCCGTGTGGAGAGTGTGGGTGCCCTGTGGAGAGTGTGGGTGCCGTGTGGAGAGTGTGGGTGCCGTTGGAGAGTGTGGGTGTCGTGTGCAGAATGTGGGTGTCGTGTGGAGAGTGTGAGTGCCGTGTGGAGAGTGTGAGTGCCGTGTGGAGAGTGTTGGTGCCGTTGGAGAGTGTGGGTGCTGTTGGAGAGTGTGGGTGTCGTGTGCAGAGTGTGGGTGCCATGTGGAGAGTGTGGGTGCTGTTGGAGAGTGTGAATGTCGTGTGGAGAGTGTGGGTGCCGTTGGAGAGTGTGGGTGCCGTTGGAGAGTGTGGGTGCCGTGTGGAGAGTGTGGGTGTCGTGTGGAGAGTGTGGGTGTCGTGTGCAGAGTGAGCAGAATACTGACAGTGGAGATTTCTGTGTGAGTTTGAGGAATGAGACAAAAGTCTGATTTAAAGTTATTTGTGCAGCTCACCCACACTGCAATGTGGCCCTGTGGATTAAACTCCCCCCACCTACTTGAACCTGCACCCACCAAATTGAGAACCCATCTGTGCATCCAGCTGTCAACCTAGCCAGGAATCCAGCTGCCAATCCAGATGTTCATCCAGCTGTTGATCTTGATGTGGATCAAGCTGTGAACACAGCTCTGAATCTAACAGTGGATCCAGATGTTGAACATGATGTGGATCCAGATGTGGATCGAGCTACAGATCGAGCAGTGAATCCAGATGTGGATCCAGATGCGTTCCCAGCAGTGCTGCAGTGACAGACCCTGTCCCAGGCTTGAGGAACTGCCATGTGAACCAGTGCCGGTCACCTTTGCACATCCAACCTCCACCAAACAGCATGTCCTCCATTGCGGGCCAGAATTCTGTCATTCTGCCTCAAAGACAAATAACATAAGTGCAGTAATTAAAGGAGACTGATTGTGTTCAGCTATACAGCTCCCCAGAGTGTGTGGTTATTGGAAGTGACAAGGCTCCGCCATTGCTCGCCTCATATTTCTACTAAAATCAATACCTTTGACTGAGTACAAGACAATAATCGCTTGTATACAGTCTAGGAGTCGATCAAACGCATTATTAGTGCAGTCTCCCGGGGCTCTGCTAGAGTGGGAGGCTGCGAGGAATTCTGATGCTAAAAAATGAAGATTCCAGGATTAACCCTCAGTAACCTGGCCCAGTCCCAGACCCAGAAAGCGGACAATGGCAGAGAGATGGAGCAGGAAGCCAGACACTGGGCACAGCAGAGAGACTTCGCAGACACACAGGGGCCTGCTCACAGTCAACCCACCACCCACTCCCAGTTACTGACCACCCCTGGACACATTGGGGATGTGTTCAGAGGGAGCCCACCACCCACTCCCAGTTACTGACACCGCAGAGACACCAGGGATGCTTGGAACATTTATCACTAAACCTTCTTCAGTAAATTGATAAAGAACCATGGGGCGATCATACTGGCTTGCTGCGCTGGTCAATCAGCGTGACGAACCGGGAGGATCGCCGGCGACGATAAAAAACTGATTTGCATCAGTCTGCTATCCTCCCGGCCTTGGTTTGATGGCAAGATCGACTTCACACCCAAAAAGGGTGCAAAGCCAATGAACATATAATGACTCACACAGCATCTCCTGGCCTCCTGGAATTATGACCCTCACCAGCGTGACGTCATGCCAGGAGAATCACTGTTGGTCTCCACCAACGGAGACCAGGCATCATGGCAACGGCGGGGGGGGGGGTACTCAGAGGACATGGATGCCCCTGGGTGGTCAAGGTCATAGCTGGGCAGAGTCCATTGGGCAGTGGCACCCTTGAAATTTCCACCTGGCACGCTGGAACTGCCCACATGACACACTGGCAGTGCCCGCTTTAGTGTACTGGGGCAGTGTCAAGGGGGTGGGGCCTGAGTGGGGTAGGGCCTATGGAGGTGGGATTATGACAGAGATGCAAATACACAGAGATGGGGGGAGCTCTGCAAGGGGGGGGGGGGCTATGCATGGGGAGGGGGCTAAGGGGCATATGCAAGGGGGATATGCAAGGGGGAAGGATATGGAAGGGGATATCCAAGGGGTGGGGGGGAGGCTATGCAAAGAGGGGCTATGTGAAGCGGGGTATGCAAAGAGGGCCTATACAAAGGGGAGCTATGCAAGGGGGCTATGCAAGGTGGCACTACGCAAGCGGGGCAATGCAATGGGGGGGGGCGGCTATGCAAGGGGGGCTATGCAATGGGGGCTATGAAAGTGGAATGTGCAAGGGGGCTATGCAAGGGTGGGATATGCAATGGGGTATATGCAATGGGGGCTATGCAAAGGAGGGATATACAAGGGAGAGATGCAAGGGGGGATTATACAATGAGGTTATGCAATGGGGGCTATGGAAGGGGGGGCGATGCAAGGGGACTATGGAAGTGGGGCTGTGGGATGGGGTTATGCAAAGGAGGGTTATGCCGGGGAGGACTATGCACAGGGGAGAGCCATGCACAGGGGGGCAAAGCAAGGGAGGCTATGCACTGGAGGGGGGGCTATGCACAGGGGCTAAGCAAGGAGGGGCTATACATGGAGGAGGGCTATGCAAGGGAGAGCTTTGCACAAGAGGTGTTCTATAAGAGTGCAAGACAATGTGGGGCTATGCACAGGGGGGCTATGCACAGAGGGGGCTCTGCAAGGAGGGGCTATGCATGGGGGGGGGGCAATGCAAGGGAGGGGCAATGCAAGGGGGGAAATGCAATGGGGGCAATGCAAGGGGGCACAATACAAGGGGGGCTATGCAAGGGGATGCTATGTAAGGGGGGCTATTCACACTGGGGCTACGCAAGGGGCTATGCAAAGGTGGAGGGGGCGGGGGGGGGCAATGAAAGCACTTCATTGGAAATGCTTCAAAAGGTTAGTCATGGCTAGCATCAATCCTGGTCTCCCAGATTGGAGACCAGAGCTGATGCTAGCCATGACTGTCCTGGATCCACTACAGTTTTCCTATCGCTGCAACAGGTCCACAGCAGACACCACCTCCCTGCCCCTACACTCAACCTGAAACACCTAGATAACAAGGACACTTACGTCAGACTCCCATTTACTGACTACAGCTCAGCTTTCAACACCATTAGGCCAACAAAACTCATCTCCAAACTCCAGGCCTAGGCCTCGGCTCCTCCGTCTGCAACAGGATCCTAGACTTCCTAACCCACAGACCACAATCAGTAATGATAGGCAATAACACCTCCTCCCTGATCATCCTCAACACCAGTGCCCCACAAGTTTGTGTCCTCAGCCCCTTACTATACTCCTTATACACCTATGACTGTGTGGCCAAATTCCCCTACAACTCAATTTTCAAGTTTGCTGACAACACCACCATAGTAGGTCGGATCTCAAACAATGAAGAGACAGAGTACAGGAATGAGATAGAGAATCTGGTGAACTGATGTGATGACAGTAATCTCTCCCTCAATGTCAGTAAAACAAAGGAGATAGTCATCGACTTCAGGAAGTGTTGTGGAGGATGTGCCCCTGTTGACGTCAATGGTTATGAGGCGGAAATGATCAAGAGTTTCAAGTTTCAAGGTGTCCAGATCACCAACAACCTGTCCTGGTCCCTCCACCTGGACGCTATAGTTAAGAAAGCTCACCAACTCCTCTACTTTCTCAGGAAACTAAGGAAATTCAGCATGTCCACTATGACTCTCACCAATTTTTTACAGATGCACCATAGAAAGCATCCTTTCCGGATGTATTACAGCTTGATATGACTCCTGGTCTGACAAAAACTGCAAGCAACTACAAAGGGTCGCAAACAAAGCCCAGTTCATCACGCAAACCAGTCTCCCATCCATTGACTCTGTCTACACTTACCAGTGCCTCAGAAAAACAGCCAGCATAATCAAGGACCCCAAGCACCCTGGACATACTCTCTCCCACCTTCTTCCATCGTGAAAGAGATACAAAATTCTTAGATCATGTACTAACCGACTCAAGAACAGCTTCTTCCTTGCTGCCATCAGGCTTATGAATGGGCCTATCTTATATTAAGTTGATCTTTCTCTCTACACACTAGCTATGACTAATGCTATATTCTGCATCCTTTCCCTTTCTTTCCTTCTCCCCATGTACTCTATGAATGATATGTTCTGTCTGTATCAGCTTGCAAGAAACAATACCTTTCGCTGTATACCAATACGTGTGACAATAATAAATCAAATCAAATCAAGGAGGGATTATGCAAGGGGGTGTACAGCATTTGGGGGGGGTGAAGAGGGGTTCCACCAGGGGACTCATTGGGAGGGTCCTGATGCCCTGATGCAAGTGTGGGGGGAGAACATGCTGCTGATGATTGAGGGGTGTGGTGGGGTGTGATGTCCGTGAGAGGGGATTTTGGAAGGAGGTCCCCCAGTTCACTAGGAGATCAGTGTGCCCTGTGCAATGGCGCCCTAGTGCTCTGATGCCGGCTTCACTGGCTTGATTAGGCTAAACTGGCTTCCCCCAACCGGTGCGAATCTCCCAGCAATCAAAAAAACTATCAGAGTGTGGGATGATTGCAGTGACAAACTCGCCCAAAAGATCAGTGTGGGAATCTCCTATTCCCAGTCTTATTTGACACTTTAGAATTTTTTGGGAAGAAACCACCCATATTTCCTAATTGTATAATCCTAATTATAATCTCCACGGTGTTAAGATATAAAGTTAGATATCTACACTGTCCATATCAAACACTCCCAGGACAGGTACAGCACAGGGTTAGATACAGAATAAAACTCCCACTTCACTGTCCATATCAAACACTCCCAGGACAGGTACAGCAAAGGATTAGATATAGAGAAAAAGCTTCCTCTACACTGTCCCCACCAAGCACTCCCAGGCCAGGCACAGCATGAGGTTAGATACAAAGTAAAGCTCCGTCTACAATCTCTCCATCAAACACTCCCAGGACAGGTTCAGCATGGGGTTAGATATCGAGTAAAAGCATTTCTACAATGTCCCTATCAAACACTCCCAGGGCAGGTACATCACAGTGTAAGATTCAGAGTAAAGTGTCCTCTACTCTGTGCCCATCACTGTCCCCATCAAACAGTCCCAGGTCAGGTACAACATGGAATTATATTCAGAGTCAAGAACCCTCTACTCTGCCCCCAGTAAACACACCCAGGACAGGTACAACACGGGGTTACATACAGAGTAAAGCTCGCTCTATACTGTCCTCATCAGATATTCTCAGGACATGTACAGCACGGGGTTAGACATAGAATGAAACTCACTCTATACTGTCCCCAGCAAGCACTCCCCCAGCAAACACAGAGTTAGATACGGAGTAGAGCTTCTTCTACACTGTCCCCATTGAACACTGACAAGGCAGGTCCAGCATAGGGTTAGCTGCAGATGGGGACAATAAATATATTATCCCCATCAGAAACGTCCCAGGAGAGGTACAGCATGGGGTTAGGTACAGAATAAAGCTCCCCCTACTCTGTCCCCAGCAAGGGCACAGGGAAACTGCCACAAAAAGGCACATAAGAATGAGATTCCTGATTTACACATGTATTTTGGTATTTTGAATGTATTAACTGTATTTTATAAAGTAATTGTGCACTTTAGCCAAGAGCAGGCTGCTGCGACAGATGATGGGATGAAGCCTTAGCAAACAGAACCACATTCTTAGGGAACAATGAAAGCTCAGAACAGGCAAGTTCTTATCAGTGAAAGTTGCTACCAGTAAGGTTCTCAAGACTATTTATGAATCGACTTTTTCACACTTTCCAGATAAAACAAGTCCCTTCTCGAACATGAGAATGTACATCTGCCTGGTTTGGCCAGTAATGTAGCAGGAGTTGGTGGAAGCCGTAACTTTGACCTTTGTGGCCAGGGGTTACTAGGCAACAGAAGAAGAAATGTCAGTAATAGGAGGAGGAAGCATCCGGACTCTACAGACTAATGAAATCTCATGATGTCAGAGTGTAGAATGCAAATGGCTGAAATAGGTGACAGGTGTTATTAATGATTGATTTATATTGGAGATTATTTTATCATAACCAACGGAAGGCGGGAACATTTGATTGGAGAAATGTATAATTGATCGATCCATGCATTGTAACTTCAGGGTTATATTGGAAAGCTCAGAGCCTTCTCTGTAGAGAGGCATTGGACTGACAAATATTATCTCTCCCTTCAATCGTTGGTTAATAAAGATATGTCTTTAAACTAAGACACTGGCATTCATGAGTCTTTGTACTGGCTGACATTTTGGCGATACCTAGCCTCCAGAGAACACCGCAACAACTTTGGCGGTGTGAGCAGGATAGAGTCACAGCAATCTGACGACAGGACATGTCTCCGAACATGGGGTCAGTATATTTTACCTTTACCACCCGAGTAGTTAGGAGTAACGTGTCAAGCCATTGGGGTTAGGGGTTGCAGAAACACTGTCACTAAAGAAACCGAGCTTAAAGCAGGGGGAGGCAATAATGGAATTTCACAGCTGGCCTGTCAGCAGGACAAAGAAAGTTGCGCGGTAGAGAATGACGTGAGGTGTTGGGTGCACTTAATACAGAAGGCCAGGGACGGACCACTGGTACACTCTGCGGAGCAGGGCTAAAGAAAGCCGCACACTAAAAAGAGCATCAATGGGCTGAAGCGCCACATCAGAGTGATGATTGGTCTGGGTGCTAGAAGTTCCCAATGGGGAACGGGACTTGTACCCAGTAGAGTGATGGAAGGCTCTGATGTAGAAGTCACTTGAGAGGGAGACTCAGGAATCAAAAGAAAATGGTATACCAGCAGTAAGATAGCACACACGTAGGCTGCCTGTGTTACAAGATCAAGAGACAGAGAGAGAGAGTGAGATTGTGTCGTCTGGAGCACATTGGGGATTCTTGCAGAATAAGGCAGCAGATAATCCGGATTTTCAATAGGGAGTAGAAGGTAGTTTAATACAAACAGTAGCGACAGAGCCTGGAAAATTAATAAAGAAGATGATAGAGAAAGGGTATGATTCAGAAGCCTCCAAGGCGACAGAATGTGGTGGAAAGGTCAAGTGAAATAATAACCCGAAATGGCGGCCGTTATATTAACTGTTATGATGAGAAACCGCCTCCAGAGGGAGGCAAGTAGCACGCAGTTAGCCGCTGCAAAGGCAGCGCAGGAAGGAACCAGAAATACACCCGCAGGAAGGATGATGACAAAACGATTATATCCTTCACTCCCAGGGGAATTGGATGAAGGGGATGTAGATAGGGAAGGGTCATCGGATGAAGTAATTCAGGGACATAGTAATCCCCCTTCCTATAATAAGCTAGTGCCTCCCGTTCCTGTAGCATCAATCCTAACCATAGTGAAATCTCCTGCAAGTGCGAGAAGAATACCCACCATAACTACTCAAGAAGTGACACTGACGGTGGCTGAGAAGCAGATGTTTTTGGATAAGTTCGGTCCATTATGCTGCAACCACAGAATTCGGGTTTTTGGGAAAGCATGGACAAATTCAAAGAGGTTCATTACTAGCTCTAGCTGACAACAAAGAACAAAGAACAGAGAAAATTTTCAGCACAGGAACAGGCCCTTCGGCCCTCCAAGCCTGCACCGACCATGCTGCCCAACTTAACTAAAACCCCCGACCCTTCCGTGGACCATCTCCCTCTATTCCCATCCTATTCATGTACTTGTCAAGACGCTCCTTAAAAGTCACTACTGTATCTGCTTCCACTACCTCCCCCGGCAACAAGTTCCAGGCACCCACTACACTCTGTGTAAAAAATCTGCCTCATACATCTCCTTTAAACCTTGCCCCTCGCACCTTAAACCTGTGCCCCCTAGTAATTGACTCTTCCACTCTGGGAAAAAGCTTCTGACTATCCACTCTGTCCATGCCTTTCATAATCTTGCAGACTTCTATCAGGTCTCCCTTCAACCTCTGTCGCTCCAGTGAGAATAAACCAAGTTTCTCCAACCTCTCCTCATAGCTAATGCCCTCCATACCAGACAACATCCTGGTAAATCTTTTCTGAACCCTCTCCAAAGCCTCCACATCCTTCTGGTAGTGTGGCGACCAGAATTGAACACTATATCCCAAGTGCGGCCTAACTAAGATTCTATAAAGCTGCAACATGATTTGCCAATTTTTAAACTCAATACCCCGGCCGATGAAGGCAAGCATGCCATATGCCTTCTTGACTACCTTCTCCACCTGCATTGCCACTTTCAGTGACTTGTGTACCTGTACACACAGATCCCTTTGCCTATCAATACTCTTAAGGGTTCTATCATTTACTGTATATTTCCTATCTGTATTAGACCTTCCAAAATGCATTACCTCACATTTGTCCAGATTAAACTCCATCTGCCATCTCTCCGCCCAAGTCTCCAACTGATCTATATTCTGCTGTATCCTCTGATGGTCCTCATCGTTATCCGCAAATCCACCAACCGTTGTGTCGTCCGCAAACTTACTAATCAATCCAGTTACATTTTCCTCCAAATCATTTATATATATTACAAACAGCAAAGGTCCCAGCACTGATCCCTGAGGAACACCACTTGTCACAGCCCTCCATTCAGAAACGCACCCTTCCACTGCTACCCTCTGTCTTCTTTGACCGAGCCAGTTTTGTATCCACCTTGCCTAGACGTGAGGGTATTAGTGAAGGGGAAGTTAGCTGGACCAGTGTGGCAAATATTGTCTGATATCTTTAAAGGGAGAAGTCGAATAACTGCAATGGGTTGCGATGACAACCGAAAATATGAGCAGTTTAAATGGGCAATAGGATGAGCTATAGGTAGAGGACACACTAATTGCACTAAGTTAACTTGAATTAAACAAGGTCCCAAGGAATCTGTAGAAGAATATGGAGAAAGGAAGTTCAGGTCTTATGTCGGTAACAGAGAGGTCGAGGAATCTATGAGAAATGATATGTTTTTGTACTTGCTCAAAGATGGATTTAATCCAGCCCTGACTCAAATTATAGATATGGGTCTCCCCATAGGAAATAATTATCAGGAAGTGATGAATTGGGCTGTGAAAGCAGAAGCCAATCATCAGAAAAATCCCAAAACAACCCCGGTACAGGTTGACCAGCTGCAACCTAAACCTAAAATGTGCCTTGCATGTGGAAAGAGAGGGCATTTTGCTAGAGATTACCAAAGCAAACCCGTAGAAAATAGCCAGAGTCACAATGGACAAACAGGGTCCCAATAGGGCGAAGTCATCCTCCAAGGCTCAATCCCAAAACCCCGTGGAAATGCAGATACTGCCTCAGACAGTAATTCAGATGGGAGCAACTCAGTTGCAGAAATTGTTAAGTCAAAAATGACAATTAGCAGCCCTTGAGACTATGGATAGAAATCCCCGGATGTATTTGGAAGCAGTATTAGGAGATCAACTTTGTATCATGCTGGGAGACACTGGGGCAACTATATCTATAACTGATTTAAATTTACAGGCAACTAATCAGACCATACATTTGCAAGGAGGAACCAGGGGAACTATGACCACGTTATTAAGTGAACATACTATACCAGAGATTGAGGGTAGAGAGGAAGAGGTCCAGATTTGGATATTTTCAACGGAGGAAGTATTTTAGGAATAGACTTGTTGGAAAATTTAGGAGCTATGATTGGTGCCAAGGCAGGCATGATGAAGCTGTGCAAGCAGAATTGTTGGGGTCAGAAGAACAATTGCAATATTTCTTGGGTCGTGACTCTCCAACCGAATTGGGAAAATGGAACAGTATGGGGAAATTTGGTCGCACAGTATTCTCAGGTTTAGGCCGTACAGAAACAAGATTGTGGGTACTTAGCTGTCCCTCTGATAACGATCCCCGAGACAGTTCAGCCTCTACATAAGGAATATCCTATTAAGCCAGAGGCAATGGAAGCAGTTAAAAACATTATTGCAGACTCAAAAAAGCAACAAATAGTGACCGAGAACTCTTCTGAGACTAATTCACCCGTTTGGCCAGCTAAAGAACTGGACGGCAGTTATTGATTGACTATCGATTATACCGCCTTAAATCGCTAAGCGACTCAAGAGCATCCCATAGTGGCCAATGCAGCTAACATTCTGAAGACCAATGGAAAGGAGCAGATAATATTTACAGTACTAGAAATAGCTAATGGATTTTGGTCGATTCCCATAGCTGAGGAACACTGGTATAAGTTTGCCTTTACAGTTGAGAACCAACAATATACTTGGACTCGTCTGCCACAGGGATTCCACAATAGTCCAGCAATTTTTCATAAATACATGGCACAGAAAATAGATCCCTTAGACTGTGCAGGGACAATCATCTTACAATATGTGGACAACATTTTAATAGCATCAGACTGTTGGATAGCACATTGCTCAGCCCTACACAGGGTAATTCAAGTGATTCAAGAAGCCGGCCTTAAGTTAAATCCCAGAAAGGCTCAATTGGGCAGGAATAGGTGACATACGTGGGACATGTCATATCCCAAGGTAAGAAAGAGATTCCAGAAGATCGAAAGAAGGCTTTGTTTGCAAAAGCCACTTTCCGTAAAAGGGATGAGGAAAGTACTGGGACTTTTTAATTACTGCAGGAATTGTGGATGATCATGCAATATTTGCAAAACCCTTATGGGACTTGATCAGAGGAAGGGCGAGCAATGAAACGATAGAGTGGGGAGAGGAGGAAGTGCAGGCTTTCTCCGATTTAAAGCAAGCTATGGCAAAAGCTCCTGCGTTAGGATTACCGGATCTCACGAAGCAACTCCACATTTTCTGCCAAGAAAATGATGGAATACAAGCTGCTGTAGTAACCCAACGGCATGGGGATAAGTTAAGACTAGTGGGGTACTGCTCCACCCAGATAGATTCAGTCACCAGAGCTATGCATTGATGTGTGAGAACACTAACACGCAGTAAGTATTCCTGAGCCACTTACCCTGATGGGAAAAATAATCCTCCGTGGTCCCCACACAATCATCCCACTCCTGGAAGCTGGGAGGGTGAAAGGAGTTTCTGATGGAAGACGTTCAAAATGGGAATCAAACTCTTGCCAGAAGGTAGACATGTAGAAATCGGCAGAGATGTGAGGGAAAATCCCGCAGCAGGAATGACAGTGCAAGGAACGGAGCATGAATGTGTTGCGGAAGTGACTGAAGGAGTGAGTAAAGGTTTAGCAGAAGGACCACTTGCAGGAGAAGGGGTAATTAACCTATACGTAGATGGAGCAAGAAGATATGTCAAGGGAGAACCCCGCACTGCATGGGCGGTGGTAGATGATGAGGGAACAATGATTGCAGGAGAGCAAAACCCTGGGAATAATTCAGCACAGGTAGCAGAATTGTTAGCTTTAACTAAAGCCTTAGAATGAAGCAAAGGGAAGTGGGATAACATCTATACTGGCAGCAGATATGCCTTTGGAGTAGTGCATGATTACATGACAGCTTGGAGTAGACAGGGTTTTATAACTCCTATTGGAGGACAGAATGAGAATTTAATTCAAGATTTAATCCAAGCAGCCCACAGTCCCTTAGATGTAGATGTAATAAAAGTTCAGGCTCATGAAAAGATTGAAAGTCAAGCACAGAAAGAAAACAGCTGGGCCAATAAGGCCACAGAAGATTTAGTAGAACAGGCTTGGGAACGGATACAAAATGCAGGAGTAGCAACATTGCAAACTCGGGATGTCACAGATATTATGTGAAGCAGATCCAAGAACAGACATCAGCAGAAGAGAAGCAGAAATGGGAGAAAGACAGAAGGGCCAAGGAAGGAAAAATAATAGCCCTAGAAGCAATACAGCAGGCTTTGTTAAAAGTATACCACGGACTAGCTCATACACGGAGAGAAAACAATGATAAAGCTGCTCAGAGAATACTGGTGATGGAAGAACATGGGAAGGGACATGGCAATGTTCTGCCAGCAGTGCATACAGTGCGCCCTGGTGGAAACCAGATTGCCCCTGCAGGATTAAAATGGGATTTCAGCCACAACCCAAAAGACCCCAGCAAATGGATTTAACTGGACCATTGCCCCAAGTGAAAGGAAAGACCTATTGCTTAGTAATTATCGATCAGTTTACCCAATGGGTTGAAGCATTCCCATGTAAAGATGCCACAGCCAGAGCTCTAGCTTTGATATTGGCAAATGAAATAATACCAAGGTGGGGAATGCCTCTTCAGTTAGACTCAGATCAGGGAACTCACATTACAGGACGAGTCTTGAGAGAAGTTTGTTGGATGTTAGGCCTAAGACAAAGGCTTCATATACCATAATCACCCCCAGAGTTCAGGAATGATAGAACGAATGAACTGAACATTGAAGAATAGTTTAGCTAAAGCCATTTTAGAAGAAGGAAACAATTGGATACAGGCTTTACCTGCAATATTGCTACGACAAAGAGCTACTCATGCTCGAGGAACAGGATTAACCCCTTTTGAACTAATGAAGGGAAGAGCAATACGCCTCCCAGAGGAGGCAACAACAGGGGGAGGGAAACTTGAAATTAGTCGAGGAGCAGTATTTCAATGTATGACGGATTTGGTAGACTGTTTACATTCTCTCAGGAAGCAGGTAATCACTCAGCAGCAGCACAAAGACTAGATGAAAATGTCAGAGGGAAATACTCCTAAATTACTCAAACCAGGAGAAAAGGTAATGGTGAATCTCATAACAGACAAGAAAGGGTTAGGGGTTCGGTGGGATGGACCCTATGAAGTGGTTCTCACAGGATAAGTGTACCCTAGTTAATGAAAAATGCAGTGAGCGGTGGTGGCACTGGTCTCAGCTGAAACCATATCCTAATGAGTAATCCAGTAACAATGAAATTGCCCAACTGGATGAATGATCCTCTCGAACAAGGGATCATTATGGTTTTTATGGCTGCCTTAATGATAATAGGAATAATTTCGATTTGCAGGCAAACTACTAGATTAGGCCAGATCATGGCACAAGAAAATCAGGGGAGTATTAGAAGAGAGGAGGTAGAAATAATTCAGATAAGATACTAATTTCAAGGCCGAAAGGCATTTTTGTTCATATGTACAGAATATTGACACCAAATACCAGGATTCTTTAGCAGAGAGATAGGGAAGGAATTTCATAGTAGTGCATCTTGTGCAGGGAAGTTAAGCCATATGAAGAGATACACACCTATCTATAACCTAGCAAAACCAGCTCTTAGTTTAGTCTTAAAACAGCCAACATCAAAACCAAAAGGGATCAAATGTGCAGAGAATATAGAAGGCACTGGGAAAAACGTAGGCATAAGTGAACGTCACTACACGGTAGATCGAACTGGCCGGCTATGCCTGAGTCCACCCAGTAATGACCAGTCTTGCAACACCTTTTATTGTTTTAAGGGAGGCAACACTTACCCAACTCTCAATGGTACATATTGGGTTTTTGGGGATAGGCCATATCCTTGGCTCCCTGTCAGATGGAAGGGATCGTGTTATCTTGGATATGTAATTCCATACTATATCACACTCCTAAACACCCTTCTTACCAAGACATCGACGAGCTATTATAGAAGCAGAACTGTTTTTTGGTATATTGTTTCCCTCATATGGAGTTGGGAGCGTGATGTGGGAAGCTGAACTTCTACGCTCGATTCTGGAACAAGTTGCCAATGATACAGCCATTGCCCTTACTAAGATGAGATGGTTGCCATGCATACTGAGGTACTTCAACATCGAATGGCATTGGATTACGTCTTAGCAGCCAAGGGTGGATCAGAGTGTCGCACATACATACCAGATCATTCAGAAAACATAGCCAATCTGGTTGCCCACATCAAAAAAAGAGATGGAGAAACTTAAAGCACCCCCACCATTTACTTCAGGTGGTTGGTTCTCAGGCTGGCTAGCCTCTTTGGGAACAACAATCCTGCATGGGATTGCATTATTTTTTTGTTGTGATCTTAGCATTAGTGGTAATTGTAAACTTGTTCAAATGCGGCTGTGCACAAGTAATTAAGTCCACACAAGGTACAGCATCAGTGATGGCGGTCAGAGTGAGGAACAGAGGATCCCAGAGGCCAACTCACCCCTTGGGATTTATGAATATTTTCTTAGACACATCTATTTAGTGGCCTAGTTTTGGGCTAGCCAAGGGCCAGAAGGGGGATATGTTGGAGAGAAGATCCTAGTAGATGAGAGAAATTTTAAATAATTAGGGATTTAAGGCACTAATCAAACGACTAACACTAAGTGAAATGACCTCATATCAGACTACCGGTTTAACAGAGAAACTGCCTGCATATAAGAATGAGATTTGAACAAGTATTTCTGATTTAAACATGTATTTTGGTATTTTGAATGTATTAACTGTCTTTTATAAAATAATTGTGCACTTTAGCCAAGAGCAGGCTGCTGCGACAGATGATGGGATGAAGCCTTAGCAAACAGAACCACATTCTTAGGAAACAATGAAAGCTCAGAATGTACAAGTTTTTATCAGTTGCTTCCAGTAAGGTTCTCAGGACTACTTATGAATAGACTTTTTCACACCACCCAGATAAGACAGGTTCCTTCTCAGACGTGAGAGCATACATCTGTCTGATTTGGCCAGTGGTGTAGCAGGAATTGGTGAGAACCTAAATTTTGAGCTTTGTAGCTAAGCGTCAGGAGTTACTAGGCAACAGAGGAGGAAGCATCAGCAACAGAGGAGGAAGCATCAGCAACAGGGGGAGGAAGCGTCCAGATTCTGCAGACCAATGAAATCACATGATGTCAGAGTGTAGAATGCAATTGGCTAAAGTATGTGACAGGTGTTATTAATGATTGATTTATATTGAAGATGATTTGATCATAACTAATGGAAGGCGGGAACTTTTGATTTGAGAAATGTATAATTGATCGATCCATGCATTGTAATTCAGAGCTACATTGGAAAGCTCAGAGTCTTCTCTGTAAAGAGGCATTGGACTGACCAATGTTACCTCTACCTTCGATCGTTGGTTAATAAAGATACATCTTTAAACCGGGACACTGGCCTTCATGGGACTTTGTATTGGCTGACCTTTTGGCGATACCTAGCCTCCAGAAAACCCCACAACACAGAGTAAGGTTCACTCTACATTGTTCCCATCAAACATTCCCAGTACGTTACAGCAGCAGGTTAGAGAAAGAGTAAAGCTTCCTCTGCACTGTTCCCATTAAACATTCAAGTACAGGTATAATACAGGTTTATATACAGAGTAAAGCTTCCTCTACACTGTCTTCATCAAACAATCCCAAGACAGGTACAGCATGGGGTTAGATACAGACTAAAACTCCCTCTACACTGTCCCCTTCAAACACTCCCAATAAAGATACAGCACAGGGATATATACAGAGTAAAGCTCCCTCTACACTGTCCCCATCAAGCACACACAAGGTAGGTAAAACTTATGGTTAGATACAGACAGTACAGGTACAGCACAGGGCTATATACAGAGTAAATCTCCCATACTGTCCCAATCAAATACTCCTAGGACAGGTACTGCATGGGGCTAGATACAGAGTAAAGCTCCTGCTACACTGTTCCCCTCAAATATTCCCACGGCTGGTACAACCCGGGTTTGGATACAGAGTTAAGCTCCCTCTACACTGTCCCCATCATCACACCATGGACGGACATGGCACAAGGTTAGATGCAGTGTAAAGCTCCTTCTATATTGTCCCCATCAAACACTCCCAGGACAGGTACAGTAAGGAGTGTGGTACAGAGTAATTGTACCTTAACACTGTCACCATCAAACACTTCTAGGACAGGTACAGCACGGGGATAGATACAGAGCAAACCTCCCTCTACATTGTCCCCCATCAAACACTCGAGGAAAGTTACAGCGCAGGGTTAGGCACAGAGTAAAGCTCCATCAACAATGCCCCATCAAATACTCCAAGGCTAGGTAAATCATGGTAAGACCATAAGACCATAAGATATAGGAGCAGAATTATCCACTCGGCCCATCGAGTCTGCTCCGCCATTCAATCATGGCTGATTTTTTTCTCATCCCCATTCTCCTGCCTTTTCCCCATAACCCCTGATCCCCTTATCAATCAAGAACCTATCTATCTTTGTCTTAAAGACACTCAATGACCTGGCCTCCACAGCCTTCTGCGGCAAAGAGTTCCACAGATTCACCATTCTCTGGCTGCAGAAATTCCTCCTCATCTCTGTTTTAAAGGATCGTCTCTTTAGTCTGAGATTGTGTCCTCTGCTTCTAGTTTTTCCTCCTGGTGGAAACATCCTCTCCACGTCCACTCTATCCAGGCCTTGCAGTATCCTGTAAGATTCAATAAGATCCCTCCCCCCATCCTTCTAAACTCCAACGAGTACAGAGTCCAGAGTCCTAACAATGGCGTTGGATACAGAATAAACCTCCCTCTACACTGTCCCATCAAATACTCCTAGAAAAGGTACAGCATGGGGTTAGATATAAAGTAGAGCGCCCTCTACACTGTCCCCACCAAACACTCCCAGAACAGGTACAGAATGGATTTCGATACAGAGTAAATCTACCTCTACAGTTTGCCCATGTAACTCTCTTAGGACATAGCATGGGGTTAGGCACAGAGTAAAGCTCTATCTACACTGTCACCATCAAACACTCCCAGGACAAGTACAGCATGAGGTTAGATATAGAGTAAAGCTCCCCCTACACTGTCCCCATCAAACACTCCCAGGACATTAACAGCACGAGGTGAGATGCAAAGAAATTCTCCCTCGAGACTGTCCCTGTCAAACAGTCACAATGTGGAGATGCCGGCGTTGGACTGGGGTAAGCACAGTAAGAAGTCTCACAACACCAGGTTAAAGTCCAACACTTTATTTGGTAGCAAATACCATAAGCTTTCGGAGCAATGCTCCTTCGTCAGATGGAGTGGTCTCTGTTCTCTGTATCCATCAAACAGTCACAAGACAGGTAAAACATATTGTTCTGTACAGAGTAAAGATCCCCCTACACTTTCCCCATAAAACACACTGAATACAGGTATAGCACAGAGTTAGATAAGAGAAGAGCTTTCCATATCGAACAGTCACAGGGCAGGTACAGCATAGAAGATACAGAGTAAAGCGCTCTCGACATTGTCCAAATCATACACTCACTCCCAGGGCTGATATAGCACAGGTTTCGATATAGGGAATAATGCTCCCAGTACACTGTCCCCGTCAAACACTCCCAGGACAGGTACAGCACAGGGTTAGATACAGAGTAAAGCTCCCTCTACATGGTCTCCATCAAACATTCCCAGTACAAGGACAGCAAGGGGTTAGATACAGAGTAAAGCTCCCTCTACATTGTCTCCATCAAACACTCACAGCACAAGGACAGCAAGGGGTTAGATACAGAGTAAAGCTCCATCTACATTGTCTCCATCAAACACTCCCAGCACAAGGACAGCAAGGGCTTAGATAACGAGTAAAGCTCCCTCTAAACTGTCCACATCCAACACTCCCAGGACAGGTACAGCACAGGGTAAGATACAGAGAAAACCTCCTGCTACATTGTCCCCCTCAAACACATCTAGTACAGATACAGAACCGACTTATATACAGAATAGTTCTCCCTCTACACTATCCCCATCAAACATTCGCAGTTCAGGTACAGCATGGGGTTAGATATAGAGTAAAGCTCCCTCTACACTGCCCCCATCAAACACTCCCAGGAGAGGTGAGCATGGGCTTAGATACGGAGAAAAGCACCCTCAACACTGTCTCCATCAAACACCTGCAGGACAGGTAGAACACCGGGTTAGATACAGAGCAAATCTGCTCTACACTGTCCCCATCAAGCACTCCCAGGGCAGGTACAGCACGGGGTTGGATACAGAGTAAAGCTCCCTCTACACTGTCCCCCATCAAACACTCCTAGGACAGGTACAGCACAGGCTTAGACACAGGGTAAGGCACCCTCTACACTGTCCCCATCAAATACTCCCAGGACAGGTACAGCATGGTGTTAGATACAGAGTAAAGCTTCCTCTACACTGTCCCCATCAAACACTAGCAGGGCAGGTACAGCACGGGGTTAGATATAGAGTAAAGCACCCTCTACACTGTCAGCACCTTTAGGGGAGAGGGAGAGTCAGCACCTTCAGGGGAGGGAGAGAATCAGCACCTTCAAGGGAGAGGGCTAGAGATTCAGCAACTTCAGGGGAGAGGGAGAGAGAGTCAACCCCTTCAGAGGAGGGAGAGGGTCAGCACCTTCAGGGGATGGAGAGAGAGTCAGCATCTTCAGGGGAGGGAGAGAGTCAGCACCCTTCAGGGTAGGGAGAGAGTCAGCAATGTGTGTGAGGGTTAGTGTGTCAGTGTGAACGATTGTGTGAGAACATGTGTCAGTGTGTGCAGTGTGTTTGTGAGTGTATGTGAGTGGTTGTATGGGTGGGAGTTAGAGTGTATGAGTGAGTGTGTGTGAGCATGGACGTGTGGGCATGTGTGAATGTGTCAGTAGTAGTGATTCTGTGTGAGTGTGAATATGTGAGTGAGTGTGTACATTTGATTTAGTGTGTATCTGTGCGTGTGAATGAGTGTGAGTTAGTGAATGTGTGTATGTAGGTGTGTGTATGAGAGTGTTTATTAGTGTTTGTGTGAATGTGTATGTGTGTGTCTATTAGTGTGTGTGTGTGTGTGTGTGCGCGCATGTTCCCTCTTGCAATTCCTATATGCCTCTAGGCTGCAACTGAATTGCTCCATTTGGACTTGCTAAAAGCATTTCTCTTCTTCCCCATCCAGTCCTGGATTGGTCCTAGACACTCACCTGATGAAGGAGCAGCGCTCTGAAAGCTTGTGGCTTGTGCTACCAAATAAACCTGTTGGACTTTAACCTGGTGTTGTGAGACTTCTTACTCTGCTTACCCCAGTCCAACGCCAGCATCTCCACATTATGTCCTGGACAACCAGGATTGTCTGAACTTATTGCTCCTACATTTCCCCAGATAGATAACATGTTGGACTTGTACCTTCCCCAGTTCCTATTAGAATGCCCCCCCCCCCCCCCCCCCCCCCACTGCTCTGCTGCAGACTTTCCCGCAAGGAGCTGTTCTCAATCAACTTTAGCCAGATTCTGCCTTATTTTAATAAAATCTGCCTTCCTCCAATCCAAAGTGTGTGGGTGAGTGTGTGTGAGCGTGTGTGTGTATGAGCGTGTGTGCGTGTGCGGGCGTGTGAGTGTGTGTGAGTGTACCTGTGTGATTGTGAGTGTGTGTGAATGTGTATGCGAGTTTGTGAGTGTGTGTGGCCATGGGGACAGTGTCTGGGGGTATAGATTGAACATAATGAAAGCGAAGTTGAGCAGTGTGTCTGTCTGTGTGTGTGTGAGATTATGTGTATGTGAGTGTGTGTGAGAGGTTGTATGTGTGTGAGAGATTGTGTGTGTGTCTCTGTGGCGACAGGATCGGGGGTTTGATTGATAATGAGAGTGATGTTGAGCAGTGAGAATGTGTATGTGTCTGTGTGAGTGAGTGTGTGTGAGTGTGTCTCTATGTGTGTGTCTGTGTGAGTGTGTCTCTATGTGTGTGTGTGCGAGTAAGTGTGTGTGTTGTCTCTTTGTGTGCGTGAGAGCGTGTGTGTGAGTGTTTGTGTGTCAGTGCATGTGTGTCTGTCTGTATGTGTGAATGAGTGTGAGAGTGTGATTGTGAGTGAGTATGAGTGTGTGAGTGTGCGTAAGAGTGTGAGATTGTGTCTCTGTGTGAGTGAGAGTGTGTATGTCTGTGTGTATGAGTTTGTATGTGTGAATCAGTGTGAGAGAGTGTCTGTGTATGTGTGTGTGCGTGTGTGTGTGTGTGTGCGTGTGTGAGAGAGAGCGTGTCTCTGTGTGAGTGACAGTGTGTGTAAGTGTGTGAGTGTGTGAGTTGTGCGTGTGTGTGAGTCTCTGTGTGGACAGTGTCTGGAGCTTTGATTGAGGATGATGAGAGTGGTGTTGAGCAGTGAATGTGAGAGTGTGAGGGGGGAGTAATTGGGATAGTGGAACAAATGGGAAGGTCAGCATGGACCAGGATGGACTGAAGAGCTTCATTGCAACATGTAAGAGAGGTGAGCAACTTGCTTCGCATTCCTGCTTTTCAATTCAATCCTCTTACAAATTAAGCCCTTGGATCTTTGGAAGGTTTACCATGACGTTTGTGTGTCTGCAACCTCTTTGTCGATTTACTTGGGAAAAATAACATTCAGCGAGTCGTAGTTGCCTGTGTTGGAACTATGTAGCCGAGGAAATAGAGGCTTTCAGAAGCAGTTAACCCCTTCAGTGCCTGTGTGCTGCCAGTCCCAGCAACACAAGCTGGGATTCTGCCTCACACAACATCAGGATAATCAAACTTACAGAACACATTTCTCAATTCCAACACAGGCAACTGCGACTCGCTGAATCACATACCGTTCTCATCACATTATCTAGTGTGTGTGAGTGTGTGTATGTGTCTGTAGGGATAGTGTCTGAGGATGATGAGAGTGGTGTTGAGCAGTGAGTGTGAGAATGTGTGTGTGTGAGTGTGTGAGTGTATGTGTGTGTGTGTGAGGGTGTGTCTGTGGGGACAGTGTCTGGAGTGTGAATGTGTGTATGGGTGTGTGTGTGTGCGTGTGCATGAGTGCGACAGTGAATGTGAGTGTGTCTGTGTGTGAGTGTGTCTGTGTGTGAGTGCGTCTGTGTGTGTGTGTCTGTGGGGACAGTGTCTGGAGTGTGAATGTGTGTATGGGTGTGTGTGTGTGCGTGTGCATGAGAGCGACAGTGAATGTGAGTGTGTCTGTGTGTGAGTGTGTCTGTGTGTGAGTGTGTCTGTGTGAGTGTGTCTGTGGGGACAGTGTCTGGGGGTTTGATTGAGGATGATAAGAACGGTGTTGAGCAATGAGTGTAAGAATGTGTGTGTGTGTGCATGTGTGTGTGAGTGTATGTGTGCGTGTCTGCATGGGCAGTGTCTGGGGATTTTGTTGAGGGTGATGAGAGCGGTGTTGAGCAGTGAGTGTGAGAATATGTGTGTGTGTGCGTCTGACAGCGTGTGAGTGTGTGTGTGAGACAATGTGTGTGTGTGTCTGCGTGTGTGTGAGTGTGTTTGTGTGTCTATGTGTATGAATGTGTCAGAGTGTGTGTCTGTGGGGACAGTGTCTGGAGTGTGAGAGTGTGCGTGTGTGCAACAGTGAATGTGAGTGTGTCTGTGTGTGTGTGTATCTGTGTGAGTGTGTCTGTGGGGACAATGTCTGGGGATTTGATTGAGGATGATGAGAGCGGTGTTGAGCAGTGAGCGTGAGAATGTGTGTGAGTGTGTGTGAGAGTGTATGTGTGTGTGTGAGTGACTGTGTGTGTGTGTCTGTGGGGCCAGTGTCTGGAGTGTAAGAGTGAGTGTGTGTGTGAGACAGTATGTGTGTGAGTGTTGTGTGGGGACAGTGTCTGGAAGTTTGATTGAGGATGATGAGAGCGGTGTTGAGCAGTGAGTGTGAGAATGTGTGTGTGTGTGTCTGTGTGTGTGTGTGTGAGTGTGTATGTGTGTGAGTGTGTCTGGGGGACAGTGTCTGGGGGTTTGATTGAGGATGATGAGAGCGGTGTTGAGCAGTGAGTGTGTGGCTGGAGGTGAGTTATTGCTGAGCATGGAGCTCGTTTCCCATTCTGCACACAGCCTGTCTGCCAGCCAGAATGTTTTATTGTCAGCTCCTTTCTATCGATCGATCCGTGGAACAGGGGCCCTGCCAGGGGGGACTCCCCACTCTCCCATCTCTGACTGGCAAAATATTAAACCAATTTCTCACCCGGCTTTCAGCTCCAACTCTCTGTAGAATTGTGTAGCCGAGGAAATAGAGGCTTTGAAAAGCAGTTAACCCCATCAATGCCTGTGTGCTGCCAGTCCCAGCAACAGACACACAAGCTGGGATTCTGCCTCACACAACATCAGGATAATCAAACTTACACAACACATTTCTCAATTCCAACACAGGCAACTGCGACTCGCTGAATGTTATTTTTCCCAAATAAATCGACAAAGAGGTTGCAGACACACAAACATCATAGCAAATCTTCCAAAAATCCAAGGGCTTAATTTCTAGGAGGGGTTGAATAGAAAAGCAGGGATGTGAAACAAGTATGTTGCCTCCCTTGCGCGATGCAATGAAGTTGTTCAGCCCATCCTGGTCCGTGCTGACCCTTTGACCATTTGTCCCACTACCCCAGTTACTCCCCCTGTGTACTGCTTCCAGCCCCACAAACATTTATTCTAAATTCTTTCATGGGTGTCTCTGGCTGGGCCCCGCAATCATTAGCCATTCCTAATTGCCCCTTGAACTGAGTGTCTCGCTCGGACATTTCAGAGGGGCAGGTTAGAGTCAACTACAGTGCTGTGGGTCTGGAGTAGCAAGACTGAGCAAGGACGGCAGATTTCCTTCCCTAAAGGACATTAGTGAACCAGATGGGTTTTTAACAACAATTGATGAGAGATGTTATAGTCACCGTTACTGAGACCAACTTTACATTCCAGATTTTATTCACTGAATTTAAATTTCACTCGCTGTTGGGTGGGATTTGAACCCCTGTCTCTCCAGAACATTCAGCTGGCCCTCGAGATTACTAATCCAGTGACATTTCCACCACACCCACTGTTTATATGCCTTTATACAAATATTCAGCCAATTATCCTTGGAAAATGATTCCAGGGATTGCTTCTCCCACCCTTCTAGTCAGCGAATTCCACATGTTGTGTACCTTTCACTGCCAGATGTTTGCCTCTGGATTTTAGCACCATCCCCCGAACACCGTGTTCCTCTGATCCCTGACCTTGCAGCCACTGGAGACAGTTTCTACTTATTTAATCTATCAAAACGTTACATACGTTTGAACCCTTACATCTAACTTACCCTGAACCTTTTTCCCACTCTCTGGAAGACAATCCCAGTCTCTGCTCTCTCTTTTTCTGTCTCTCTAGCATTCTCTTTGTCTCTCTCTGCTCTCTGTGTCTCTATCTCTCTTTCTCTCTCTCTGGGCTCTCTCCCTCCCTCTCTCTCTGTCTCTCTCTGCTCCCTTTGCTCTCTTTCACTGCATAGTTTTTGCGCCCTCACAGGTTTTTGATATTCCATAATAAAATGTGGTATCCAGGCAGAGGGTGGGAATTTTGCAGTGAGTAACTCACCACCTGACTCCCCAAAGCCTGTCCACAGGATACAAGTCAGGAGTGTGATGGAATACTCTCCACTTGGATGAGTGCAGTTCCAACAACACTCAAGAAGCTCGACACTATCCAGGACAAAGCAGCCCGCTTGATCAGCACCATAAACATTCACTCCATCCAACACCAAAGCCCAGTGGCAGCCGTGTGTACCATCTACAAGATGCACTGCAGGAACTCACCAAGGCTCCATACGCAACACCTGCCATCCCACGACCACTACCATCTAGAAGGACAAGAGCAGCAGATACCTGGGAACACCACCACCACCTGGAGGTTCCCCTCCAAGTCGCTCACCACCCTGATTTAGAAATATATCGGCCGTTCCTTCACTGTCGCTGGGTCAAAATCCTGCAACTCCCTCCCTAACAGCACTCACCTAACCGACACCTCAGGGACGCAGCGGTTCAAGAAGATGGCTCACTGCCACCTTCTCAAGGGGCAATTAGGGATGAGCAATAAATGCTGGACCAGTCAGTGACACCCACACCCTGTAAATGAATTTTAAAAAAGGTGTTTGACTCAATTCTCCAGCTGTTACAGTATTTAATCTATCCTTTTGCAAGGTATAGAATAATGGCCATGCTTTTACAAGCCCCCATTCTATGTTTAAAACCCTATAAAGGACCAAAAATCCCAGGTTCCTGGGTGCCGATCGTACTGTCTCTCAACCTGTCCTGCCAACATTGAGAGACCTGCGTGCACCCAACTCCGGGTCTCTCTCCTCCTCCACACTCGGTCAAAACCATTTCATTCGTATTAGCTCTCCTCATACCTTGGAACAGAATGAATCATTACAGCACAGATTACATTTCATCTCGCACATTGTCTGTCCAACTTAGCTAGCAGCAGTCTGCTGAATACTGTTACTCTCCCTGTCATTCTTTACTGCGTTTTGTTTTATCTGCATTAACCAGAAATAAAGCCACACACACATCGCAAACCAGGATATCCATGTCATATCAAAAAGAGCAGAGCTCCTAACAACAACAACGCTGGGAAATGTCACTTTCAATGTCATAGAAACACAGAAAACAGGAGAGGGAGGCCATTCAGCCCTTCGGGACTGCTCCACCATTTATTAGAATCAAGTCTGGTAATCCGACTCATTAACCTGATCCCGCCTTTCCCCATATCTTTTGATCCCTTTAGCCCCAAGTGCTATATCTAGCTCCTTCTTGAAAACATACAATGTTTTCACCTCAACTACTTTGCATGGTAGCGAATTCCACAGGCTGGCCACTCTGAGTGAAGAAATTTCTCCTCAGCTTTGTCCTATGCCTCATCCTAAGGCTGCGATCACTCGTTCTGGCCTCCCCTGCCATCGGGAACATCCTTCTTGCATCTACCTTGTCTAGTCCTGTGAAATTTATAGGTTTCTATGAGATTTCCCCCTCATTATTCTGAACTCCAGTGAATACAATCCTGACTCAATCTCGCCTTAATACGTCAGTCCCGCCATACCAGGAATCAGTCTAGTAAACCTTCTATGATCTCATAGAAATCATAGAAATCATAGAAACCCTACAGTGCAGAAGGAGGCCATTCGGCCCATCGAGTCTGCACCGACCACAATCCCACCCAGGCCCTACCCCCACATATTTACCCGCTAATCCCTCTAACCTACGCATCTCAGGGGCAATTTTAACCTGGCCAATCAACCTAACCCGCACATCATTGGACCAAAAATGCACACACTATTCCAAGTGTAGCCTCACCAAGGCCCAGTCACCATAGAGGACCAAATCATTTCCCATTCATTCCCAATGGCGCAAATTATCCCCATTCATTCCCATTGTACACTGTCCCAAAGGACCCAAACCTCTTCCCGTCCACTCACACTGTACACAGCCCCAAAGGACCCAAACCCCTTCCATTCACTCCGACTATACACAATCCCAATAGACTCATATTCCTTCCAGCGGCTCAAGAAGATGGCTCACCACCACCTTCTCAAGGGGCAATTAGGGATGGGCAATAAATGCTGGACCAGCCAGTGACACCCACACCCTGTAAATGAATTTAAAAAAGGTGTTTGACTCAATTTTCATTTCTCAGTTCATATTCCTTCCCATTCACTCCCACTGTACACAACCCCAATGGAACCAAACCCTTGACAATTCACTTCCACAGTATGCAATCCCAATGGACCCAAATCCATTCCTGTTAACTCCCAGTTCATCCTTCCTACATTACCCTGTCTAGTCCTGTTAGAATTTTATAGGTTCCTATGAGATCCCCCATCCTTCACTGAATTCTAATGAATGCAATACTAACTGACTCAATCTCTTCTCATACGTCAGTCCCACCATCCCAGGAATCAGTCTGGAAAACATTTGCTGCACTCCCTCTAGAGCAAGAACATCCTCCCTCAGGTAAGGAGATTAAAACTGCACACAATATTCCCAGTGTGGTCTCACCAGTGCCCTGCATAACTGCAGCAACACATGCTGTTAGGGAAGGAATTCCAGGATATTGACCTGGTGACAGTGAAGGAGTATTTCCAAGTTAGGATGGCTAGTGGCTCAGAGGGGAACCTCGATGTCGTGGTGCTCCCAGGTATCTGCTGCCTTTGTCCTTCTCAATGGTCATGGGTTTGGAAGGTGCTGCCTAAGGAACCTTGGTGAGTTCCTGCATTGCACCTTGTAGATGGTACACACGGCTGGCACTGTGTGTCGGTGGTGGACGGAGTGAATGTTTATGGATGGGTAGCAATCTCTGAGTCATGTCGCTGACGGCTATAATCTTTCCGAGTGCCCGAACCTGTCGAATTCTCTCCCGCATTATCGTGAACCAGTTAACCATGTGTCTGCACATCCTTTGCTACCAAATTTGCTACCAAATAAACCTGTTGGACTTTAACCTGGTGTTGTTAAAACTCTTATTCTGCACATCCTCACAGGGAGAGGGAGACATATGAAAAGGGGCCTGCTCTGGAAACATGCGGAAATCTTGCCTGTTCCTTGAGGAATCAGCAGTGGCCAGCTCCTTAATTAGAGAGTGACAAAGAGATATGTGCCTTTAAATTATTACTGTAACATTAACCTGCAGATCACGGGCACAGTAATTATTTAAAGGAGAAAGCCCACACTACATTATTTAAAGATGGTCAGTGCATCATTAATTATTCAAAGGGACTGGGCCACTGGCACTGAAATTACTTCTTGCTGGCCGACATGCCAATAATTTACTGGAACCGGCCTTGCAATGATTTAAATAATGACTGGATTGGTGACTTGCTGCACAGGATTGCGGTAATTAAAGCGGGGTCACTGACAATTCTTTAAAGTGGCCTGGCCTGCTAACTCATTTAAAGCGACAATGTATCTCCAGTTACTTCAGAAAGGAAGACAACAGGAGGTGATTCATTCACAGGAATGGATTTCTAAACACCCCCCCTTCCCTCACGCAGTTCAATTGAGCAGAGGAAAGCAAATAAGCAAGTGGGCGACTATTGGCCGCATGGAGATATCAGCCCCTTTTAAATAACCGAGGCACCACCAAATAACTAATCTCTCCTGGCTCCGCACCCCCTCCAAAAACCCAGTCCCCTCAACAATGTCGCCACTCAACGATTGGTGGACAGAGATGCGGCAGCTCCACACTAGCGCTCCCCCGCATGGTCTGTCAATGGCGTGAGGAGGACACGGGGTGAGAGTCCGCAGTATGTGAGCGACAGGACACAAGTATCATTTTCAGTTTCATTTGGGGAAGAGGGAGCGAGAGAAACAGAGAGAAATATGGAGAGAGAGAGGGAGAACGGCGGTGGGCGGGGGGGGGGGGGGGGGGGGGGAGGCGCTGGTGCAGGGGGGAAGAGAGAGACAGAGAGAGACAGAATGAAAGAGAGAGCTATGGAAGGAGAGAGGACAGATGGGAGAGAGTCAATCAGTTTTTGTGGACGGTGCGACCAGCCAGAGAACACAGTTTCCATCCCCATATATCACCTATTACCTTCCTCTGTGGCAGCATCGCTCAGGCCCCTGGGCTGAGGCAAGCCAGTGAACAGGTCCTCAGGTCCATCCTCACAGACTCATTCACTTTTATTACCAATCTCTGACCATGTACGAATGGAAGTATCAGCAATCTAACACAATAATCCTTATCCTGAATACACAGAGACTCTGTACAGTGCTCCTTACCTCCAATACACAGATACTCTGTGCAGTAATCCTTACCCTGAATACACACATACTCTGTACAGTAATCCTTACCCTGAATACACAGATACTCTGTACAGTAATCCTTACCCTGAATACACAGAGACTCTGTACAGTAATCCATACCCTGAATACACAGAGACACTGTACAGTAATCCTTACCCTGAATACACAGAGACACTGTACAGTAATCCTTACCCTGAATACACAGAGACTCTGTACAGTAATCCATACCCTGAATACACAGAGACACTGTACAGTAATCCTTACCCTGAATACACAGAGACACTGTACAGTAATCCTTACCCTGAATACACAGAGACTCTGTACAGTAATCCTTACCCTGAATACACAGAGACTCTGGACAGTAATCCTTACCCTGAATACACAGAGACTCTTTACAGTAATCCTTACCCTGAATACACAGAGACTCTGGACAGTAATCCTTACCCTGAATACACAGAGACTGTCTCGTAATCCTGGGAACAACACCACATAGTAGTTCCCCTGCAAGTTACTCACCATCCTGATTTGGAAATATATCAGCCGTTCTTTCACTTTCACGGGGTCAAAATCTTGGAACTCCCTCCCTAACAACACTGTGGATGTACCTACATGTCAGCTACTGCAGTGGGTGAAGAAGGCAGCTCACCGCCACCTTCTCAAGGGTCAATAAGTGATGGGCAATAAATGTTGGGCCCGCCAGCGACACACAGATGCTGTGAAAAAAATTTAGAAAAATCTTGGCAAACCTGACCCAAACGGGGAGCGGCAAAAGAGGGGAGTCATTCGGCCTGGCTCCTCATCTGGTGGCAACACAATGCCACCTGCCCTCTTGCCGTCCATGGCCTGCTCATCAGCTAACACAGGGCAGCGAAGAAGCCGAAATGAACTGGCGCCAGGCTATGCCCAGGAAATCTCCAGCTGCTTACCCAGGGACTGGAGAGGGGCAACAAGATTGGCCGGGGGTAGGAGAGAATGGCGTGCATTGTCTCCCTCATGCCTCTATAGAAATTGTAGCTACAGGGCCTAAGTAGTGGGTAAGGTGGAGACCAAGCCATGCTTGGTAGGAAAACTAGATAAAAGCTTGCTGCAAACAAACCCTGTATTGATGTCATTACTGTTGTGTAGTAGTATGAACATATAAAATAGGAGAAGGAGAAGGCCATCCAGCCCCTCAAGCCTGCTCTATTTTTCAATAATACCATTGCTGATCCTATTGTGGTCTCAACTCCACACCCTCACTGTTACCACCACCCCCCCCCCACCACCCCGCACCCCATACGCTTTACTGCCCCATTTGTCAGAATCTACCTGGCTGTGGCTTTCACTGACCCTGTCTGCCGGTCTCTGGGGAGAGATCCACAGACCCACAACCCTCTGACAGAAAGAAATTCTCCTCAACACTGTCTTAAATGGGGGACCCCTTATTTTTAAACAGTGAGTCAAGGGGAACCATCCTCTCTGCCTCCCCCGGTCAAGTCCCCTCAAGATTTCACCTGTTCCAATAAAATGGCCTCTCAATCTTCTAAACTCTGACAGGTACGGGCCCCGCCTGTCCAATCTTTTCCCGTCAGACAAAGCCCTCATCCCAGGAATCAGCCCGGTGAACCTTTTCTGACCGGCTTCCAAAATTATTCGCATCCTTTCCTGAATAAAGAGACCAAAACTGTACACAGTGCTCCAGATGTGGTTTCACCAACTCCCTGTGCAACTATAGCAAATATATCCAAAGATAATTCACAGATAATTCTTTGTCATAGAATTCCTATAGTGCAGAAAGAGGCCATTCAGCCCATCGGATCTGTACCAATTCTCTGAAGAACATCTGATCCGAGCCCCACCCCCCCCCCCCCCCCCCCCGCCCCCCACCCACCTCTGCTCCACCGTATCTCCATAACGCTACACTTCCACCATAGCCAATCCATCTAACCTGCACATTTTTGGACACTCAGGCCAGAATTCAACCCAGGTCCCCGACGCTGTGAGGCAGCAGTGCTAACCACTCAAAGCGCTACATACAAAGTATGCCAGCATAGTTAGCACCCTCAACCTACTCTAAGAGACCCTCACCTCACCCTACCCTGAGAGACCCTCACCTCACCTTACCCTGAGAGACCCTCACCTCACCCTACCCCAAGACCCTCACCCTATACAGGAGACCCCCCACCCTCACCCTACCCCGAGAGACCCTCATCCTACTCCAAGAGACCCTCACCATTACCCTACCCTGAGAGACCCACACCGTCAACCTACCCCGAGAGACCCTCACCTCATCGTATCCCGAGAGACCCTCATCTCACCCTATCCCGAGACCCTCACTCTCATCCTCCTCCAGAGACCCCCACCATCACCCTATCCCAAGAGACCCCCACCATCACCTTACCCTGAGAGACCCTCACCGTCACCCAACTGTGAGAGACCCTCACCCTCACCCTATCCCGAGAGACCATCTCGGATACAACACCGGTGTAGCCTGCATTTTTAATCTACTGTAAGTTAAGCGTAAATATTTATTTTACTTTCTCTCATTGGAAGTTGATGACAATTCCGTTGATGTATAAATGAGGAAGCATTTTCTCCAGTTCATTATGAAATATTTGGCATGTATTAAAGTTTATTTATTAGAGTCAATTAGGCTTATATTAACATTGCAATGAAGATACTGTGAAAATCCCCGAGTCGCCATTCTCCGGCGCCTGTTCAGGGACACTGAGGGAGAATTTAGCACGGCCAATTCACCTAACGAGCATGTCTTTCGGACTGTGGGAGGAAACTGGAGCACCCGGAGGAAACCCACGCAGACACAGGGAGAACATGAAGACTCCGCACAGTCATCCAAGCTGGGAATTGAACCCGGGTCCCTGGCGCTGTGAGGCAGCAGTGCTAACCACTGTGCCAATGGATTTAAAACGATCGATGGGGTCACAGAAAGTCAACAGGCCCAATTTCAATCCTGTGACCCCCCCTCCTCCCCCGCTCCCTGAGCTAAAGGAAAGCCTCTCCTGCGGCCCACCCACGCACCCAAGTTGCCCTTCACTTGCTTGAGGCTCAAGGGGCAATTAGGATGGGCAAGAAATGATGGGCCTGGCCAGCTGTGAGAATCTTAGAATCTTAGAATCCCTACATCACAGAAAGAGGCCATTCGGCCCATCGAGTCTGCACCGACCACAATCCCACCCAGGCCCTATCCCCATATCCCAACACATTGACCCACTAATCACTCTAACCTACGCATCCCAGGACACCAAGGGCAATTTTAGCAGAGCCAATCAACCTAACCCGCACATCTTTGGACTGTGGGAGGAAACCGGAGCACCCGGAGGAAACCCACGCAGACACGAGGAGAATGTGCAAACTCCACACAGACAGTGACCCGAGCCGGGAATCGAACCCAGGTCCCTGGAGCTGTGAAGCAGCAGTGCTAACCACTGTGCTACCGTGCCGCCCAAGGGCAGGATTTGAGGTTTCGGAGGATCGCACTGTGAGGAGGGGAGCGGGGACAAGCTGGAGAGTCCACGGCAGGATTTGAAAGCACAAAGAAAAGTACAGGGGATGGATTGGGAATGAATCTGGCAAGAGAGCAGCTCGGCCGGAGCGGAGACAACTGTCAGAGAGAGAGGGAGACCCAAGCGTGCCACAGAGCCCGGAACCCCCTCCTTCCTGCGGGCAAGTCGATGAGAGCTCTGAAATGCCATGAGCAGGTGCAGAGCAATTTCACTTGTCACATCTTGCAATGAGATTGGGGGGGAACATTTGCTGCCCCATTTTCGTGTCTGTCACCGGGAAGGTGGGGCAGGGGGTGGGGGTGCGGGGTGGCAAATGATCCTCGGAGGGTGCCATTGAGAGTGAGCAGGGTGGGCGTGGGGGAAAAGGGAAGCTGTAAACATCGCAATGCTCTCCCCCCCACCCTGAATCTGGAGCAGCCACCAGGACTGTTTCATGTATTGATCAGGCTCTTTGTAATCGATTCCTCTCTCAGTGCCTGGGAAGCTCGGCTCGCTGGCCCTCTTTCCTGGGCTCTGGCAGTGAGAGCTGAGCTCACCACCCCCACCTCCCCCCACCCCATCCCCGCACCCCCCCCCAACCTCCCTCCTCACGGCACCCTCCCCCCCACCCTACCTGGCTTGGATTAGGAGCTGAGGTCGGAGAGGGTTGGGCAGGTGGGAGAGGGGGGGTTTCGGAAGGGGTGTCCTCCCGGAGCAGCGTGAGAGTGGTGCCTGCTACAGACACTGCTGGGGGAGGGGGTCATCCCCTCAGCCCTTCTCCTGCATCCTGATTCGATCATCTCCACCATGCGGTAAGCACTCGGATATTTCACCCATCTTTTATTAGACTGCAGTCACTGAGAGAGAGAAAGAGAAAGAGGGAGACACAGAAAGAAAGAGAGACAGAGGAAGAGTGGCAGAGAGAAAGACAGAGATAGAGAGAAAGAACAAAGAGAATAAAAAGACTGCAAAGGGAGTGAAGCACAAAGAGCTTTAATGTGCGGAGTCTGAGCTTGGGAATGAGATAGAATTTATCTGTGTGTCCAAGGTGAGGTACATGCAATGCATGTGATGGCAATGAGCACATATGTGCAAGGAAGACAGTATGTGTAAGAATGTGCATAGGTGTGCGCAAAAATTATATGTACATGGCTATGCACATGAAAGGGTGTGAATGTATGGTGAGTATCTGTGTACGTGCAAGTGTGAATGTGTGGGAATGTGTGTGTGTTCGAATGTGTGTGTTTGTATGTGCGCACAAGTGTGTGTATTTGTGTTAATATATCTGTGTGTATCAGAGTGTGTGGGTGTATGTGCATACATGTGTAAGTGAGTGTGTGTCTGTCTATCCGTGTGTGTTTGTGTGTGGCTGTGTATGTCTCTGTGTGTGTCTGCCTGTATGTGTGAGAGAGTGTATGTGACTATCTATGTGTTTGTGTGTGTATGGGAGACTGTATGGGAAAAAGTGTGTGAGCATGTGTGTGTATGTGTCTTTGTGTGTATAAGAGCATGTGTGACTGTCTGCGTGTTTGTACCTGAGTGTGCCTGTGTGTGTGTGCAAGCATGTGTATGAGATCGTTTGTGTCAGAGCATATGTGAGACTTTGTGTGTGTGAATGTGTGTGTAAGAACATGTGTGAAACTGTGTATGAGTTGTGTGATCATATGTGTGTGATTGTGTGTGCAAGAGCATGTGAGAGCGTATGTGTGAGTCTGTGTTTTTGTGAGTGTGTGCATGAGTGTGTCAGAATGTCCGTGTGAGTGTGTGTGTGCTTGAGAGAGGATGTGTGAGAGAGCTTGAGTATGACTGCGTGTGTGAGAGCATGTGAGAGAACGGGTGTGATTTTCCCGCTCTGCTACACTGCTTTCTAGCAGGGCAGGAAATGGCAGCGGGAGGCCAAAAACGGGAATTGCAGTTGGCATCCAGCTGGTCACGATCTTCCCAGGCCATTTTTTCGACATAATCAGCTTTGCACCACGGAACGCACAAGGCTGATTACAATGTGCAAACCTTGATTTACGTCTATTTAGCGAGCCAAAGATGCTCGGGAGATTAGTGGGATAAATGTGTGGGGTTATGCGTCAGTGTAGTGGGTGGGCCTGGATAAGATACTCTGCTGGAGAGGCAGTGAAGGCTTAATGGGCCGAATAGCCTCCTTCTGCACTGTAGGGATTCTGTGAGTGTGTGCGTGTATGTATGTAAATGTGTGTATACATCTAGAGGGATGAGTGTGTGTGTGTGTGTGTGTGTGTGCAGCACCAGCTAGGTACACACATTTTTTGAATAGTTCTGACAGGAAGATTCGGGGTTACAGTTCTGGGATATGTTTCTCTGGTGTGTGGATCTGATCATAATACAGTCTCAATATTATATATCCAAGGTTGGTCTGTAGGTTTATTGACTGTTACAATGTACAGACCACAACTGGAATTCAGTGAATTCTGTGGCCTCATTCTCCACATCTGTGACCAGTCAGAGGTGAGGAGCTGTTATCCAGCCTCATCATCTCTGCACATGAGGTACACATGCACACACACACACTCACACACAAAGACACACAGATAGAGAAACACATTCATACACAAAATCTCACACACAGAATCTCTCACATAGGGCCCGATTTTACCAACAATTTGCGCCCGTTTTCGGGCGCGAAATCGTGGTAAAGTCGGGTGTGAGGCCTTTATCGCGATCTGCACCCGCATCCGCGCAGATTGCCACTTTACCGAAACCCGGGAATGGTGGCAATCCGCTTTGCGCCCAAAACGGGCGCAACGGCGATTTAAATGCATCTGCATGCATTTAAATTGAATTAATGAACTGCCCGCCCAACTTTATCAGCATTTCCCCCTTTACCACTGCATTTGCCAATCCGGAATCGCGCCTTTACGGACCTGCTAAATAAAAGTCTGAGTCGGGTGCTCCAGCCTCCGAAGAGCGCGTTCAGTGCTTACAACGGCTCTCTGACTCAGATCAGTGGTGGGGGGGAGGAGGGAGGTGGGTCAGATCATTCGCTGGTTGGAGGGGGGAGGAGGGGAGTGAGGTCAGATCGTTGTCTGGTTGGGGGGGGGTAGGAGGACGAGGCGGGTTAGATGCATCTCTGGTGGGGGGGGGAGCTGATCGTTGTCTGGTGGTGGGGGGGGCGTGTGAGGAGGCGGGTCAGATGTTCCTCTGGAGGGGAGGGGGAGTGAGGCCAGACCATTCTCTGGGGGGGGGGGGAGTGAGGCAAGTTCGTTGTCGGGGGAGGGGGCTTGGGTGGGGGGGGAGTGAGGCCAGATCGTCGTCTTGGCGGGGGGGGGGGCGGAGGGGGGGGGTGAGGCGGGTAAGATGTATCTCGGGGGGGGGGGGAAGGCAGATGGATCTCTGGCGGGAGGGGGGCAGATGGATCTCTGGTGGGGGGGGCAGATGGATCTCGGGTGGGGGAGGCAGATGGATCTCGGGTGGGGGGGCAGGGGTGGCGATTGGTCTGGGTAGTGGGGGGGGTGGGTATGGGGGACAGTGATATGTGTGTGTCCCCCTTATCCACCACCCCCACTACCCAGACGATCGCCACCCCTGCCCCCCTCCCCCCCCCCCCCACCGATCGCCCGTAGAGTGTCAGCGGACCCCCCTGCCCCCGCCCCCCCCCCCCACCAGAGATCCATCTGCCCTCCCCCCCCAACCAGAGATCCATCTGCCTCCCCCACCAGAGACCCATCTGCCCCCCCCACCAGAGATCCATCTGCCCCCCCCTCCCCCCGAGATACACCCTCGCTCTCGAGCCGCAGAAAGTGGAGAAAGCAGCCCGGGAGCAATCTGACACGGGTGCGCTTTTTCCAATTTTTTTCTAACTGCGCATCCGCAGTTCAGAGCTCTGATCGTTTCGGCTGCGCTAAGCCCCGCCCACAGCGCGAATGGGACTGGAGATGGCTGAGAGCGTATGGGGGCGCCTGAAAACAGATTTCTAAGTCGGATCTGTACTACGCCCAGATTCGGCACTTAGAATGAAAATGGTAAAATCGGGTCCATCGTCTCACACACAGAATCCCTCTCACGCGCAATCTCTCAGAGTCTCACACACACAATCTCTCTCACAAACAATCTCTCACAGAGTCTCTCACGCACAATCTCTCATAGAGTCTCTCACACACAATCTCTCACAAAGTCTCTCACACAGAATCTCACACACACAATCTGTCACACACAGGGTGGAATTTTTGCAAAACAATTCTAACCGTCATAAAAGTCTGAAAGACCAGAGAGTTTGACTCTGATTTTTTCAGCGAGCTACCCCACATGATTTGCCCACACTATGTCACACATAAACACACTCACACACAGTCACACTCAAACACACTCACACACAGTCACACTCAAACACACTCACACACAGTCACACTCAAACACACTCAAACACACTCACACACTGTCACACTCAAACACACTCACACACAGTCACACTCAAACACACTCACACACAGTCACACTCAAACACACACACACAGTCACACTCAAACACACTCAAACACACACACACAGTCACACTCAAACACACTCACACACAGTCACACTCAAACACACACACACAGTCACACTCAAACACTCACACACAGTGAGGGTCTCATCTGGTGTCTGGACAACTGATGAGTGACCCACAATGCCTCCTCTGGGGAAGCCTCTCACAACTCCAGGCCAATCAGAATAATGGGCGGGCGGTGTTTCATCAGGTTAATGTGGTACGTTTGTGTGGGTGGGGGTGTGTGGTTGGGGGTGTATGTGTGCATGAGGGGTTGGGGGAGTGTGGAACAGTTGCAAGGGTAGGACTGTGAGGATCTGACTGAAATTTGGAAGTAAGGATTTCAAATGACCTCAGAATGTTTCCAGCCACACTGACTGACTGTCTGAACATGAACATTGCTGAGACAGGCGATCGAAACGTTACCTCCCGAGACAGATTCACAAGAATCCCGAATCTCAAAAGGAACCACAATTTACACTGACTGGGAAGAGAGTGCTGATATGTTGGCAAGTAGACTCTGATTGGCAGAGGCGTTGCGCCGGGGAACAATTAATCGCTGGGTATGTAAGCCGGTTGCACCACTGGGAAGTACTCTTCCTCCTCCAGACCCACAAGTAGTGCATTAAAATCACTGAGCTCGGCGACCCAGCCTGCATTGCTTCGTCCCGCAGGGGTTAAAAGTTAAATATCAGTCACTGGGGAGCACAGGGACCAGAATCTCACTAAAAAGAGAGACATCTTGTCAAAGCTTTTCGGATTGGACTCATCAGGACAAACACGAGCATGCCAAATGTCAAAATCTCACACCAATTCATACTCCAGATGTTGACTGGTGACAAACAACCCTTTTCTCATGAATTGTGAGAGTTTGAAATTCGACATTCTTGCATTTGTCCTCATCAACAAAAGAGGAAAACAAGGGAGCAACAATAATTAAAAATCAGTTAAAATAGAGGCAGTGGGTGTATTGGAGCTAAAATCTCCTGTTTTTCTTGAACAAAATCTAACACCCTCCCCCGCCCACAGGAGTGGACAGGTGGAACTGGAGGGCTGGAGAAAGACAGAGAGATAATGCGTCTGACAGAGAATGTGTGTAAGAAAGAGTTAGAGAGGGAGAGAGAAAAGGAGTGAGAAAGAGAGAGAGGGCAGACAGAGTGAGAGAGGCAGACAGAGTGAAAGAGAGGGAGAGAGAGAGGGCGTACAGAGCGAGAGAGAAAGAAGGAGACAAGAGAGAGGCAGACAGAATGAGATAGAGGGAGAGAGAAGGGGAGCAAGAGAGAGGGGGAGAGACAGACCCAAAACAATCAACAGGTCTGAAACAAAGAGAGTGAGCTGCAGTGACACTGAGGCAGACGGAGACAGGGAGACAGACTGACAGACTGAGACAGGGAGACAGACTGAGACAGGGAGACAGACTGAGACATACAGAGACAGGGAGACAGATTGAGACATACGGAGATAGGGAGACAGACTGAGACACACAGAGACGGAGACAGACTGAAACAGAATGAGACATACGGAGACAACTGAGACATGGAGACAGACTGAAACAGGGAGACAGATGGAGACAAACTGAGACAGGGAAGCAGACACAGACAGGGAGATAGAATGAAACAGAAGGACATACGGAGATAGACTGAGGCAGGGAGACAGCTGGAGACAGACTGAGAAAGGGAAACAGACAGAGGCAGACTGAGAGGGAGACAGACAGAGATAAACTGAGACAGGGAAGCAGACAGACAGGGAGATAGACTGAAACAGAGGGACATATGGAGATAGACGAGACAGGGAGACAGACTGAGATATACAGAGACAGGGAGACAGAATGAAATAGGGATACAGAATGAAATAGGGAGACATACGAAGTCAAACTGAGACAGGGATACAGATGGAGACAAACTGAGACGGAGGCAGACAGAAACAGGGAGACAGACTGAGACAAACTGAGGCAGGGAGGCAGACAGACAAGGAGACAGACTGAGACAGACTGAAACAGGGAGACATACAGAGACAGACTGAGACAGGGAGACAGACAGAGACAGGGAGATAGACAGAGACAGAGTGAGGCAGGGAGACAGACTGAGACAGGGAGACAGACTGAGACAGGGAGACAGACAGAGACAGGGAGATAGAGAGAGACAGGGAGATAGACAGAGACAGAGTGAGGCAGGGAGACAGACTGAGACAGGGTGACAGACTGAGACAGACTGAGACAGGGAGACAGACTGAGACAGGGAGACAGACTGAGACAGGGAGACAGACAGAGACAGGGAGATAGAGAGAGACAGGGAGATAGAC
Source organism: Mustelus asterias (assembly GCF_964213995.1). Classification (NCBI taxonomy): domain Eukaryota; kingdom Metazoa; phylum Chordata; class Chondrichthyes; order Carcharhiniformes; family Triakidae; genus Mustelus; species Mustelus asterias. The sequence goes on from NW_027590222.1 coordinate 344,664, forward strand.
AGAGACAGAGTGAGGCAGGGAGATAGACTGAGACAGTGAGACAGAAGAGAGCTTGTGTCGATAGAGAGTGTGAGGGACAGAGATCCACATGAGAAAGAAAAGGAATATAAATACACCGAGACAGAGATTGACATGTGGTGAATTAATATATGAATGACAGGCAGCCTCTCTATTTCATTCTCGCTGTCAATATTAGATAGTGAAAGGTAGATACACAGACACAGAAACAGAAGATTGAGACAGCAGAGAAAGAGACACAAAGGAAAACACACATACAAGGAAAGACAGAAGGCGTCAGTGAGCAGGGACAGAATGAGAGGGACAAACAGATTAGGAAAAGCACAGATACTGTGAGAGAGACAGAAACTCTGAGAGCAAGAGGAAGGGAGGAAGAGAGGGGGGAGAGAGAGGGGGAGAGACAGAGAGAGATAGAGAGAGATGGGGAGAGGCAGAGAGAGAGGGGAGAGGGAGAGAGAGAGAGGGAGACAGAGAGTGAGAGGCAGAGAGATGGAGAGGGAGACAGAAAAAGACAGAGAGAGACAAAGAGAAAGAGAGACAGAGAGAGAGTGACAGAGAAAGAGACAGAAAGAAGGATAGAGACAGAGGCATAGATATGGAGAGAGAGAGATAGACAGAGAGACAGAGACTGAGAGGCAAAGGGAGGAGAGAATATCGAATAGATCTCTGTGCCTCAGATGATGGGACAATTGAAACTATGGTCTGTGGTCTGAATAAAGGGGTGTATATGTGTGGATGTTCCTCCACAGCGTGATTATTCAGTGTACCTACCGTTGTGAAATCAAGGCCCAGAAGGGAAATTAATTCAGTCAAATTAAGAAGGTGCAGGAGAGGTGTGTGCAGGCATGTGGAGAGAGCATGTTCAGTGAAGGGAAGGAGACACATCACTCACAGCTCTAGGGGTGGTGGGGGGGGGGGGGGGGGGGGGGGCGGTGGTGGCAGACATGTTTTCAGAAGAGAGAGGGGAGAGACAGACTTCCTAATAATCACACTTCCCGGCCCAGGGCACCCTTACTGCAGAGCACTGCACCCTGTACAATCTGGAGGAAACGCCCACCGCCGAGTACACGAGCTGTCCCCTCGCAGTCAGGACGTCTCCCTGAGCTTTACAGGGCAAGACGCAGAGAAGAGGCTTCTGTCCATGGAGAAGTTCAAAACGTAGTGAGCACCAATCCAAAGTAGTCACCAATAAATCCATCGGGAAATTCAGGAGAAACTCGTCGACCCAGAGAGTGAGGAGAATGTGGATCTGACTCCCACAGGGAGTGCTTGAGGTGAACGCAGCGTAGGATTGAGGGCGTGGGGGGGGGGGGGGGGGGGGGAGGAGGATGTCATCCTGTGAGGAAGGGCTGGGTGCGATTAGCCCTGTACCCGTCAGAGTTTAGAAGCATGAGAGACAATCTAACTGTAAGATTCTGAAGGGTGGGGTTGGGGAGGTGGGGGGTGACACTCAGCGGGGAATGGGGTAAGTGATGGGGGCCTGGGGAAAGTGAATCTGAGACCACAATCAAATCAGCCACAATCTTACTGAATGGGACAGCAGGCTCAAGGGGCCAAGTGGCCAACTTCTTCTCCTACTCTGCATGCCTGTAGATGCTTTTAGGGTTAGCTGGACAGTTGAGGGTAGGAGGAATAGAAGGATATGTTAATAGGATGTGATGAGGTGTGAGTATACAGATAGACCAGTAGGGCTGAATGGCCTGTATCTGTGCTGTATATTCAAGGTCATTCACTCATTACTAAAGTCGCCTTGTAAAATGTCCGAACACTCCAAGCTGCTGCTGCTGTTATGGTTCACTCGGGAACCCAGTCACTATGGTAACCGTGCAAGTAGCCTGGAGCTATGGATAGCGATGGTAGAGGCTCCAATGTCCTTTCCGTCACATGTCTGACCAGGAATCTCTCCCGCTCTTTCTGCCTGCCATCAGCACATATTGGAAGGATTTGCAAGTTGATACTTTTACTGTTTGACCACGTTATCAACGCTCCTTCCCTTGACTATTAAGTCCCAGAGTGGGACTCGAACCCAGAGCTCCGGAATCAAAGGCAGGGGCACTACCCCACTGCACCACTAAAACCTTCTCATTTACCACTGGGAATCAACTGCATTTAGAAACACAGAAACATGGAAAATAGGAGCAGGAGAACACCATTTGGCCCTTTAGCCTACTCTGCCATTCATAATGATCATGGCTGATCATCCAACTCAATAGCCTGATCCCACCTTCCCCCATATCCTTGGGTCTCCTTCACCCAAGTGCTATATCAAACTGCTTCTTGAAAACATACAATGTTTTGGCCTCAACTGTTTTCTGTGGTAGCAAATTCCACAGGCTGGACACTCTGACTGAAGAAATTTCTCCTTATCTATTTCCTAAAAGGTTTCCCCTGTATCCTTGGACAATGATCCCTGGTTCTAAGTACCCCCACCATCTGGAACACCCTTCTTGCATCTACCCTGTCTAGACCTGTTAGAATTTTATAAGTTTCTCTCATTCTTCTGAACTCCATCGAATATAATCCTAACCGACACAATCTCTCCTCTTACGTCAGTCCCGCAATCCCAGGAGCCAGTCTGGTAAACCTTCCCTGCACTCCCTCTGCAGCCAGAACTTCCTCAGATAAGGAGATCAGAACTGCACACAATATTCCAGGTGTGGCCTACCCAAGGCCATGTATAATTGCAGCAAGACAACCCTGCTCCTGTACTCGGATCCTCTTGCTATGAAGACCAACGTACCATTTGCCTTCTTTACTGCCTGCATGCTTACCTTCAGCGACTGGTGTACGAGGACATCCAGGTCTTGTTGCACATCTCTCTCTCTCTCTCCTAACTTGTGGCCATTCGGATCGTAATCTACCTTACTGTTCTTACTACCAAAGTAGATAACTTCACATTTATCCAAATTATACTGCATCTACCAATCATATGCCCACTCAGTCAACTTGTCCAAATCACACTGAAGGATCTCTTCATCCTCCTCACAGCTCATCCTCTCACCCAGCTTTGTGTCATCTACAGATTTGCAGATATTATATTTAGTTCCCTCATCTAAACCATTAATATATATAAAGTGAGTAGCTGGGGTCCTAGCACTGCTGCCTGTGGTACCCCACTAGTCACTGCCAGCCATTTGAAAAATGACTCATTTATTCCTGGCACAGTTGTCAACGAGGATGATGTCCTGGGATTCTACAATCACAAAACAATTGATAGATAGATTCATCAAAGACAAATAATGGAACCATGTGTTCACACAGCGAATGAGACATAATCCAAAGTCCAGACATTATCTTCTCTGCTATCTCCACCCTAATAGAGGCGAAGTTTGTAGTGACCCCCTCTACGTATATCACTACGTATATCCCTCTCTACGTATATCACTGAGCCAGATTCAAACAGGGAACACTCACTGCCAAATTCAACAACCCATCCTTGGCTGGGAGCCACACCTCCTTACACTTTATCAGGAGTCTGAGAGTGCCAGTCAATCCCAAGGGTCATCTTTCCCTGACACTGTCCCTGCAGGTAGGGCAAGGGGGTGTCTCTACGCCAGCAAACAGGAGGGGCTGCCCACTCACTTGCTGAACATGCCTGCGAGGGGCACGGCTGCACAGCAAGAGGTGGGAGTGTGCTTGGAAGGACAATATTCAGTCAACCTGGAGATCAGGTTAGGCAGTGACTAACCCCAGTGGCGTACATCAGACAGAGCAGGGCAAAACACCATGGTAGCAACGGGGATATTACACCCAGGTAAACAGACACTCCTATCGTAACAGCATAGAAGATAGGAACATGAATTATAGAATTCCTACAGTATAGAAGGAGGCCATTTAGCACATTGGGTCTGCATCAACTCTCTGACAGACTCCTGCAGCCCCACACATTTACCACTGTCAATCCACCAAACCTATGCATCTTTGAACCTTAAGGGGAAATTTAGCATGGCCAATGGACACTGGAGAGGGACAGTGTTGTCGAGGGGAGTACTGAGATGCAGGCTGTTGGACTGGACGGGATTGAGGTTCATAAGGAGGAGGTGTTAGCAATTCTGGAAAGGGTAAAAATAGATAAGTCCCCTGGGCCGGATGGGATTTATCCTAGGATTCTCTGGGAGGCTAGAGAGGAGATTGCAGAACCTTTGGCTTTGATCTTTGTGTCGTCATTGTTTACAGGAACAGTGCCAGAAGTCTGGAGGATGCCAAATGTTGCCCCTTTGTTCAAGAAGGGGAGTAGGGACAACCCTGGTAATTATAGACCGGTGAGCCTTACTTCTGTTGTGGGCAGAGTTTTGGAAAGGATTATAAGAGATAGGATTTATAATCACCAAGAAAGGAATAATTTGATTAGGGATAATCAGCACAGTTTTGTGAAGGGTAGGTCGTGCCACACAAACCTTATTGAGTTCTTTGAGAAGGTGACCAAAGAGGTGGATGAGGGTAAAGCGGTTGATGTGGTGTATATGGATTTCAGCAAAGCGTTTGATAAGGTTCCCCATGGTAAGCTTTTGCAGAAAATACAGACACATGGGATTGAGGGTGATTTAGTGGTTTGGATCAGGAATTGGCTAGCTGTAAGAAAACAGAGGGTGGTGGTTGATGGGAAATATTCATCCTGGAGTTCAGTTACTAGTGGTGTACCGCAAGGATCTGTTTTGGGGCCACTGCTGTTTGTTATTTTTATTAATGACCTGGATGAGGGCGTGGAAGGATGGATTAGTAAATTTGTGGATGACACTAAAGTCGGTGGAGTTGTAGACAGTGCGGAGGGAAGTGGCAGGTTACAGAGGGACATAGATAAGCTGCAGCGCTGGGCTGAGAGGTGGCAAATGGAGTTTAATGCGGAAAAGTGTGAGGTGATTCACTTTGGAAGGAGTAACAGGAATACAGAGTACTGGGCTAATGGTAAGATACTTGGTAGTGTGGACGAACAGAGGGATCTGGGTGTCCATGTGCATAGATCCCTGAAAGTTGGCACCCAGGTTGATAGGGTTGTTAAGAAAGCGTACGGTGTGTTAGCTTTTATTGGTAGAGGGATTGAGTTTCGGAGCCAGGAGGTCATGCTGCAACTGTACAAAACTCTGGTGCGGCTGCACTTGGAGTATTGCGTACAGTTCTGGTCGCCGCATTATAGGAAAGATGTGGAAGTGTTGGAAAGGGTGCAGAGGAGATTTACCAGGATGTTGCCTGGTATGGTGGGAAAATCGTATGAGGAAAGGCTGAGGGACTTGAGGTTGTTTTCGTTAGAGAGAAGAAGGTTAAGAGGTGACTTAATAGAGGCATACAAGATGATCAGAGGATTAGATAGGGTGGATAGTGAAAGCCTTTTTCCTCGGATGGTGATGGCTAACATGAGGGGACATGGCTTTAAATTGAGGGGTGAGAGATATAGGACAGATGTTAGAGGTAGGTTCTTTACTCAGAGAGTAGTAAGGGCGTGGAATGCCCTGCCTGCAGCAGAAGTGGACTCGTCAACATTGAGAACATTCAAATGGTTATTGGATAAACATATGGATGATATTGGAATAGTGTAGATTAGAGGGGCTTTCGATTGGTTTCACTGGTCGGCGCAACATCGAGGGCCGAAGGGCCTGTACTGCGCTGTAATGTTCTATGTTCTATGTTCTAATGTACCAAAACAGTGCACCTTTCAATCTGTGGGAGGAAACCAGAGCATACAGAGGAAACCCACGCAGACACTGGGAGAATGTGCAGACTCCGCACAGATCATGAAGTGCCGAACAAGGCCATTCGGCCCATCAAGCCTGCAGCGACAACACTCCCACCCAGCCCTATCCGCGTAACCCCACATATTTACCCTGCTAATCCCCCTCTCCACCTCTAGCCAATTCTCAGCAAATCTGCTATTTGACCCCCGAACCCTCACCCTATGCGCACCCACTGCCTTGAAACATTTTCTCTTCATCCAGACATGCAGTCAGACGAGAGTTTCAAAGGTTGCAGATGACACAAAACTTGGAAGTATTGTAAACCATGAGAACAATGTAGAACTTCAAAAGGACATAGACAAGTTGGTGCAGCAGGCAGATAGGTAGCAGACGAAGTTCATTGCAGAGAAATGTGAGGAGATGTATTTTGTTAGGAAGAACATGGAGAGACAGTATAAAATATGGGGTAAAATTTGTAAAGGGGTGCATGAGCAGAGTATATATGGGTATATATGTGCATAGATCATTGAAGATGGCAGGACAGATGGTGGATAGCAGTTAATAAAGTATATGGTATTCTGGGCTTTACTAATAGTGGCATAGAGTACAAGAGCAAGGAGGTTATGCTGAACTTATACAAGACACTAGCTGGAGTATTGTGTACAGTTCTGGGCACCACATTATAGGAAGGATGGGAACATTGGAGAGTGCAGAAGAGGTTTACAAGAATGGTTCAAGGATGAGAAACTTCAGTTAGGAGGATAGATTGGAAAGGTTGGGACTGTTCTCCTTGGAGAGAAGAAGGCAAAGAGGAGATTTGATAGAGATGTTCAAAATCATCAGGGAGCTAGACAGAGTGGACAGGGAGAACCTGTTCCGACTCATAAAAGGATCAAGAACAAAAGTGGACAGATTTAAATTGATTTTCAAAAGAAGCTAATGTGATGTGAGGAAAATCTTTTTCACACAGCGGGTGGTTAGGGTCTGGAATGTTCTGCCTGGAAATGTGGTGGAGGCAGCTTCAATCGAGGCATTCAAGAGGACATTAGATGATTATTTGAACAGCAACAATGTGCAGGGGTCTGGGGAAAAGGCAGGAGAATGGCATTAAATGGAGAGATACAATGGACAGTACAGCCCCCTTCTACACTGTAACAATATTTTGTGATTTCTTCCTTGAATCAAAGATTCTGGAATAATCCTAGTCACATTCTGGGTGGCCTATAATGAGTTGGGTGACTGTGTTCCATTATTAGCAGGTCAATCGCCGCTCCCTCTCCTCCAACACAAAGACACAACTCAAGAGAGATTTCGTTTCAAGGGCTTTGCCAATTTTCCCTCAGGAATGTTGACAATATGCCATTAGGCTGTTGACCTTTACCTAACGAGGGTCACCATACTTCCTCCTCTTCAGTCTAATGTCTCTCGTTTCCTATTCTGTTTTATAAACACTGAATTAATGTACCTGTTCAACAGATTGTCAAATTCCTTGCAAATTCCCTCTCCTCAAGGGGGATCCATTTTTACAGAGATACTTGCAGCAAATTCTTTTTAATATGTTTGCAATCATCTCGTCAAACACCCTCCTTGCTCTTCTTACCCCTTGCATTACACCTTCTCCTGCCTACAAATGTTCTTCCTTCCTCAAGTTAATCATTCCTGATTTGCAGCATAACAACACAACAGGCTTCCCAACCACTTAATTTCTCCATAGTTTTCTGAACCTTGCAGCAGAGATTCTGGGAGGGTGAAAATCCAATGGAGCCAATTGCCCAGAGGTGCCACGCAGATCCTGGATGGGATTTGTACAACATGAAGTGGTTACATGGGCAGCCCTGGGACATTAGAAACACTGGCTTCAGGAAACAGACTGCAACAATCTACAACTAGAAACCTATTAACACTCATACTCTCTGACTGCAGACCCATTAACAATCACACTTTCGAGCTACAAACCCATTCACTACAGACACAGAAACAATCATACCGCCTCTCCATAGACACATTAACTGTTGTACTCTGTAATAGCCGACCTATTAACTACAGGCACACTAACAAGCATATCTTGTAACTACAGACCCATTAACTCTTCTACTCTGTAATTACAGACACATTAACAATCATACAGATGCATTAACTGTTCATAGAATTAGAATCATAGAATTCCTACAGTAAAGAACAAGGCCATTCAGCCCATTGAGGCTGCACTGTCAATAATCCCACCAATTCCCTATCCCCATAGCCCCACCTTTTACCCTGCTAATCCTCCTGACGCTAAAAGGTCAATTTAGCATGACCAATCAACCTAACTCGCACATCATTGGAGTGTGAGAGGAAACCAGAGCACTCGGAGGAAACCCACAGAGACACAGGGACAATGTGCAAACTCCTCACAGAGCGTCACCCAAAGCCGGAATCAAACCCAGGCCCTTGGCATTGTGAGGCAGCAGTGCTAACCACTGCGCTACCATGTTGTTGTACTCTGTCATTACTGTTGTACTCAGGAATTACAGACCAATTAACTTCAGACACATGAAAAATCATTCCTTATAACTGTAGACCCAATAATTTTTGTACTTCGTAACTACAGACTCATTAATTACAGACACATTAACAGTCATACCTTGTAAGTACAGACCCATTAACTGTTGTACTCTGAAATTACAGAGCCATTAAGTACAGGCACATTAACAATCCTACCTTGTAATGACAGACCCATCAACTGTTGTACTTTGTAATTACAGACACATTAACAATCATACCTTGTAATTACAGATCCATTAACTACAGACCCATTAAAATCATTCCTTGTAATTATAGATCCATTCACTACAGACCCATTGACAAGCATATCTTGTAACTACTGATCCATTATCTGTTGTGTTTTGTTATTACAGACACATTAGCAATCATACCTTTAAACTATAAAACCATTAACTAGAGAAGCATTACCAATCAGACCTTGTAACTACAGATAATTAAATGTTGGACTTTGCAACTACAGATTCATTAACCACAGACCCAGTAAGCACAGACCATTAAGAATCATAGCCTGTAACAATAGACCCATTCATTACTGACACATTAAGTCATGCCTTGTAATTACAGACCCATTAACTGTTGTACCCTGTCATTACAGACCCATTAACTGTTGTACCCTGTCATTATAGACCTATTAACGGATGTACTTTGCCATTAACTGTGTAACTCTGGAATTACGGACCCATTAACTATAGACACATTAACAATCACATCTTGTACCTATGGACTCATTAGCTGTTGTACTCTGTCATTACAGACCCATTAACTGTTGTACTCTGTCATTACAGACCCATTAACTGTTGTACTCTGTCATTACAGACCCATTAACTGCTGTACTCTGTCATTACAGACCCATTAACTGTTGTACTCTGTCATTACAGACCCATTAACTGCTGTACTCTGTCATTACAGACCCATTAACTTTTGTACTCTGTCATTACAGACCCATTAACTGCTGTACTATGTCATTACAGACCCATTAGCTATTGTACTCTGTAATTGTTGACCCATTAACTGTGTAGCTTTGTAATTACAGACCCATTAACTACAGACACATTTACAATCACACCTTGCAACTACAGGCCCATTAACTGTTGTACCCTGGAATTACAGACCCATTAACTGTTGTACTCTGCATCTACAGACTCATTAAGTCAGACTCGATATCCTGTAACTGTAGGCCCAGTAACAGCCATACCCTGTAACCTTAAAACTGTTAACAGTCATGCCCTGTAACTGTAGGGCTATTAACAGTCATACCCTGTAACTGTTGGGCTGTTAATAGTCACACCCTGTAATTGTAGGGCTATTAACAGTCATACCCTGTAATCATAGGGCTATTAACAGTCACACCCTGTAACTGTAGGGCCATTAACAGTTATACCCTGTAACTGTAGAGCTGTTAACAGTCATACCCTGTAACTATAGTGCTGTTAACAGTCATACCCTGTAACCGTAAGGCTATTAACAATCATACTCTGTAACCATAGGGCTATTAACACTCATACCCTGTAACTGTAGTGCTGTTAACAGCCATACCCTGTAATAGAGGGCTATTAATAATCATATCCTGTATCTGTAGGGCTATTAACAGTCACACCCTGCAACTGTAGTGCTGTTAACAGTCACACCGTATAACTGTAGTGCTGTTAACAGGCACATCCTGTACCTGTAGGGCTATTAGCAGTCACACCCTGTAACTGTAGTGTGGTTAACCATCACACCCTGTAACTGTAGGGCTGTTAACAGTCATACCCTGTAACTGTAGGGCTATTAACAGTCATACACTGTGGGCTATCAGCAGTAGCAGAATTGTACACAAACACAACCTGTAATCCCATGCCCCGGCATATCTCCAATCTATCATTATCACCAAGCCAGGGAATCAGGAGGGCATGCCAGGACCAACATGAGGCATACCTAAAATGAGGCGTCAACCTGGTGAAGCTGCAACACAGGACTTCTCACATGTCAAACAGCATAAGCAACAACAATAGGCAGAGCCAAGCGATTCCACAACAAACAGATCAGATCCAAGCTCGCAGTCCTGCTACTTTCACTGTTAATGGTGGTGGACAGTTAAAAACTGACTTGGGGAAGAGGCTACACAAATATCCCCATCCTCAATGATGGAGGAGCCCAGAACTTCAGTGTAGAAGATAATGCTGAAGCATTTGCCACAATCTTCAGCCAGAAGTGCCAAGTCAATGATCCATCTTGGCCTCCTCCGAAGGTCCCCAGCATCACAGACATCAGTCTTCAGCCAATTCGATTCACTCCATGTGATATCGAGGAACAGCTGAAGGCTGCGAAGGATATGGGCCCTGACAACATTCCAGCAATAGTACTGAAGACTTGTGCTCCAGAACTTGCTGTGCTGCAAGCTAAGCTGTTCTAGTACAGCTACAACACTGGCATCCAACTGACAATGTGGGAAACTGCCCAGATATGTCCTGTACTAAAGAAACAAGACAAATCATCATAGAAGCTAGAGGTTAGACAATGAACCATATTGTCATATGGCATAGGAGGCCATTCACTCCATCAGATCTATACTGGCTCTCTGTTCAGCAACCCCGTTAGTTCCACTGCCCTGCTCTCTGCCTGTGGCCCTGCAAGTGCCCATCTCACACATCCCTTCTCCCCCCCCATGTCTTATACAATGGTTTAAATCTGTGTATGTGCATTCCCCACCACCACCAGTCCTTAAAACTGTTATCATCTTGTACACCACTACTAAATCTCTGCCCAATCGCCTTTGCTCCAAGGAGAACATCACCAGCTTCTTCAAGCTAAACTTGTAACTAAAATTCCCCTCCTCCCTGGACCCATTCTGGTCAATCTCGCCCCCCACCCTCTCAAGGACACTCGCATCCTTCCTAAAGTGTGGTGCCCAGACCTGGACACAATGCTGTACAAAGAACAAAGAACAATACAGCACAGGAACAGGCCCTTCGGCCCTCCAAGCCCGCGCCTCTGATATCCGTGTTAACCCCCCCCCCCCCCCCCCCCCCCCCGCCGCCCCCTCACCTTGAACCTATGACCCCTCATGAACGTCACCACTGACCTGGGAAAAAGCTTCCCACTGTTCACCCTATCTATGCCTTTCATAATTTTATACACGTCTATTAGGTCACCCCTCATCCTCCGTCTTTCCAGTGAGAACAACCCCAATTTACCCAATCTCTCCTCATAACTAAGCCCCTCCATACCAGGCAACATCCTGGTAAACCTCCTCTGCACTCTCTCTAAAGCCTCCACGTCCTTCTGGTAGTGTGGCGACCAGCACTGGGCACAGTATTCCAAATGCGGCCGAACCAACATTCTATACAACTGCAACATCAGACCCCAACTTTTATACTTTATGCCCCGTCCTATAAAGGCAAGCATGCCATATGCCTTATTCACTACCTTCTCCACCTGTGACGTCACCTTCAAGGATCTGTGGACTTACACACCCAGGTCCCTCTGCGTATCTACACCCTTTATAGTTCTGCCATTTATCGTATAGCTCCCCCCTACGTTAATTCTACCGAAATGCATCACTTCGCATTTATCTGGATTGAACTCCATGGACAGTATGGCGGAAAAGGTTGATCGTGAACCTGTAATTCCTTCCAATGTCCCACGATGTTAGGCTCAATAAACGGAAGAGATTCCTGGTCTGCTGTGTTTGTTGTGTATGGCACCCCTCGAGTTAAATCTGCAGGAAAGTCATATTGGACTCAAACCATTAACTCTGTTTCTCTCTCCACAGATGCTGGTAGACCTGCTGAGTTTATCCAGCGTACTCTGTTTTTTCGATAGACTGTGGCGACAGTCCAATGAGCTGTTCCAGGAAAAGGTAACTATGCAAATAGACATCAGCACCTGCTTTGTGTGCCTCATGCAGCACTAAAAGCAGGAAGTCCTCTGAGCCTCTCGCGTTGCTAATTCTAACGATTAGGGTGCCCCTTACTCAATCTAGATTCTATTCTATTAGGGGTCTGTGGCATGACTTGTCAAAATTATGATCGCCAGCTTCTTTATACATTGGGAATCCTTGACGTTATAGAAAAGAAAGTGTTTTAGCACTTTGGCATCCGCGATTAAAGGTCTGTGCATGTGAACCCTTCTGTTCTGTGTGCATGCCTTCTGTTTCAGCAAACACTTTTAGAGTTTCACCATTTATGTAACTGTCCTCTCACTCTTCTTCCCAAAGTGTATTTCCTCAATCCTGATTCTACATTAACCTTACAGCACCAGGGAGCCAGGTTCAATTCCGGCCTCGGATGACTGTCTGCGTGGAGTTTGCACGTTCTCCCTGTGTCTGCATTGGTTTCCTCTGGGTGCTCTGGTTTCCTCCCACAGTCCAAAGATGTGCAGGTTAGGTGGATTGGCCATGCTAAATTGCCCCTTAGTGTTAGGGGGATTAGCAGGGTAAATATGTGGGATTACGTGGATAGGGCCTGGTTGGGATTGTTGTCAGTGCTGACTCGAAGGGCCGAATGGCCTTCTTCTGCACTGTAGAGATTCTATGATGATTCTGTATTTATAAATAGAACATATTAAGCACAATCATTTACATATATCTACATACACACATAACATATATACATACACACAATCAGCATATGCACACATATTTACACACATAACACATAGCTACACATGATATATATGTATATACTTACATAACATACATACATACCTACATGCATAACATATACATACATATCTACACGCACACATAACATATACAGATACACACACACCAAGTATGAGGGAAGAGAACTACAGTCTGTTCAGTCTGTAACTACAGTCCACCTGCAAAAGCTAGAAGCACTACAATGGCATAGACCTTCACTTCGATCAGTCAGCCAGACTTCATCAATTGCTTTTGTAATATAAAAAAAAACACTCATTTACTTTCCTTTATCTTTCACTCTGAACAGCTCGATTAAATATGTCCTTAATGAATCAATGTCTGCCCGGCCAGACATTTTTGTGTGACACAGAAGGATCTCTAATACCAGTCACTGTCCATTTCTTCCATTCATCCCATTAGGAATTCACGTAGAAAAGCACATTCAAGCTTTGAACTAGAGCTGTGCACTACAGCTTCCATTTCCTTCTCCTTTCCCCATATGCCCTTAAAATCCTATATTCATGCAGTCATCACTGCACACAAGGAGGCCATTCAGCCCATTGATGCCATACTGGCTGAATGAGGAACATTCCAATCAGTCACAACTGCCACTCAATCCTCGTATCACTGTAAATAATCCTGTAAATAAACATACAGACAAACAGATTGGGAGCAACAGGGGGCCACTTCCCTCAAAGGCCCATCCAGTGAGCCCAATCCAGTGAATCACACACTGTATCCAGTGATCCCAATTCACCAAATTCACAATGTTACGGGTGAGCCCAATCAAGTGAACCTGCACCCGATGACCCCAATCCACCAAATCTCAGACTGTAACGAGTAAGCCCAATCCAGTGAATCTCACTGTGAACCACAACCCCAATCCTATGAATCTCACTGTAACGAGTGACCCTAATCCAATGAATCTCCCTATAACTGGTGAACCCGATCCAGAGAATTCCACTGTAACCATTGACCCCGATCCAGTGAATCTCACTGTAACCAGTGACTCCAGTCCAATCCAGTGAATCTCACTGTAACAAGTGAATGCATCCCAACTAATCTCACTGTAATCAGTGAACACAATCCAGTGAATATCACTTTAAGCAGTGGCCCCAATTCAGTGGATCTCACTACAACCAGTGACCCCAATCCAGCAAATCTCACACTGTAACCAGTGAGCTCAATCTAGTAAATCTTACTGTAACCAGTGGCCCCAATCCTGTGAATATGACACTGTAATCAGTGACTCCAATCCAGCAAATCTCACTGCAACCCATGACGCCAATTCAGCAAATCTCACATTGTAAGTAAGCAGTTACCCCCAATCCAGTGAATTTCACTGCAACCAGTGACCTCCCAATCTAGTGAATCTCAGTGTAACTAGTGACCCCATTCCAGTGAATCACAATGTAACCATTGACTCAATCTATCAAATCTTGCACTGTAACCAGTGACCTCAATCCAGCAACTCTCACTGTAACTAGTGACCCCAATCCAGAAAATCTCATACTGTAAGCAGTCACCCCAGTCCAGTGAGTCATACTGTAACCAGTGACCCCAATGCAGTGAATCTAACACTGTGACTAGTGACCCCAATCCAGGGAATCTCACTGCAACCAGTGACCCCCAACCAAGCAAATCTCACAGTAACTATGACCCCTATCCAGTGAATCTCCCTGTAACCAGTGACCCCAATCCACTGAATCTCACTTTATCCAGTGACACAATCCAATGAAACTCACTTGAACCAGTGACCACAATCTACCAAATCACACTGTAACCAGTGACCCCAATCCAGCAAATCTCACACTGTAAGCAGTCATCCCAATCCAGTAAATCATACTGTAACCCGTGAGCCAATGTAGTGAATCTGACACTGTAACCAGTGACCATAATCCAGGGAATCTCACTGCAACCAGTGACCCCCAACCCAGCAAATCTCACAGTAACCATGACCCCTATCCAGTGAATCTCCCTGTAACCAGTGACCCCAATTCGCTGAATCTCACTGTACCTAGTGATTCAATCCAGTGAGTCTCACAGTAACCAGTGACCCCCAATCCACTGAATCTCACTTTATCCAGTGACACAATCCAATGAATCTCACTGGAACCAGTGACTACAATCTACCAAATCACACAGTAACCAGTGACCCCAATCCACCAAATCTCACTGTAACCAGTGCTGTCTATCCACTGAATTACTCTGTAACCAGTGGCGCCACTGAAGCAGTCCATGTTCAAATGCAACAAGCTTGGGCTGACAAGTGACAGGTAACATCTACACCACACAAATGCCAGGCAATGACCATCACCAATAAGAGACACTCTAACCACTGCCCCTTGACATTCCATGGTATTAGCATCACTGAATACCCCCACTGTCAACAACCTTGGGGTTACCATTGACCAGATATTCAACTGGACTCACCACATAAACTCAGTAGCTATAAGAGCAAGTCAGAGGTTAGGAATAATGCGGCGAGTAACTCACCTCCTGACTCCACAAAGCCTGTCCACCATCTACACGGCACAAGTCAGGAGTGTGATGGAATACTCCCCATTTGTCTGAATGGGTGCAGCTCCAACAACACTCAAGAGGTTGGCACCATCCAAGCAAAGCAGCCCACTTGATTAGCACCACATCCACAAACATCCAATCCTTCCACCACTGACTCTCAGCAGCAGCCGTGTGTACTATTTATAAGATGCACTGCAGCAATTCACCAAAGATCCTTAGACAGCACCTTCAAACCCACAACCACTTCCATCAAGAAGGACAAGGACAGCAGATGCATGGGAACACCACCATCTGCACCTTCCCCTCCAAGCCACTCGCCATCCTGACTTGGAAATATATCGCCGTTCCTTCACAGTCGCTGGGTCAAAATCCTGGAATTCCCTCCCTAACAGCATTGTGGGTCAACCCACAGCACGTCGACTGTAGCGATTCAAGAAGGCAGCTCACCACCACCTTCTCAAGGGCAACTAGGGATGGGCAATAAATGCTGGCCAGCCAGCAGTGCCCATGTTCCACGAATGAATTTTAAAAATGCCAACCCATGAAATCTCACCTGTGATTCAATCTACGGAATCTCACTGTAACCAGTGACACAATCCTCCGAATATCATTATAACCAGTGACCTCAATTCGCCGCATCTCACTGTAACAAGTGATCCAAAGCACCACAGCTCAC
This sequence comes from Mustelus asterias, assembly GCF_964213995.1. Classification (NCBI taxonomy): domain Eukaryota; kingdom Metazoa; phylum Chordata; class Chondrichthyes; order Carcharhiniformes; family Triakidae; genus Mustelus; species Mustelus asterias. The sequence continues at coordinate 360,718 of NW_027590222.1, forward strand.
TGCAAGCAGTGACTCAATCCATTGAATCTCACAGTAACCAGTGTTAGGGCACTGGACGAGAATCCCCACTTACATCAGGAAGCCAGACAAGGCCCCAGCAACTTTTCTAGGTTGGTGTAAAAGTGCGGAAAGGATGGTTCACTCCAGGAATAATTCCGCTGACAAATTAAGAATCATTTCTAGTAAAAAGGAAGGTTATTTAATAACACCATTTAATATAACTTTAACAAGTGAAGCAGTTTAACTATTATGCATTGAACAATATTTAAACATGAAAAGAAGCAACTCTAATTGCTAACTTGTCACTGCTTCAATTCTGAATAAGTAACATTCCTCTTACAACCTTAAAAATTATTTTAAATACAGTTAGCAACCATGGATATACTTGCTATAATGAGCGTAAGCAGCTGGGAAGTTTTCAGAGAGATTTTGTGGAGAGAGCAACTTTCAGATACCTCTGTCTTTAAACAAGCCCCAGCTAGAACTGAAAATGTTTTTTCTTCTCTGGAACATACATAGCTCATCCCAATAACCACATTATCACATGACTCGGTCAATCTAAACCCAGATTCCATTCCTTTCATCAAAATCACAAGGCAACCTTTTCTTTATGTAAATAAAGGTCCATTAGCTCTATCCCAAATAAACACTACATGAATAAAATGGGTAATGATTATGCCTGGTCTGGAGGGTTTTAGGGTATGAGGAGAGATTAGATGAGCTCAGATTGTTTTCACTGGTAAGACAAAGGCTGAGGGGTGACCTGATTGGCATCTACAAAATTATGAAAGGCATACATAGGGATGGACAGTCAGAGGCTATTTCCCAGGGTGGAAGGTTCGACTACAAGAGGACGCAGGTTTAAGGCGAGAGGGTGTAAGTTTAGGGGAGACATGCGGGGAAAGTTTTTCACAAAGAGGGTGGTGGGTACCTGGAATGCACTGCCAGTGGAGGTGGTGGAAACAGGCACATTAGCAACATTCAAGGAGTATCTTGATAGACACATGAATGGGAGACAAACAGAGGGATAGAAACCACATAGGGTGCAGGCTTGATGGGCTGAAGGGCCTGTTCCTGTGTTGTATTGTTCTTTGTTCCAATTATCCTGTTCATCCAGCATCTGAGCTGTATTTCTTCCACACATACCGACTATCTGCAGCATAAAGCTGAATTTTCAAACATTCCCCTCAAACACAGAAATATATGTCGAGATATATATTTATACCTATAGCAATTTCTACCATCGCTGATTCAGTTCAATGAATCTCACTGTGACCAGTGGTCCAATCCACCACACCAAGGTGAAGGCGGGAAAATCAGTACAGAACCAGTAGAAATGGCAGAGGTGCTTAATGAGTATTTTGCCTCGGTTTTCACAGAGGAGAAGGACATGGGTGGATGTACTGTGGGCTTGCGGTGGACTGAAAAGATTGAGTATGTGGACTTTAACAAGGAGGTTGTGCTGGAATCTTTGAATGGCATCAAGATAGATAAGTCGCCGGGTCCAGATGGGATGTACCCCAGGTTACTGTGGGAGGCGAGGGAAAAGATTGCAGAGCCTCTGGCGATGATCTTTGCGTCGTCGATGGAGACGGGAGAGGTGCCGGAGGATTGGAGGATTGCGGATGTGGTTCCTATTTTCAAGAAGGGGAATAGGGATAGCCCAGGTAATTACCAACCGGTGAGTCTAACCTCAGTGGTTGGTAAGCTGATGGAGAAGATCCTGAGGGACAAGATTTATGAGCATTTAGAGAGGTTTAGTATGCTCACGAATACTCAGCATGGCTTTGTCAAAGGCAGATCGTGCCTAACGAGCCTGGTGGAGTTCTTCGAAAATGTGAAGAAACACATTGACAAAGGGAAAGCGGTAGATGTGGTTTATATGGATTTTAGCAAGGCATTCGATAAGGTCCCCCATGCAAGGCTTCTAGAAAAAGTGAGAGGGCATGGGATCCAAGGGGCTGCTGCCCTGTGGATCCAGAACTGGCTTGCCCAAAGGATGGTAGTCATGATGTGGAGATGCCGGCGTTGGACTGGGGTAAACACAGTAAGAAGTTTAACAACACCAGGTTAAAGTCCAACAGGTTTATTTGGTAGCAAAAGCCACACAAGCTTTCGGAGCTCCACGCCCCTTCTTCAGGTGAGTGGGAATTCTGTTCACCAACAGGGCATATAAAGACACAGACTCAATTTACAGAATAATGGTTGGAATGCGAATACTTACAGCTAATCAAGTCTTTAAGAAACAAAACAACGTGAGTGGAGAGAGCATCAAGACAGGCTAAAAAGATGTGTATTGTCTCCAGACAAGACAGCCAGTGAAACTCTGCAGGTCCAGGCAACTGTGGGGGTTACAAATAGTGTGACATGAACCCAATATCCCGGTTGAGGCCGTCCTCGTGTGTGCGGAACTTGGCTATCAGTTTCTGCTCAGCGACTCTGCGCCGTCGTGTGACGCGAAGGCCGCCTTGGAGAACGCTTACCCGAATATCAGAGGCCGAATGCCCGTGACTGCTGAAGTGCTCCCCAACAGGAAGAGAACAGTCTTGCCTGGTCATTGTCGAGCGGTGTTCATTCATCTGTTGTCGCAGCGTCTGCAGTATCCCAAATGTACCATGCCTCGGGGCATCCTTTCCTGCAGCGTTGTCTACCTGATACGCTGCAGGAAAGGATGTCCCGAGGCATGTTACTTTGGGGAAACCATGCAGACACTGCGACAACAGATGAATGAACACCGCTCGACAATCACCAGGCAAGACTGTTCTCTTCCTGGTGGGGAGCACTTCAGCAGTCACGGGCATTCGGCCTCTGATATTCAGGTAAGCGTTCTCCAAGGCGGCCTTCGCGTCACACGACGGCGCAGAGTCGCTGAGCAGAAACTGATAGCCAAGTTCCGCACACACGAGGACGGCCTCAACCGGGATATTGAGTTCATGTCACACTGTCTGTAACCCCCACAGCTTGCCTGGACCTGCAGAGTTTCACTGGCTGTCTTGTCTGGAGACAATACACACCTTTTTAGCCAGTCTTGATGCTCTCTCCACTCACGTTGTTTTGTTTCTTAAAGACTTGATTAGCTGTAAGTATTCGCATTCCAACCATTATTCATGTAAATTGAGTCTGTGTCTTTATATGCCCTGTTTGTGAACAGAATTCCCACTCACCTGAAGAAGGGGCTTGGAGCTCTGAAAGCTTGTGTGGCTTTTGCTACCAAATAAACCTGTTGGACTTTAACCTGGTGTTGTTAAACTTCTTACTGTGTTTGCCCAAAGGAGGCAGAGAGTGTGTATAGATAGGTCTTTTTCTAAATGGAGGTCGGTCACCAGTGGTGTGCCCCAGGGATCTGTTCTGGGACCCTTGCTGTTTGACATTTTCATAAATGACCTGGATGAGGAAGTGGAGGGATGGGTTGGTAAGTTTGCCGACGACACGAAGGTTGGTGGGATTGTGGATAGTCTGGAGGGATGTCAGAAGCTACAGAGGGACATAGATAGGATGCAAGACTGAGCCGACAAGTGGCAGATGGACTTCAACCCAGATAAATGCATAGTGGTCCATTTTGGCAGGTCAAATGGGATGAAGGAGTACAATATAAAGGGAAAGACTCTTAGTACTGTAGAGGATCAGAAGGACCTTGGGGTCCGGGTCCATAGGACTCTAAAATCAGCCCCGCAGGTGGAGGAGATGGTTAAGAAGGCGTATGGTGTGCTGGCCTTTATCAATCGAGGGATTGAGTTTAGGAGTCCGGGGATAATGATGCAACTATATAAGACCCTCGTCAGACCCCACTTGGAGTTCTGGTCGCCTCATTACAGGAAGGATGTGGAAAAGATTGAAAGGGTGCAGAGGAAATTTACAAGGATGTTGCCTAGATTGAGTGGCATGCCTTATGAGGATAGGCTGAGGGAGCTCGGTCTTTTCTCCTTGGAGAGACGTAGGATGAGAGGAGACCTAATAGAGGTATATAAGATGTTGAGAGGCATAGATCAGGTGGACTCTCAGTGGCTTTTTCCCAGGGTGGAAATAGCTGCTCCAAGAGGACACAGGTTTAAGGTGCTGGGGTGTAGGTACAGGGGAAATGTTGGGGGGAAGTTTTTCACACAGAGGGTGGTGGGCGAGTGGAATCAGCTGCTGTCAGTGGCGGTGGAGGCAAACTCAATAGGGTCTTTTAAGAGACTCCTGGATGACTACATGGGACTTAATAGGATGGAGAGTTATAGGTAGGCCTAAAAGGTAGAGATATGTTCGGCACAACTTGTGGGGCCGAAGGACCTGTTTTGTGCTGTAATTTTCTATGTTTCTATGTCTATCTCACTGTAACTAGTGACCCAATCCACCACATCTCACTGTAGCCAGCGATTAATCCATCGTACTTCACTGTAACCAATTATTTGATCCACCGAATCTCACTGTAACTGTATAGTTCTGAACCAGAACCCCAACTTACAATAGGAAGCCAGGCTACACCACAATAATGTTTTGATTTTGGCATAAATGTGCAGATAGGATACTTCACTCCAGAAATAATTCTGCTGACAAATTAAGGATCATTTCTAATAAAAAGGAATGCTATTTAATAACACAATACAACTATAACTCGAACAAATGAAGCATCCTAGCTATTACACATTGAACAATAATCAGACAAGAAAAGAAACAACTCCCACTTCTAACTTATCATTGATTCAGTTCCAAATAAGTAACATTCTTCCGAAAAACTCAAAAACTCTTTTAAATACAATTAGCAACTGTAAATATACTTGTTATAATGAGTCTAAACAGCTTTGAAGCTTTCAAGAGATTTTGTGGAGAAAGCAGCTTAAAAAAACCTCTTTAAACAAACCCCAGCCCGAACTGGAAACTTTTTGTTCTCTGCTACATACCTAGCTCCTCCCACTAACTACATTAGCACATGACAGTCAATCTAAAACCAACTCCAATTCCTTTAGTTTAAAGCTTAGTTATTAGTATCACAAGTAGACTTACATTAACACTGCAATGAAGTTATTGTGAAAATCCCTGAGTTGCCACACTCGGGAATCTGTTCGAGTACACTGAAGGAAAATGCAGCATGGCCAATGCACCTAACAAGCACGTCTTGCAGACTGTGGGGGGAAACTGGAGCATGCAGACACGGGGAATACAAGCAGACTCCGCACAGACAGTGATCTAAGCTGAGAATCGAAAAGCCCAGGGCACCTATTCTTTTTGTAAACTAAAGTCCATTAACTCTCTCCTAAGTAAAAACTACATGGTTAAAATGGGTAATTGTCCTGATCTTTCAGCACCTGAGCTGCATTCCCGACAAACATACTGACTACTTGGAAAATCATTTTGAAGTATTCTCCTTAAACACATGTATGTATATATATAATATATGTATTTATACCAACAATTACCATCACATCAGTGACTCAATTCACTGAATCTCACACTGTAAACAGTGACTCAATCCAACAAATATCACTGTAACCAGTGATTCAATCCACTGAATCTCACACTGTAACCAGTGACCCAATCCACTGAATCCCACACTGTAACCCGTAACTCAATCCACTGAATCTCACTGTAACCAGTGCCTCAATCTACTGAATCCCACTGTAACCTGTGACCCAATCCACTGAATCCCACTGTAACCCGCGACTCAATCCATTAAATCCCAAACTGTAACCAGTGACCCAATCCACTGAATCCCACAATGTAACCAGTGATTCAATCCACTGAATCTCACTGTAACCAGTGGCCCAATCCACTGAATCCCACACTGTAACCCGTAACTCAATCCACTGAATCCCACTGTAACCAGTGCCTCAATCTACTGAATCCCACACTGTAACCCGCGACTCAATCCATTAAATCCCACACTGTAACCAGTGACCCAATCCACTGAATCCCACACTGTAACCTGTGACCCAATCCACTGAATCCCACACTGTAACCTGTGACCCAATCCACTGAATCCCACACTGTAACCAGTGACTCAATCCACTGACTCTCACTGTAACCTGTGACCCAATCCACTGAATCCCACACTGTAACCAGTGACCCAATCCACTAAATCTCACACTGTAACCAGTGACTCAATCCACTGAATCCCACAGTAACCTGTGACCCAATCCACTGAATCCCACTGTAACCTGTGACCCAATCCACTGAATCCCACACTGTAACCAGTGATTCAATCCACTGAATCTGACTGTAACCAGTGGCCCAATCCACTGAATCCCACACTGTAAGCCGTAACTCAATCCACTGAATCCCACTGTAACCAGTGCCTCAATCTACTGAATCCCACACTGTAACCCGCGACTCAATCCATTAAATCCCACACTGTAACCAGTGACCCAATCCACTGAATCCCACACTGTAACCAGTGACTCAATCCACTGAATCCCACACTGTAACCAGTTACCCAATCCACTGAATCTCACTGTAACCTGTGACTCAATCCACTGAATCCCACACTGTGACCAGTGACTCAATCCACTAAATCTCACACTGTAACCAGTGACCCAATCCACTGAATCCCACACTGTAACCAGTGACTCAATCCCCTGAATCTCACTGTAACCTGTGACCCAATCCCCTGAATCCCACTGTAACCTGTGACCCAATCCGCTGAATCCCACACTGTAACCAGTGACTCAATCCACTGAATCTCACTGTAACCTGTGACCCAATCCACTGAATCTCACTGTAACCAGCGAATCAACCCACTGAATCTCACTGTAACCAGTGAATCAACCCACTGAATCTCACTGTAACCAGTGAATCAACCCACTGAATCTCACCGTAACCAGTGACTCAATCCATTGAACCTCACGGTAACCACGGACTCAACAACTGGATCTCACACTGTAACCAGTGACTCTTCCACTGTATCTTGCTGTGACCAGTGACTCAATCCACCAAATCTCTCACTGTAACCAGTGGCTCAATCCACCAAATCACACACGGTAACCAGTGACTCAATTCGCTGAATCTCACACTATAACCAGTGACTCAATCCACTGAATCTCACACTATAACCAGTGACCCAATCCACTGAATCTCACTGTAACCAGTGACTCAATCAACCGAATCTCACACTGTAAACAGTGGTTCAATCCAGTGAATCTCACACTGTAACCATTGAGTCAATCCATCAAATCTCACACTGTAACCAGTGACTCAATCCACTGTATCTCACACTGCGACCAGTGGCTCAATCCACTGAATCTCACTGTAACCAGTGACTCAATCCACTGAATCTCACTGTAACCAGGTACTCAGCAACTGGATCTCACACTGTAACCAGTGACTCAATCGACCGAATCTCACATTACAACCAGTTATTCAATCCACTGAATCTCACACTGTAACCAGGAACTCAACAGGATTTCACACTGTAACCAGTGACACAATCCATTGAACCACACTGTAACCAGAACTCAATGCTGGATCTCACACTGTCGCCAGTGACTTAATCCACTTAAACACACATAGTAACCAGTGACTCAATCCACCAAATCGCACACGATAACCGGTGACATAATCCACAGAATCTCACCCTGTAACCAGGGACTCAATCCACTGAGTCTCACTGTAACCAGAGACCCAATCCACTAAATCTCACAGTAACCAGAGACTCAACAATTGGATCTCACACTGTAACCAGTGACACAATCCACCAAATCTCACATGGTGACCAGTGACTCAGTCCATTGAATCTCACATGGTAACTAGTGAGAAATCCATCAAATCTCACACTGCAACCAGTGACTCAATCCATTGAATCTCACTGTAACCAGTGACCCAATCACCAAAACTCATTGTAACCAGTGATTCAATCCAGCGAATCTCACACTGTGATCAGTGATTCAATCCAGCGAATATCACACTGTAACCATTGATTCAATCCACAAATTCTCACACTGTAACCAGTGAATCAATCCACTGACTCTAACACTGTAACCAGTGAATCAATCCACTGAGCCTCACTGTGACCATGGATTCAACAACTGGATCTCACACTGTAACCAGTGACTCAATCCAGCAAACATAAATGGTGACCAGTGATTCAATCCACTGAATCTCACACTGTAACAGTGACTCAATCCACCAAACCTCACACTGTAACCAGCGACTCAATCCAGTGAATCTCACTGTAACCAGTGAAAAATCCATCAAATCACACACTGTAACTAGTGACTCAATTCACAAAATCTCACTGTAACCAGTGATGCAAGCCACTGAACCTCACTTGTGACCATAGATTCAACAATTGGATCTCACTGTAACCAGTGACTCAATCCACCAAACACAAACGGTGACCAGTGATTCAATCCACTGAATCTCACTGTAACCAGGAACTCAACACTGGATCTCACACTATAACCAGTGACTCAATCGACCAAATCTCACATTACAACCAATGATTCAATCCACTAAATCTCTCTGTAACCAGTGACTCAATCCATTGAATCTCACGGGAAACGGGGACTCAATCCACCAAATCTCACACAGTAACCAGGGACACAATCCACTGAATCGCATACTGTAACTAGTGACTCAATCCACTGAACTTCACTGTAACCAGTGAGAAATCCATCAAATCTCACACTGTAACCAGTGACTCAATCCATTGAATCTCACTGTAACCAGTGACCCAATCACCGAAACTCACTGCAACCAGTGATTCAATCCAGCGAATCTCACACTGTAATCAGTGGTTCAGTCTATCGAATCTCACACGGTAACCATTGACTCAATCCACCAAATCTCACACTGTAACCAGTGACTCAATTCACTGAATCTCACACTTTAACCATTGTAACCAGTGAATCAATCCACTGAATCTCACACCGTAACCAGTAGTTGGTGTGCGATTTGATGGATATTTCACTGGTTACAGTGAAATTTAGTGGATTTAGCCACTGGTTACATTGTGAGATTCAGTGGATTGAGTCACAGGTTACAGTATGTGATTCATAGAACATAGAACATTACAGCGCAGTACAGGCCCTTCGGCCCTCGATGTTGCGCCGACCAGTGGAACCAATCTAAAGCCCCTCTAATCTACACTATTCCAATATCATCCATATGTTTATCCAATAACCATTTGAATGCTCATAATGTTGACGAATCCACTACTGCTGCAGGCAGGTCATTCCACGCCCTTACTACTCTCTGAGTAAAGAACCTACCTCTAACATCTGTCCTATATCTCTCACCGCTCAATTTAAAGCTATGTCCCCTCGTGCTAGCCATCACCATCCGAGGAAAAAGGCTCTCACTATCCACCCTATCTAATCCTCTGATCATCTTGTATGCCTCTTTTAAGTCATCTCTTAACCTTCTTCTCTCTAATGAAAAAAACCTCAAGCCCCTCAGCCTTTCCTCCTCGGTGGATTGAGTCACTGGTTACAATGGTTACAGTGTGAGATTCACTGGATTGAACCACTGATTGCAGTGTGAGATTCAGTGGATTGAATCTCTAGTTGTAATGTAAGATACGGTCGATTGAGTCACTGGTTACAGTGAGATTCAGTGGATTGGGTCACTGGTTACAGTGAGATTCAGTGGATTGGGTCACTGATTACAGTTGAGATTTGATGGATTTTTCACTGGTGATGTCCAGTGGATATCACACTGCAACCAGTGATTCAATCATTCAAATCTCACACTGTAACCAGTGACTCAATCCACTGAATCTCACTGTAACCAGGTACTCAGCAACTGGATCTCACACTGTAACCAGTGACTCAATCGACCGAATCTCACATTACAACCAGTTATTCAATCCACTGAATCTCACACTGTAACCAGGAACTCAACAGGATTTCACACTGTAACCAGTGACACAATCCATTGAACCACACTGTAACCAGAACTCAATGCTGGATCTCACACTGTCGCCAGTGACTTAATCCACTTAAACACACATAGTAACCAGTGACTCAATCCACCAAATCGCACACGATAACCGGTGACATAATCCACAGAATCTCACCCTGTAACCAGGGACTCAATCCACTGAGTCTCACTGTAACCAGAGACCCAATCCACTAAATCTCACAGTAACCAGAGACTCAACAATTGGATCTCACACTGTAACCAGTGACACAATCCACCAAATCTCACATGGTGACCAGTGACTCAGTCCATTGAATCTCACATGGTAACTAGTGAGAAATCCATCAAATCTCACACTGCAACCAGTGACTCAATCCATTGAATCTCACTGTAACCAGTGACCCAATCACCAAAACTCATTGTAACCAGTGATTCAATCCAGCGAATCTCACACTGTGATCAGTGATTCAATCCAGCGAATATCACACTGTAACCATTGATTCAATCCACAAATTCTCACACTGTAACCAGTGAATCAATCCACTGACTCTAACACTGTAACCAGTGAATCAATCCACTGAGCCTCACTGTGACCATGGATTCAACAACTGGATCTCACACTGTAACCAGTGACTCAATCCAGCAAACATAAATGGTGACCAGTGATTCAATCCACTGAATCTCACACTGTAACAGTGACTCAATCCACCAAACCTCACACTGTAACCAGCGACTCAATCCAGTGAATCTCACTGTAACCAGTGAAAAATCCATCAAATCACACACTGTAACTAGTGACTCAATTCACAAAATCTCACTGTAACCAGTGATGCAAGCCACTGAACCTCACTTGTGACCATAGATTCAACAATTGGATCTCACTGTAACCAGTGACTCAATCCACCAAACACAAACGGTGACCAGTGATTCAATCCACTGAATCTCACTGTAACCAGGAACTCAACACTGGATCTCACACTATAACCAGTGACTCAATCGACCAAATCTCACATTACAACCAATGATTCAATCCACTAAATCTCTCTGTAACCAGTGACTCAATCCATTGAATCTCACGGGAAACGGGGACTCAATCCACCAAATCTCACACAGTAACCAGGGACACAATCCACTGAATCGCATACTGTAACTAGTGACTCAATCCACTGAACTTCACTGTAACCAGTGAGAAATCCATCAAATCTCACACTGTAACCAGTGACTCAATCCATTGAATCTCACTGTAACCAGTGACCCAATCACCGAAACTCACTGCAACCAGTGATTCAATCCAGCGAATCTCACACTGTAATCAGTGGTTCAGTCTATCGAATCTCACACGGTAACCATTGACTCAATCCACCAAATCTCACACTGTAACCAGTGACTCAATTCACTGAATCTCACACTTTAACCATTGTAACCAGTGAATCAATCCACTGAATCTCACACCGTAACCAGTAGTTGGTGTGCGATTTGATGGATATTTCACTGGTTACAGTGAAATTTAGTGGATTTAGCCACTGGTTACATTGTGAGATTCAGTGGATTGAGTCACAGGTTACAGTATGTGATTCATAGAACATAGAACATTACAGCGCAGTACAGGCCCTTCGGCCCTCGATGTTGCGCCGACCAGTGGAACCAATCTAAAGCCCCTCTAATCTACACTATTCCAATATCATCCATATGTTTATCCAATAACCATTTGAATGCTCATAATGTTGACGAATCCACTACTGCTGCAGGCAGGTCATTCCACGCCCTTACTACTCTCTGAGTAAAGAACCTACCTCTAACATCTGTCCTATATCTCTCACCGCTCAATTTAAAGCTATGTCCCCTCGTGCTAGCCATCACCATCCGAGGAAAAAGGCTCTCACTATCCACCCTATCTAATCCTCTGATCATCTTGTATGCCTCTTTTAAGTCATCTCTTAACCTTCTTCTCTCTAATGAAAAAAACCTCAAGCCCCTCAGCCTTTCCTCCTCGGTGGATTGAGTCACTGGTTACAATGGTTACAGTGTGAGATTCACTGGATTGAACCACTGATTGCAGTGTGAGATTCAGTGGATTGAATCTCTAGTTGTAATGTAAGATACGGTCGATTGAGTCACTGGTTACAGTGAGATTCAGTGGATTGGGTCACTGGTTACAGTGAGATTCAGTGGATTGGGTCACTGATTACAGTTGAGATTTGATGGATTTTTCACTGGTGATGTCCAGTGGATATCACACTGCAACCAGTGATTCAATCATTCAAATCTCACACTGTAACCAGTGACTCAATCTACCGAATCCCACACTGTAACCAGTGAATCAATCCACTCAATCTCACTGTAACCAGGACTCAATCCACAGAATCTCACTGTGACTATGGACTCAATACATTGAATATCACACTGTAACCAGTGACTCAATTCATTGAACCTCACTGTGACAAGGGACTCAACAACTGGATCTCACACTATAACCAGTGACTCAATCCGCCAAAACTCACACTGTAACCAGCGACTCAATCCAGTGAATCTCATGTAACTAGTGAAAAATCCATCAAATCACACACTGTAACCAGTGACTCAATTCACAAAATCTCACTGTAACCAGTGATGCAATCCATTGAACCTCACTGTGACCACGGATTCAACAATCGGATCTCACACTATAATCAGTGACTCAATCCACCATACACAAATGGTGACCAGTGATTGAATCCACTAAATCTCACTGCAACCAGTGACACAATCCACTGAATCTCACTGTAACCAGTGACACAATCCACTGAATCTCACTGTAACCAGTGACTCAATCGACTGAATCTCACATTACAACCACTGATTCAATCCACTGAATCTAAACTCTAATCAGTGGTTCACTCCAGTGAATCTCACACTGTAATCAGTGACTCAATACACTGAATCTCACTGTAAACAAGAACTCAACAAAAGGATTTAACACTGTAACCATTGACTCAATCCACCTAAACTCACGCAGTAACCAGTGACGCAATCCACCAAATGTCACACGGTGACCAGTGACTCAATCCACTGAATCTCACACTGTAACCAGTGATTCAATCCACTGAATTTCACTGTAATCAGTGAGAAATCCATCAAATCTCACACTGTAACCAGTGACTCAATCCATTTAATCTCACTATAACCAGTGACCCAAACACCAAACCTCACTGCAACCAGTGATTCAATCCACCAAATCCCACACTGTAATCAGTGGTTCAATCCAGTGAATCTCACACTGTAACCATTGATTCAATGCACCAAATCTCACACTGGAACCAGTGAATCAATCCACTGAATCTCACACCGTAACCAGTAGTTCGTGTGAGATTTGATGGATTTTTCACTGGTTACAATGAAATTTAGTGGATTTAGAAACTGGTTACAGCGTCAGATTCACTGGATTGAACCACTGATTACAGTGTGAGATTCGGTGGATTGAATCTCTAGTTGTAATGTAAGATTTGGTCGATTGGGTCACTGGTTACAGTGAGATTCAGTGGATTGGGTCACTGATTACAGTGTGAGATTTGATGGATTTTTCACTGGCGATATCCTGTGGATATCACACTGAACCAGTGATTCAATCATACAAATCTCACACTGTAACCAGTGACTCAATTCACAGAATCTCACTGTGACCATGGACTCAACACATTGAATATCACACTGTAACCAGTGACTCAATCCATTGAACATCAAACCACTAATCTGACACTGTAGCCAGTGACTCAATCCACTGAAAGACTCACTGCAACCAGTGACTCAATCCTCCCAAACTCAAACTGTAACCAGAGATTAAATCCATCGAATCTCAATCTCACACTATAACCAGTGATCCAACCACTGAATCTCACTGTAACCAGAGACCCAATCACCAAATCTCACACTGTAACCAGTGACTCAATTCACTGAATCTCACACTGTAACCAGTGATACCATCCACAGGATCAGCTCATTGCAATCTTGGTCTAAGTTCTGAAATTTGCTCCTTAAATCTCTCTACCATCCTTACACCGATATCTTAGATATTTGTGCTCCATTTGCCTTTGTGTTCAACCTTGTGTGAAAAAGCTCCTGTGAAGCACCTATTTCTACACTAAGTATGCCACGTAAATCCCAGTTACTGTTGGAGAGGAACCTCCAGGTGGTGTTGTTCCGAGGTATCTGCTGCCCTTGTCTTTATAGATGGTAGCTTTCGGGTTTTGGAAAGTGCTATGCAAAGAGATTGGTGAGTCCCTGCCGTGCATCTTGTAGATGGTACACACGGCTGCCACTGTGCATCAGTGTTGGAGGAAGTTAATGTTTGTGGAGGGGGTGCTGATCAAATGGGGCTGCATTGTACTGGATGGTGTTGAGCTTCTTGGGTGTTGTTGGGCTGCATTCATCCAGGCAAGTGGATATTATTCCATTACAGTCCTGACTTGTGTCCTTGTAGATGGTGGACAGGCTTTAGCAGAGTCAGGAGGTGAGTTACTCACTTTGTCACCACTCGACGTTCGTGTGGTCCATATGTTACCCAGCCACTTGTTAGCACAATCCCAGCTGTGAAGGGGAGGGGGTCTTTGCCAGATGTGTGTGTACCTGGGGAACTCCAAATGATAGGTAGACAAGTCCCCAGGGCCTGATGGGATATACCCCAGAATACTGAGAGAGGCAAGGGAGGAAATTGGAGAAGAGCCAATGTTGTTCCTTTGTTTAAGAAGGGTAGCAAGAATAATCCAGGTAATTACAGGCCGGTGAGCCTTACATCAGTGGTAGGGAAATTATTGGAGAGGATTCTTCGAGACAAGATTTATTCCCACTTGGAAATAAGTGGACGTATTAGTGAGAGACAACATGGTTTTGTGAAGGGGAGGTCGTGTCTCACGAATTTGATCAAGTTTTTCGAGGAAGTGACGAAGATGGTTGATGAGGGTAGATGTTGTCTACATGGGCTTCAGTAAGGCCTTTGACAAGGTCCCTCATGGCAGATTGATGCAGAAGGTGAAGACGCATGGGATCAGAGGTGAGCTAGCAAGGTGGATACAAAACTGGCTCGGTCAAAGAAGACAGAGGGTAGCAGTGGAAGGGTGCGTTTCTGAATGGAGGGCTGTGACAAGTGGTGTTTCTCAGGGATCAGTGCTGGGACCTTTGCTGTTTGTAATATATATAAATGATTTGGAAGAAAATGTAACTGGATTGATTAGTAAGTTTGCAGATGACACAAAGGTTGGTGGATTTGCAGATAGCGATGAGGACCATCAGAGGATACAGCAGGATATAGATCAGTTGGAGACTTGGGCGGAGAGATGGCAGATAGAGTTTAATCCGGACAAACGTGAGGTAATGCATTTTGGAAGGTCTAATACAGATAGAAAATATACAGTAAATGGCAGAACCCTTAAGAGTATTGATAGGCAAAGGGATCTGTGTGTACAGGTACACAGGTCACTGAAAATGGCAATGCAGGTGAAGAAGGTAGTCAAGAAGGCATAAGGCATGCTTGCCTTCATCGGTCGGAGTATTGAGTTTAAAAATTGGCAAGTTATGTTGCAGCTTTATAGAACCTTACTTAGGCCACACTTCAAATATAGTGTTCAATTCTGGTCGCCACACTACCACAAGGATGTGGTGGCTTTGGAGAGGGTACAGAAAAGATTTACCAGGATGTTGCCTGGTATGGAGAGCATTAGCTATGAGGAGAGGTTGGAGAAACTCGGTTTGTTCTCACTGGAGTGACAGAGGTTGAGGGGAGACCTGATAGGAGTCTACAAAATTATGAGAGGCATGGACAGAGTGGATAGTCAGAAGCTTTTTCCCAGGGTGGAAGAGTCAATTACTAGGGGCATAGGTTTAAGGTGTGAGGGGCAAGGTTTAAAGGAGATGTACGAGGCAGATTTTTTACACAGAGAGTAGTGGGTGCCTGGAACTCGTTGCCGGGGGAGGAGGTGAAGCGGATACGCTGGTGACTTTTAAAGAGCATCTTGACAAGTACATGAATAGGATGGGAATAGAGGGATATGGTCCCCGGAAGGGTCGGGGGTTTTAGTTAAGTGGGCAGCATGGTCGGTGCAGGCTTGGAGGACTGAAGGGCCTGTTCCTGTGCTATAATTTTCTTTGTTCTTTGTTCTTTGATGTTGACGGATGTCACAGAATTTTTTTTAAATGCTCTATTTCGGTGTTGTTCTTGAGGGAGGGAAAGCTGTTGGGTTTGTATGTAACTCCAGACCCAGAGATGCATGATTAATACTTAACTGTCCTGTTAAGAGGTCTTGCCGCCTGCTAAATTATAATGGGGAATGGGCACTTAATGCCGCTCTTGTCAGTGAGGCCTATTCCCTAACAATGAAGCAAGACACATCACAGGAAGACCAAATCCAGGGGTTACTACACACAAAGAAAATCATACTCTGAGTAACGTGGGCAGTCGACAACAGCACAAAACATCTCCATGCGCATTCGGAGTCGATCACAGAGAGTAACATTTTGATTTACAACAATTTAGATTTGTTTTACCAAAGAACGTTTGAGAAACATTTCTAACGGGTGGTTAATGAGGTAAGATTGTGTAAAGTCTGGGTCAATCAGGTGGGGTTTAATTTCTGTCTACTCATTCAGGGGATGGGTAGGCCAGCGATTATTGCCAATTCCTAACTACCCCACCCCCATCCCCTCCCCCCTCGAGGGGCAGGAAAATGAACGCTGGTCTAACCAGTGACATCCATATCTTGTGAATGAAGAAATTAATAAGACAAATTGCCAGGGAGAATTAGCTCAAATGGTAGGGCGCTCGCTTTGCATGTGAGAGGTAGTGGATTCAATGCCCACATTCTCCACTTTGATTTTAGGGGCGGCACGGTGGCACAGTGGTTCGCACTGCTGCCTCACAGCGCCAGGGACCCAGGTTCAATTCCAGCCTCGGGTCACTGTTTGTGTAGAGTTTGCACGTTCTCCCTGTATGGGTTTCCTCCATGTGCTCCGGTTTCCTCCCACATTCCAGAGATGTGCGGGTTAGATTGATTGGCCATGCTATATTGACCCTAGTGTCAGGGGATTAACAGGGTAAACGTGTGGTGTTACAGGAATAGGGTTTGGGTGGGATTGTGGTCAGTGCAGACTCAATGGACCAAATGGCCTCCTTCTGCACTGTAGGAATATTATGATTCTATGAAAACTGGGACTGAAAGGAGGAGAGAACACACAAGATCAGAAGAATACGGGGCAGGAGAGGCCATTCAGCCTCTGGAGCCTGCTCCGTTACTTAGCAAGATTCCGGCTGATCTGATTGTGGTGTTAATTCCACTTTCCTGATGTGTCCCGCCGCAACCCCCTTCATAACCTTTCGACCCCCTTGAAATTGTATCCTATTTTGAAATTGTACCCTTTCTCCGGTCCCGACTCCCCCACCCCCCGTGCTTCCAATAGGTAGGGACACATCCTCTTAGAATCCAATCTGTCAACCAACCCTCCCTTCACCCCTCAAATGCCCCGCTCAAAATCAACAAGAGGCCTTTACTCAGACGGCGACTTGGTCAATGCAACTGAAGACTGGGGAAAACATGACATAGCTAGAGGGTTCAGGAAAAGTCAACCCTGGGAGGACAAGAGACTTCGTTGAGGGAGCGAGGGCATTATTGAGACTGGATAAAGTACAAAGAAGGATACAATGGAATCATAGAATCCCTACATTGCAGAAGAAGGCCATTTGGCCCATATAAATAAAGGGGATGAAGATCTTAATTGGAGACAGTGTGGGGATAACACACAAATAGGTAAATTTTGCGTCAGTTGAGAATTGGGTAAGTTTTTCCTCTACTCTTTCATGGGCTGTAGGTGTCTCTGGCTGAGCCCAGCATTTATTATCCATCCTAATCCTAATTGCCCTTTGAACTGAGTGTGTCGCTCAGCCATTTCGGAGGGGCAATTAAAAGTCACCCACATTGCTTTGGGTCTGGAGTCACATGTCGGACAGACCAGCTAAGGACCACAGACTTTCTTCCCTAAAGGAGACATTAGTGACCCAGATGCGGTTTGTATGACAATCAATCATCCTAGCTTCTAATTCTAGTTTTTATGAATTGATTTCAATTCCACGCAGCTGCCCTCCACACCTCCCCCAAGAACATTGAAGTGTTTAAATGAGCACTTGAAATATCATAGCGTAAAGGCTAAGGTCCAAGTGCTGGGAAATGGGATTAGTAGAGGTAGGTGCTTGATGGCTCCACAGACATGATGGGCCGAAGGGTCTCCTTCTGTGCTGTAAATCTCAATGACTATGAAGCTGGGGTTCTGGTCTAGTGGCATTACCACCATGTCTCCCACCACTCACGCAGGTTGAGAGGGTGACCAGCAGGACATTGGTCGAGTTGAGTCTGGAGGTTATAAACACAGAGTCAGCCAGGGAGGAGCAGGCAATATGATGGGAGGTTGTGGGGGAAAGTTGATGGGAGGTTGTGGGGGAAGAGGATATGGATTTCAGCTCAGGGTCCAGCCCAAGACCAGGCCAGGACTCACTAGATCTATCTCAGTCAAATTCAGGGTTAGAGCATCAGATTTAGGAGCCGGAGTAGTCCCTCAGGCCTGCTCCACCATTCAATAGGATCATGGCTGATCCAATCTCTGCCTCATCTTCAGCTTCCTGCCTGCTCCCCACAACCATTCAACCCATTCTTCATCAGAAAACTGTCCATCTACCCCTTAAATTTACTCAATGTCCCAGCATCCACTATATACTGACGTAGTGAATTCCACAGATTCACACCTTTTGAGAGAATTTCTCTTCATCTCCATTTTAAATCTGCCAGCCCTTATCCTAAAACTATGTCCTCTCATTCTCGATGTCCCCATATCTTCTTTTCATGTCTAGCCTGTCAACCCCTTTATCATCTTGTATACCTCAATTCGATATGCTCTCATTTTCCTAAACTTCAGGGAATGCAGGCCTAAACTGCCCATCTTTCTTCGTAAGGCAAACCCCTCATCTCTGGAATCAATCTAGTGAAACTCCTTTAAATCGTCTCCAATGCAACTTTATCCTCCTCAAGTAAGGGGACCAAAACTGTAAACAATATTCTAAGTGTGGTCTCACCAATGCTTTGTTCTGTTGCAGCAACACTTCCCTACTTTAATATTCTAATCCTTTAGCAATAAATGCCGAGATTTCTTTTGCCTTCCTTGTTACCTGCTGCAGCCTGGTTTCTGTGATTCATGTATGAGGACACCCAGATCCCTCTGCAAACACTCCGAAGTTTCTCTCAATTTTGATAATAATTTGCCTTGTATTTTTCATACCAAAATGGATAATCTCACACTTATCAATGTCAAACTCCATTTGCCACATTCTGGCCCACTCGCCTAACCTATCCATATCTATTTGTAAATTTCTTATTTCATTATCGCAACTTACTATCCCACCTACTTTAGTGTCATCTGCAAATTTGGCAATGATACCTACAAACCCTGCATCCAAGTCATTAAGACAGATTGTAAATAGCCCAAGGACTGAACCCTGTGGCACCCCACTAGTTACGTCTTGCCAACTTAGAAAAAGATCCCTTTATCCCAACTCTCTGCTTTCTGTTGGTTAGTCAATCCTCTATCCAAGTTAATAAATTATCCCTAATCCCACGTGACTTTACCTTGTGTATTAACCTATTGTGCGACACCATATCAAATGTTCCTGGTAGTTCCTGGTACTATATCTACAGGACCCCATTATCCACCTTGCTTGTTAAATCTTTGAAGAACTCCAGTAAGTTAGTCAAACCATGATTTCTCCTTCATAAAACCATGCTGACTCTGATGTATTGTGCTTTGACTTTCTAAACGTCCTGCTTTTTTTTCCTTAGTAATGGATTCTAACAATTTCATAACAACGGACGTTAAGCTAAGTGGTCAAAAGTATCCTATTTTCTGCCTTCCTCTCTTTCTAACCCTAGCCCTTCACTCACCCTTGTGAACACTTAGCGCAGTATCACTTAGTTCCCTCCCAGCCCCCCACATCCACCCTACAAAAGAGCTCCGCAGTGGAGTACCTGCATCCAAATAATGTAACTCCGAGCAGAAGGGGTTTTTTTCGACAGAGGGACAGCTGATCTCAAATTGCTCCAAAGGTCAGGTGCCAAAAGTTCAAAGGGCAGAGCTGAGATGCTGTTTGCAAGTGCGCAAATAAGCCCATTCGGTAAAGGTGGCGAATTTGGCGAGAACGCCACCGAAATTTATCCATAGAATCATAGAAATCATAGAAATCATAGGCCCCAGGTGGGGGTAGAGAGGGGGGAGCAGCTGTGAAACATTGTACAGATATGGCACCCGAAGGTTGCAGTCATTCCTGTCACCGTTAGCACTGGCCCACAGAGGCCCTTCACAGAACCTCCAGACTGGTAATTACAATTCATAGAATCATAAAATGGTGGAATCCCTACAATGCAGAAGGAGGCCATTCAGCCCATCGAGTCTGAACAAACTCCTGACATAGCACCTTATCCAGGTCCACTCACAGCTCCATCCATGTACCCTCACGCATTTATCATGGCCAATTCTCCGAATTTACACATCTTTTGACACTAAGGGACAATTTACCATGGCTAATCCACCTAACCTGTACATCTTTTGACACTAATGGACAATTTACCATGGCCAATCCACCTAATCTGCACAACTTCGGACACTAAGGGGCAATTTACCATGGTCCATCCACCTAGAGAAAGCCCACACAGACAAGGGAAGAATGTGCAAACTTCATGCAGTCACCCGAGCCCGGAATTGAACCCCTGTCCTTGGCACTATGAGGCAGCAGTGCTAACCACTGTACCACCATGCCACCCCACAAATGTAGGAACACCAACAGGGACTGGAGCTTTAATCCAACACCTTAGACTGCTCGACCATGCCACCACACTTCTTTCCAGACAACAGTTACCAAACCTTTACAGGTGGCGGAGGGTGTGGGGAGGGGGTGGGGAAGGGGGGGCGGGGGGTTGGGTGCGGCAAAACTTCACTGCCAATGCATGTTCCGAACTCCCTTTTTGCTGATGCTAGCACGTCGATATCTCCGCTGGCGATCGGGCATGGAGGCGGCCCAGATTCCCAGGAATCCCCATCGGATTGGCCAGTTAAAAATATTTGGCCAAAAAGACCATCCAGCGGCAAAATTCCACACAGGTGCCTCCAAGCCGGTGGGGGCGCACAGGGGCAGGTGGCAGAATCACCAATGATGACCAGTGACCTGGGTAGCACAGCCCTCCCACAGCCCCAACCACCCCCGAACTACGCACCAATGGCTTAGTGACTGGGGAAGAAAGACCACCCTCCAGATTGAGGGGCGTGCATTGTCCAGAGGTCTACCCACGATGGCCGTCGGGATATCCAGGCCGCTGGGAGTTCTGAAATGTTCCCGCGCTCGCGCGAGCCTCTAATCCAAGGGGGAGCGTCCCTGTCATCCACAGCAATGGGGAGAACATCTTGAGAAAGATGGGCAAATGATCGTTCAGCACGGGACGAGCAAGGACTATCGGTGATCTCCCCACTCCCTCATCAGACCACTGCAGCTTGGGAAATGTGCACTGAGCTGGCTTTGGTAGAAAGTTGTGGGAAATGTTTCAAAAACTGCTGAATTCGACCCAAGTGACCGTGGGGAGACCTGACAACGGGTCACAGCGTGGGGCATCAAAAGACGGCGAGTGTGGGCATCGCAGACAATAGCCATACGGCAAGGTCTGTCTGCCCAGAACCAGGGCGAGGGTGGGGGTTGTTGGCGAGGCAAGGGGCAGCTCCTCTGTTTGTCGAAGCCCACAATCACACAATGCTCAACCCCCACAGCTGGGAACCATTACTCCTGCCCCCCCCCCCCCCCTCTTCCCCTCTCACGTCTGCCTCCCCTCACCTCTTCTCCCCATCACCCGCCCTCCCACCATCACCAAACAACTGGAATAGCCCATCCATCACCTCCAGGTCCATTTACCCCTCAAGCAGAATAAAACACACTCGACATACGAATAATGCCCCCAGACCAGCAGGGGGGGTTGGGGGGGCTGCGGGGAGGGGGGGGGGGGGGGGGGGGCGCGCTGGGGGGGGGGGGGGGGGCTGGGGGGGGGGGGGGGGCTGCAAAAGGACTGCATTGGGGGCTCGAGCGGATGGTGGGGGGGGGGTGGGTGGTTAGTCTGGAGGGTCACAAGCTGCAGGACATTTGAAACCCCAAGGGGGTCAGGAAGGGGTCGAGAGGCACAAACCCGACTCCATGAAAAGACAGGTATACAGGAGGACACAGCAACAGGAGAGGGATAAAGGGATTGGAGAAAGAGAGACAGAGAGAGGGATGAAGGGATCGGAGAGAGAGAAAAAGGACAGAGCGAGGGATGAGGTGGTCAGAGAGAGAGGGAGAGAGAGAGAGGGAGAGAAAGGGATGAGGAAGCGAGAGAGAGAGAGAGATGAGGGGATTGGAGAAAGAGGGATAAAGAAAGGGATGAGGGGATCAGAGAAAGAGAGAAGGACAGAGAAAGGGATGAGGGGATTGGAGGGGAGGATAGAAAGAGGGACGAGGGGGTCAGAGAGAGAGGGATGAGGGGAAAGCTGAACGGTTGGGAAGGGGTTGAGAAAACAGGTTCAGATAAAGTATCTGCCACCAGGCACAGAAGCAGAGACAAAGAATTGCTGGTGGAAAAAGGGACTGAAAGGAATCCACAGGAGATGGTGGGGTTTGGTGGGGGTAGCGGGGACCAGTGAGGGAGTGGGGGGTGGGGGGCGGGGTGGGGGGGGGTGCAGAACACAAATTGGGGAAGAAATGAAGGAGCTGGAGAATGAGAGAAAATAAAGAGCTAAAGCAGTTTGAGTGTGCTAAATAGTGTGACAGCAAGGGGAAAGTGGTTGACATAGGGGACAAAAAAAACAATCAAGGGAGAGAGACAGGCAGATGGAGAGACAGAGGCAGACACAGCGAGAAAGAGAGAGAGATAGAGACAGAGAGAGACTGAGAGAAAGGAAGAGTCACAGAGAGAGACAGAGAGATAGAGAGACAGAGAGAGTCACAGAGAGAGAGAGTCAGAGAGAGAGAGAGAGAGAGAAAGAGATAGAGAGACTGGACACAAAGGCCCAGCAGCCCCTCAGTTGGTGACAAGATAAGGCTGTGGGGTCTGCTGTCTCTGGATATCACACAGTTGGACAAATTCGCTGGATAAATCCCACAGCAGGAAGGGTAACCCAGACAAGCCTCTGGCTTTTATTCCAACTAATAAGCATAAATTATTTACCTATTGACAAACAATCACTTTGCTTATCTCCACATTATTCTCTACATTCTCTCTCTCTCTCTCTCTCCTCACACAGCCTCTCCCTCCTAACAGCAGCCTCAGTAATCCCCGACGCCTTTTGCTCTATCGACCGGCTTTCCAGCTTCGACCGCTCGATCCACATAGTGACATTCAGATCAATACTGCATGAATAAAAAGAAGCCTTTTCCTCTCTCTCTCTCTCCTGGCTTCTCTCCCTCTCGCTCTCTCTCTCTCTCCCACTCTCTCCCTCTCTCTCATTCTCGTCAGCTTACCGTCAGATGCTCGCAGTCCCAGGGTCGATTTCAGCGTCCATGTGTTGTCAGATGTGCTGCGCTGAAATATGAGGGGAAGAGGCAGTGGAACAAACATAGCAAGGCTGATGAGAGGCAGATTTCGGAGCTTGCATTCCAGGGACCCAAGTTGGCGTGTGTATGTGTGTGTGTGTGTGAGTGTGAGTGTGAGTGTGTGTGAGTGTGTGTCTCTGTGCCTTCAACGAGAGAATAAAATGTTGGGGCTGATGATTTGGACAGTGACAGCAATTTGTGCACAGAATTATGTGTCTATGTATTAAAATACACACAGACACACACACACGCACACACACACTCACCCCCCACACACACACACACACAGAGGGACAAGGATATCCCCTTTGTCTCTTCGATTAATGCTGTTAAACTACCAATTCATACCCGGTGTAAATGCATCGGGGCATCACTGTTGGGAACAATAGACTCGCGCCCCCCTCCCCCCCTCCCCATTCAACCTAATCTTCCTGTATTGTCTGCTACTATCATTCTCCCTCTCTCTTTCATACTCTTCCCCAGTTTGACAGCTGATGGCCAATTTCCAGGGAACGCACTAGCCGTCCCCTCTCGCTCCCCCCTCGGAGGAGCCCCCACACCACAACACCCCCCCTCAGCCCTTTGCACACAAAAGCAATTATTCCGAAGGTACAATGTTCCAACGTCCACAACACACCAAAATCACACCTCCCCCCTTCCCCTCCTCCCCACACTGCAGCCCATAGCAACCAGCCTCCCCACAGCTCTGCCTCGAACCAGGCACAACACACACACACACACACACACAATCATACCCACGTTGACATACAGATGCACACACTGATATACATACACACACTCATACCCACACGCACACACTATCACACACACTGACATACACATTGTCATACACCACACACTCACATACCCACACTCATACACACTATTACACACACTGACATACAGACACACACTATCACACACAATGACATAGACACACTCATATACCCACACATATCACACACACACTATCACACACACTTATGCAGACACACCCACACTATCACAACTATTTCACACACTTACACAAACACACACTATCACACTATCATACACTCACACACATGATCTCACACACTATCACACACACAATCACGCACACACACCATATACGCTATCAAACACACACATTATCCCAGACTCACACATTCTCACACACTCACACATACCGACACACACAAATACACTATCACACTCACATTCACTCAGATTCTCACACGCACATATACACTCACACACACACTATCACACACTCTCAGACACACTCACACATACACACACAGATTCTCACAGAGACACACACTCACAGACAAAACACACACTCTTACACACACAAACTCTCACACATTCTTACACAGATGCACACTCAAATCCAGACACATACACACATTCACACACATTCACACACTTTCTCCCTCATACATACATTCAAACTCAGATGCATACACTCTCACACAGACAAAATCACACACTCTCAGACACACACATTCTCACACATGCACACTACACATACTCTCACACATGCACACTCACACACACTATCACACACACACACCATCACACATTCACTCACGTACACACACACAAGCACACACACTTACATAGCCACACACACTCTCACAGAGACACACAGATACACACGTATATACACACAACACACACACACCATACAGAACTTTCTGGAACAATACTCTTCCAGTCCTACCAGGGAGGAAGGTTTGCCAGGTGGAGAATGTCAAAGTGGGGGAGCAGCTGGGAAATAGCGATCATAATATAATACGATTCAATATTAAGTTAAAAATCAGTCACGGATTAAGATCCCAGACTGAAAAAGGGCAAATTGCATGGTTTAAAAGTTGAACTGGAGCAGGTTGATTGAAAATGCACTTTGGTGGATAAAATAGTGGATGCAAAATGGGAGACTTTCAAAGGAGAGATGAATAGGGTGCAAGCCAGGTAACATACCTGTGAGAAATAAATATGGGGTGTCCAAAGCTTGAGAACCCTGAATGATTAAGGATATTGATGGAAAAATAAGGAAGAAAAAATAGGCATATGATGCATGCCGGAATAATAATAGTCTTAGCAATCAGGAAGAGTATCTCAAATGCAACAGAGAGGCTAAGGCTGGAATAAGGAAGTCTAAGAGGAAGTATGAGGATCGGATAGCAGGCTGTGCTAAAACAAAAAGTAAAATGTTATCCAAACATATTAATGGTAAAAGATTAGTGATGGGTAGGGTGGGGCCCAATCAGGGACAAGAGGGTAAACTGCTCACTGAAGCGGAGGGGATGGCAGAGGTACTAAATGAGTACTTTGCTTCTGTCTTTACCAAAGTAGAAGATGGTGGTAATGGCTCAGTTGAAAATGTGGGAGCAGTACAGTGATAGATAAAGAAGAGGTGCTAAAAAGGCTGGCAGCACCCCAGGTGGAGAAATCGCCAGGCCCGGATGGGATGCATCCTTGATTACGAAGGAAGCAAATTGCGGAGCATTTGACGAAAGTTTTTCAGGCCTCTCTGAACACAGGATTAGTTCCCGGGGGACTAGAGGATTGCAAATGTGACATCATTGTTTAAGAAAGGGGCAAAGGATAATCCAGGAAATTACAGAGTTGTCAGCTTGACATCAATCGTGAGAAAACTGATGGAGGCCATAATTCTGGGTAAGATAAATTTACACTCAGAGAAAAATAAGTTAATATTAGACAATCAACATGGCTTTGTCAAGGGCAAGTCATGTCTCACAAACGTAATTGGGTTCTTTAATGAGGTGACACAGGCAGTGGTCGTGGGTTTTGCTGGAGATGTTGTATATTTGGACTTTCAAAAAACATTTGATATGGTGTAACACACACACACACGGACACACACGGACACACACACGCACACACTCCCACCACGGCAGATAAAGATATCTGGAATTATGAATCTACTGATGACTATGAAACCATTGTTGATTGTCGTATAAACCCATCTGGTTCACTAATGTCCCTTAGGGAAGAAAATCTGCTGTCCTTACCCTGTCTGGCCTACATGTGGCTCCAGAGCCACAGCAATGTGATTGACTCTCAACTGCCCTATGGACAAGGCGACTAAATGCTGGCCAGCCAGCGACACCCATGACCCACAAATAAATAAAGGAAATCACACACACACAAACTCACATATAGACACTCACACGCACACACTCTGTCGCACACACACTCTCCCTCACACATACTTACACATACTCTCAGACACACTCATGCACACACTTTCTCTCACACTCTCTCACACACACTCTCTCTCACACACACATACACACTCACACAGACTTTCTCTCACACACACTCTCTCACACACACAGTCTCTCTCTCTTACACACATACTCACACACACTCTCACACACACTCTCACACACACACACACAGTCTCTCTCTCTTACACACACACTCTCACACACACACTCTCACACACACACACACACACACACACACACACACACACACACACACACACACACACACACACACACACACACACACACAGACGCACACAGTCACACAAAGCAGAAAGTATTTTTGGAGAACACCCGCACTCCCTGATGAAGTGATGAACTGGTGTATAACAGGAATCCCCGTTCAATCGATGGGTGGCAAATTTAGATTTCACAGAGAAAGATCCCGGAACTCAAGTGTGTTCAAAGCGGACAGCTGGCAGAGATAGGCTGGGTATCAGCTGGAAGCTTGAGAGCATTCACATTAGATACAAATCGTTATTTTCCTGTGCTCTACTGCCCACTCCTGCAGATCGAAGAATCCACGGAATGGGAAAGACAGGCCAGGATTGTGGGCTCGAATTGAAATTTCAGATTGGAATGCCCTTGGCAACTTTTCTCTCCGCTGGGCGAATGAGCGCGTAGAACAGCGCAGGGTCCTGACCGCCTCATTCTGAGGAGCTGGGAGAGGTTCGGGGAGAGGGTGGGGGTATTGAGCTCCCTGGCTGCGGGGGTGGTGGGTTGGTGGTTGCATCAGCTTGGCGATTGGCGATCATACAAACATTCTCCCACAATGCCAAGGGATCTGTGCTAGAAGATGGCGTGTTACAGTCACATTTACCAGCACATGAGAAAGAACACGAGTAGGCCACTCAGCCCTACGAATCTGCCCCACAAATCGAT
Organism: Mustelus asterias; assembly: GCF_964213995.1. Lineage (NCBI taxonomy): Eukaryota > Metazoa > Chordata > Chondrichthyes > Carcharhiniformes > Triakidae > Mustelus > Mustelus asterias. The sequence goes on from NW_027590222.1 coordinate 388,324, forward strand.
AATCATGGCTAACATTCCACCGCAGTTAGTCCTGGAGCACAAGTCTTCAGTGTCAATGTCATTTCACTCCACCTGATATCAAGAGACGGTTGGAGGCACTCAATACTGCAAAGACTATGGGCCCTGACAATATTCCTGCAATAGTAGTGAAGACATTTGCTCCAGAACTTGCCGCGCCCCTAGCGAAGCTGTTCCAGTACAGCCACAACACTGGCATCTTCCCAGCAATGTGAGAAACTGCCTAAATGTGTCCTGTACAAAAAAAGCATAACAAATCTAAGCCAGCCAATTACCACATCAGTCTGCACTCGATCATCAGTAAAGTGATGGAAGGGGTCATCGATAGTGCTATCAAGCAGCATCTGCTCAGCAATAACCTGCTCAGTGACACCCAGTTTGGGTTCTGTCAGGGTCAGTCAGCTCCTGACATCATTGCAGCCTTGGTTCAAACATGGACAAAAGAGTTGAACTCCAGAGGTGAGCTGAGAGTGACAGCCCTTGACATCAAGGCCACATTCGACCGAGTGTAGCATCAAGGAGCCCTAGCAAAACTGGGATCAATGGGAGTCAGGGGACAAACTCTCCACTGGTTGGAGTTATACCTGACACAAAGGAAGATGGTTGTGGTGGTTGGAGGTCAATCATCTCAGCTCCAGGGCATCACTGCAGGAGTTCCTCTGGGTAGTGTCCTAGGCCCAACCGTCTTCAGCTTCTTCATCAATAACCTCCCGTCCCTCATAAGGCCAGAAGTGTGGATGTTCACTGATGGCTGCACAATGTTCAGTAGCATTTGCGACATCTGAGATACTGAAGCAGTCCATGCCCAAATATAGCAAGACATAGGCAATATCTAGGCTTCGGTCATCACCAATAAGAGACGCTCTAACCACTGCCCCTTGACATTCAATTGTGTTACCATCACTGAATCCTCCAAAATCAACATCCTTGGGTTACCATTGATCAGACACTCAACTGGACTCACCACATTAACACAGTGGCTGCAAGAGCAGATCAGAGGCTAGGGATATCGTGGCGAGTAACTCACCTCCTGAATTCCCAAAGCCTGTCCACCATCTACAAGGCACAAGTCAGGAGTTTCACTCCCCACTTGCCCAGATGGGTGCAGCTCCAACAACACTCAAGAAGCTTGACACCATCCAGATCAAAGCAGCCCACCTGATTAGCATCTATGAACATCCACTCCCTCCACTACCGACGCTCAGTAGCCGCAGTGTGTTCTATCTACAAGATGCACTGCAGCAATTCACCAAAGATCCTTAGACAGCACTTCCAAACCCACGACCACTTCCATCTAAAAGGACAAGGGCAGCAGGTACATGGGGAACACCACCACCTGCAAGTTCCCCTCCAAGCCACTCACCATCCTGACTTGGAACTATATCCCTGTTCCTTCACAGTCTCTGGGTCAAAATCCTGGAATTCCCTCCCTAGTGGCATTGTGGGTCAACCCACAGCACATGGACTGCAGTGATTCAAGAAGGCGGCTCACCACCACCTTCTCAAAGGCAACTAGGGACTGGCAATAAATGCTGGCCAGGCAGCAACACCCATGTCCCACGAATGAATTTTTAAAAATGGCATGTCACATTCATGCCACACAAGTGCCAGGCAATGACCATCTCCAACGAGAATTGAACTATGGTCCCTTGACATTCAATAACATTACCATTGCTGAATCTCCCACTTTCAAAACCTGGGGGTTACCATTGACCAGAAACTGAACACGTAATTACTGTGGCAACAAGAACAGGTGAGAGGTTGGGAATCCTGTGGTGAGTAATACATCTCCTGACTCCCCAAAACCTGTCCACCATCTACAAGGACACAAGGCAGCAGTGTGATGGAATACTCTCCACTTGTCTGGATGAGGGCAGCTCCAACAACACTCAAGAAGCTCGACACCATCCAGAACAAGGCAGCCCCACTTGATTAGCCATCCAATCCACAAACATTCACTCCCTCTACCACTATGCACAATGCCAGTAGTTGTGTACCATCTACAAGGTGCACTTCAGCAACTCACCAAGGTTCCTTAGACAGCACCTCTCAAACCCACGGCCACAACCATCTAGAAGGACAAGAGCAGATACTTGGGAACACCACCAACTGGAGGTTCCCCTCCAAGTTGCACACCATCCTGACTAGGAAATATATCGGCCATTCCTTCACTGTCGCTGGGTCAAAATCCTGGAACTCCCTCCCCAACATCCCACGTCTCTGGGAATGCAGCGGATCAAGAAGGGAGCTCACCCACCATCTTCTCAAGGACCAATTAGGAATGGGCAATAAATGCTGGGCATAGCCAGTGACGCCTACATCCCAAGAAAGAATAAAAAAATCCCTGTTCCTACGATTCACAATATCCTTCACCCTCAATGTCCAAAATCCCTATCCAACTCACTGATGAATACACTCACAGACTTAAATCAAACTGCTCCTGGGATAGTAAATTTCAAAGATTCCCAATACTTTGAGTGAAGACATTTACCCTCATGCGCAAAATGGTGGGACTCCTTATGAGAGTTCGCTCTCCTCGGTGAAGACATTGGTGGCATAATGGTATTGTCACTGGGCTAGTAATCCAGGCAATGGTTGATGGTGACCTTCAAATTAACAAAAATGAACGGCGGATGATTTTGAACACCGCGATTAAATCTCCTCTCAACCCTTCTCTCCTCCAAGCAGAACAGTCCCAAATTCTCCAATCTATCCCCGTCACTGATGTCCTTCATTCCTGAACCCATTCTCTCTCCAATGCCTTCAGCACCCTGCACCTAGACCTGGACACCATATCACTAGTGAATGTAAGCCCAATCTCCTCAATTCCTCTTCAGCGGACAATCCCCTTCATCCCCGGAGTTGGTCAACCATACTTGCACCCTCTCTCTCGGGGAAAGTATACCCTTAGTGTAACGTGACGGTACACAGTATTCCGGGGTGGACTCGCTATATCATTGTCGGAGGATGTCCCTTCCTTCATACACCAATCCCTTCGTCATAAAGGTGAATTAACAGAGCATTAGCTTTCAAATTGCTCGTTGAACTTGCTTGTTAACTTTCTCTGCTTTGGACACAAGGACATCTGGAACCCTCCCAATGTCAACAAACCCTGCCTTGCACGAGTTCAAAAACAATTCTTGTTATTTTTCACTCTGGTCAACTCTATTGGGAAACTTGACACTCCACCGCTTTATATTCCATCAGCCACGTTTTTGCCCACTCTCTTAACCCATCCCTATATCTCTTTGCAGTGTCTTTGTGTCTCCCACACAGCTTCCCTTCCTATGTAACTCCAGATGTCCAGACTACACTCCCAGGCACACAGGAACTGGTCGGGAATATTCCCTGCAGAATTCCCCGAACAACAGTCTCTGTGGCGCAATTGGTTAGCGCGTTCGGCTGTTAACTGAAAGGTTGATGGTTCAAGACCATCCAGGGACGGGGCTTTCGCTTTGGGGCAGCACGGTAGCACAGTGGTTAGCACTGCTGCTTCACAGCTCCAGGGACCTGGGTTCGATTCCCGGCTTGGGTCACTGTCTGTGTGGAGTTTGCACATTCTCCTTGTGTCTGCGTGGGTTTCCTCCGGGTGCTCCGGTTTCCTCCCACAGTCCAAAGATGTGCAGGTTAGGTTGATTGGCCATGCTAAATTGCCCTTAGTGTCCTGGGATTCGTAGGTTAGAGGGATTAGTTGGTTAAATATGTAGGGACATGGGAGTAGAGCCTGGGTGGGATTGTGGTCGGTGCAGACTCGATGGGCCGAATGGCCTCTTTCTGTGCTGTAGGGTTTCTAAGATTCTAAGAACAACCCAAACCTCAATGTTTGCAAACGAACAGGAAAGACAAATATGAATTAATTCCACAACAAAGTAGAGTGACCACAGGGACAGTGATCACAGGGATAGAGTGACTACAGGGAGATAGAAGGACTACAGGGGGACTGAGTGGCCATGGAAAAGGGAGGAAACACATGTTCTCTGGACATTGGAATTCCAGCTGGCTCTGGGCACTGGGACTCCAGCTGTCACTGGGCACAGGGATTCCAGCTGTCACTGGGCACTAGGTTCAAGCTGCCTCTGCGCTCTGGACACTAGGATTCCAGCTGCCTTTGGGCACTGGGATTCCAGTTGCCTCTGCTCTCTGGGCAACAGGATTCCAGCTGACTCTGGGCACTGGGATTCCAGCTGTCTCTGCTTCCTGGGCACTGGAATCCCAGCTGTCCCTGGGCACAGGGATTCCAGCTAGCTCTGGGCACTGGTGTTCCAGCTGGCTCTGGGCACTAGACATTGTGATTCCAACTGTCTCTGCCCACTGGGCACTGGGAGTCCAGCCGTCTCTCTCTCTCCCCTACAATGCGTGTTATCAGTAAGATCCCGTGATCAGGCAGTTGAGAGCATAGACAGCCAGAATCCCAGTGTCCAGTGGGCAGGGACAGCAGGAATCCCAGTGCCAGTGGCAGCTGGAATCCCAGTGCCCAGAGAGCAGAGCCAGCTAGAACCCAATTCTCTCTGTCCCTCATCCTCCCAATTTCCGTCGTGCCATTCTTTGGATGGCCTGACAGGAACAGCTTGCGATGCCCGTCAGACAGCTGGTAAACCAGAGATCACAACGGTGAGCATGCCTGTGCCAGGGCCCAGTCAGGGCAGGCTGAGAAACAGCCAATTCCCATGGGGGATGGCCCTGCTCTCTCGTCCGGCACGCATGGGGTTAAATCCGAACTCAAATCCCCAGCTTCAATCGTCTACACGTGTCCGCAGTTAACACGTTTAATCAGCCCTTGTCATCTGTGGTTTGAGCTCTAGTTGCGAGAGATTTAAAGCAGGAGTCAATAGCAAATTTAAAAATCAATGCAGTTAGGATTGAAAAATCAATGACCTTTAATCGTCTTTCCAATCCGCAGTCAAAACAATTAGGAGCGTGTAATACGCAACATCCCAACAACATTACAACAACATCAATATTAGTACCAGCCGGCGACAGGGAGGGTTCCAAGGGGGACCCTCACTATCATCTCAAGGAAATGCCAGCTCAGAGCTGAATCTCTATAACACAGAGTGTGCAAGCTGAGAGAGAGAGAGAGAGAGCTACGCACAGACACCAGGGTCAACACGAACCACATATTGGCAGCTCAACAAATTGACTGCATCACACACAGAGACAGTCACTTGGAACAGTGCTAGAACAGTTGGGAACTGGGGGAGGTGGGTTGGGGGGTTGGGGGGGGGGGGGGCGCTGAGGTTGAGGGTCAAACCCGACTGCACTCCATTACTCCATCCAATGGCAGTCGCCCACAACACGCACCCTAACCAGCTACACTCCACATGCCTCCCCAGTCCCTCCTCAACCTGCCTCCATTCCCCAATCAACCCCTCCCCGCTCCCCAATCACCCCCCTCTTCCCAATCAACCCCCCACCCTCAATCAATCCCCACTCCCCAATCGCCCCCGACTACCTACCCCCCATTACCCACCCCCCCCCAATAACCCCCCCACTCTCCAATCAACCCCCAGTCCCCAATCACTCCCCCACCCTCCCTCCATTCCCCAATTACCCCCCCTCCCCCCCCCCCACTCCCCATCTGTTGCACTGAAATGAATCGCAGGAACAGCAAAAAATCTCCAGCTTTGTAGAATGAACCTGGCCACCCCACTCGAGCCCGGAGCTCACCATGAGAACAGTATGAAGTGGGCGCTCTGTCTCCAACTCCGGTCTCCGTCATGGAGAAGGCTCGATGCCACCGGACCCTCCCCACCATAGGCTGGTGACATCAGGGCAGGGCGGGGTGGAGGGGCAGGGGAAGCTGGCCAGGGGGCTGAACAGCAATACAGGAGCAGATCCTGCATCAGGAATGGACACTGCAGGGCTGCCCCCATACAGCAGTACAGCAGCATGGCGGCAACATCATTGTGCGAGCCACCCTGGCCCCCGCACTAATGCCCCAGAGAAAGGGAGAGAGGGGGTTCAAATCCCACAAACACCTTTGGGGAAACCCAGACTCAATTCCTGAAACAGCCTGTACGGCTGCGCTCAAACTAACTTGCTGAGTAGACCCAACCCTTCTATTTATAATTTACCCTCGAATGTGAGAGCTGGCCGCTGGAACTGTGTGAAACACGGAAATAAAAATGAAATATGGCCAGAAATTTGAAATAAAAACAGAAAATGCTGGACGCGCCCAGCCGGTCAGGCAGCAACTGCACAGAAAGAGAGAAACAGAGTTAACATTCCGAGACTGTCTGACTCTTTTACAGAACTGGAGAGGGGTAGAAATGTGACAGGTTCTACCATTGGAGAGGAAGGTGGAGAAGATGGGGTAGGATAGCAGGTCAGGGATCGGTGGAAGCTGTGGAGAGATTGACAGAGATGTCATGGACACAAGACAAAGGAAGTGTTAATTGTAGTGTTAAGGACTAAAGAAGGTGCTAATAGCGGCAGACAGTCAAGGTAGCAGAATTCGTTAACAGGAGAACAAAAGTCAATGCTCAATGAAAGCAAAACTGGAGAACAAGTCACATATGGCCCTGAGGGGGAAGGGCTGTTTGCACTGGGACAAAAACAGGCAGTGGTTAGCACTGCTGTCTGGCAGCACCAGGGACCTCAGTTCGAATCTGTGTGGAGTTTGCCCATTCTCTCTGTGTCGACATGGATTTCCTCATTCTCCACATTCTCCCCACTCCCTGTTGGAGTGAGGTCCACATTCTCCCTCTGGGTGAAGCGGTTTCTCCTGAATTTCTCACTGGGTTTCTGGGTATCCATCTTATATTGGCATGTCTGATTCTGCTCTTCCATTGTTAGAGGAAGCAGTCTCTCTCTGTATCCACTCAAAGAACAAGGAACAATACAGCACAGGAACAGGCCCTTCGGCCCTCCAAGCCTGCACCGATCATGTGTTCCTAACTAGACCATCCTTTTGTATCCCTCTATTCCCAGTCTGTTCATGTGGCTATCTAGATAAGTCTTAAATGATCCTAGCATGTCTGCCTCAACCACCTTGCTTGGTAGTGCATTCCAGGCCCCCACCACCCTCTGTGTAAAATACGTCCCCCGCATATCTGTATTGAACCTTGCCCCCCTTACCTTGAACTTGTGACCCCTTGTGTTTGTCATTTCCAATCTAGGAAAAAGCTTCCAACTGTTCACCCTATCTATGCCCTTCATAATTTTATAAACTTCTATTAGGTCGCCCCTCAACCTCCGTCTTTTCAGGGAGAACAACCCTAGTTTACTCAATCTCATCTCATAGCTAATACCCTTCAAACCAGGCAACATCCTGGTAAACCTTTTCTGCACTCTCTCCAAAGCCTCCACGTCCTTCTGGTAGTGTGGCGACCAGAACTGGATGCAGTATTCCAAATGTGGCCTAACCAACATTCTATATAACTGCAACATCAAATGCCAACTTTTATACTCTAAAATCCTTTCACAGAATCACAGAACGTCTAAAGTGCAAAAGGGGGCCATCGGGCCCATCAAGTAGGCACTGACTCTCTGGAGGAACATTCTGCCTCATCCCATTCCTCTGCCTATAACTTGCACATTCTCTCTTTTCAGATAGCAATCCAGTTCCCTTTTGAAAACCTCGATCGAACCTGCCTCCGTCACCCTCTCAAGAAGCTTGTTCCAGACTCCAGCCAAACACTTCTACTCATTTTTCCCATTATTTTGGCTCTGTGCTCTCTAGATCTTGTTGCTCTCAAGAGGGAAAAGTTTCTCATTGCTTACCATTCCATACCCCTCTGGTCCTTCAATAACTCTATCGAGTCTACTCTTGGCCTTCTTTTCTTCAAGGAAAACAGTCCCAATCTCTCCAATCTATTCTCATAGCTGCAGTCCTTTATCCCTGGAATCATTCTTGTCAATCTCCTCTGTACTGTCTCCAATGCCTCCAACACCCATCCTCAAGTATGGTGCTCCCTTAATGAATTCATGCTGGCTTCCCTTAGAATTCATGCACTTGTGTAAGTGACTATTGATTTTGCCCTGAACTATCGTTTCCAGAAGTTTCCTTGCCTGTCAAATTGACTGCTCTGTAGCCTCCAGCTTTATCCTTGAACCCCCTTTTGGAAAAAGGGATATCATTCACAATTCCCCAGTCCACCAGCACCAGCTCTGTGTCTGAGGAAGAATGGGCGATAATCACCAGTGTCTCTGTAATTCCCAAGGTCACCTCCCTCGGTATCCATGAATGTATCTCATCCAGTCCTGGTACCTTATCAACATATCCTTTCAAACACCTCCTCCTTCTCAACTCTAAATTCCTTGATTATACCAGTTACCTCTTCTCTCGCCTAGGCCAGGGTAGCATAAGAACATAAGAAATAGGAGTAGGAGTAGGCCATCTAGCCCCTCAAGCCTGCTTCGCCATTCAATAAGATCATGGCTGATCTGATAGTGGGTTCAGTTCCTCTTACCCGCCCGCTCCCCATAACCCTTAATTCCCTTAATGGTTAAAAATCTATCTATCTGTGACTTAAACAGATTTAACGAGGTAGCCTCTACTGCTTGATTGGGCAGAGAATTCCAAAGATTCACTGTGAAGTTCCTCCACAACTCTGTTCTAAATTGACTCCCCCGTATTTTGAGGCTATGCTCCCTAGTTCTTGTTTCCATTGTAAGTGGAAATAACCTCACTGCTTCTACCCTGTCTCGCCCCTTCATTATCTTATATGTCTCTATAAGATCTCCCCTCAACCTTTTAAACTCCAATGAGTACAGGCCCAGTCTACTCAATCTCTCCTCATAAGCTAAGCCCCTCATCTCCGGAATCAACCTGGTGAACCTTCTCTGTACCCCCTCCAAAGCTAATATATCCTTTCTTAAATAAGGGGACCAAAATTGTACACAGTACTCGAGGTGCGGCCTAACCAGTACCCTGTACAGTTGCAGCATGACCTCCCTGCTTTTATACTCCATCCCTCTCGCGATAAAGGCCAACATTCCATTTGCCTTCTTGATTACCTGCTGCACCTGCAAACTGAGTTTTTGTGATTCATGCACAAGGACCCCCAGGTCCCTCTGCTCAGTAGCATGTTGTAATTTTTCACCATTTAAATAATAGTCCATTTTACTATTATTCCTTCCAAAGTGGATAACCTCACAATTACCCACGTTATACTCCATCTGCCAGATCCTTGCCCACTCACGTAGCCTATCCAAATCTCTCTGCGGACTCTCTGTGTCCTCCACGCAATTTGCTTTCCCACTCATCTTTGTGTCATCCGCAAACTTTGTTACCCTACACTCGGTCCCCTCCTCCAGATCGTCTATGTACATGGTAAATAGTTGAGGCCCCAGCACCGATCCCTGCAGCACGCCACTCGTCACTGATTGTCAACCGGAAAAACACCCATTTATTCCGACTCTCTGCTTTCTGTTAGATAGCCAATCCTCAATCCACGCTAACACTTTACCCCCAACTCCGTGTACCTTTATCTTATGCAGCAACCTTTTGTGAGGCACCTTATCGAATGCCTTCTGGAAATCTAAATACACCACATCCACCGGTTCCCCTCTGTCAACCGCACTTGTTATATCCTCAAAACATTCCAGTAAATTAGTCAAACATGACTTTCCCTTCATGATTGCATACCTTATAGAATCCCTTGAGTGCAGAAGGAGGCCATTTGGCCAACTGAATGTGCACCGACTCTCTGACAGAGCATCTCACCTAGGTCCTATCCCCATGACCCCATGAATTTACCCCGCTAATCTACCTAACCTCCACATCCTGGAATAAAAAGGGGTATTTTACCATGGCCAATTCACCTAACCTACATATCTTAGGTGTATCCAACACACTGTGACATCCAGTCCCAGGGAGGGAGAGGAGTGTGTATCCAACACACTGTGAAACCCGGTCCCAGAGGATGAACGGAATCCAATGCACTGTGACACCCAGTCCCAGAGCAGGAAAAGACAGTGTATTCGATGCACTGTAACACCCAGTCCTAGAGAGGGAAAGGACAGTTTATCTAACACACTGTGATACCTAGTCCCAGAGAGAAAAGGACAGTTCCTTCTTATCTACCCTATCAATGTCCCGCATAATTTTGTACACTCGATCAGGACCCCCCTCAGCCTTCTCTGCTCTAAGGAAAACAACCCCAGCCTAACCAGGCTCTCCTCATAGCTGAAATGCTTCTGCTCACTCAACATTCAAGTGAATCTCCTTTGTACCCTTTCTAGTGCAATCACATCCTGAACTTGGATGGACATCAATCTTTCTCCATTACACAGTAAAGTCCCAGTTTCTATGTTCCTCTTCTCCCTCTCCATATTTTTTTCACGCAATGTGGGTGTCTCTGGCTGGTCTGGCGTTTATTGCTCATCCCTAATTGCCTCTTGAACCAAGAGTCTTTCTCAGCCATTTCAGAGGGGCAGTTAAGAATCAACCAGATTACAGGTAAGGAGGGTAGATTTTCTTCCCTAAAGGGGACATTAGTGTCCTAGGTCCCCAAACCAGGATCCTGACTCTGGATTACCAGCCCACTGACCACTAGACCACTGCCTCTATTAAAGAGTCTGACCAATTTACCTCCCTTTCCTGCCACTGTCGCCAATCCCTGCGGGTTTCCCAATTTCAGTCACAATCCAGTTCCCAGGTGAAGATTCACTCCGCTGGGCCACAGCCGTCTCTCCAATGCCATGGCCAGCACATAGAGCTTTCCATGCCCACATCCCCAAAAGACATGGCCTACAGGAATTGCCATTGGGCATTGGCATTTCATCAGCAGCTCCAGCGGTTTAATCACTCGGGACCCGCCCGCCCACCAGGCTACGCCAGTCCCACCTTCCCCCACACCAGCTACATCCTGGCTGAGGAATTCTGGATTCCTTCCCAGCTGTTCCCCATTTGTCACCGGGATTGAGGTGAGACCTGGCAATGGGTGGCTCAGCTCTGGGAGTTGGCAGGGTCAGCCTGGTGAGGAGTGAGCAGGACAGGGAGAGGATTGGCCATTCCGAGGCAGCGTGCCCTGCTGAACAGATGGCCATCGCTGCCAACCTCACTTCGTTCCTCAGCTCACCACACTGATTAACAAAAAATTCTTTGACGGGACATGAGCATCACTGGCTAGGCCCAAAATCTATTCCCCATCCCTCATTGAGCCTTGAAAAGATGATGGGTGAGCCGCCTTCTGAAACTGCGGCAGTCCCTGAGGTATAGGTACACCCACAGTGCTGTTAGGGAGGGAGTTCCAGGATTTTGAACCAGTGACAGTGAAGGAACTGCCGATATATTTCCAAGTCAGGGTGTTGAGTGGTTTTGGAGGGGAACCTCCAGTTGATGGTGTTCCCAGGTATCTGCTGCTTTTGTCCTTCTAGATGGTAGTGGTTGTGGGTTTGGAAGGTGCTGCCTAAGGAGCCTTGGTGAGTTGCTGCAATGCGTCTTGTAGATAATACACACAGCTGCCACTGTTGGTGGTGGAGAGAGTGAATGTTTGTGAATGGGGTGTCAATCAAGCAGGACTGATTTGTTCTGGATGGTGTTGAGCTTCTTGAATGTTGTTAGAGCTGCACTCATCCAGGAAAGTGGACAGCATTCCATCACATTTCTGAGTTGTGCCTAATAGATGGTGAACAGGTTTTGGGGAATCAGGAGGTGAGATACTCTCCACAGGATTCCTAGCCTCTGACCTGCTCTGGCAGGCACAGTATTTATGGCTGGGTCCAGTTCAGTTTCTGGTCAATGGTAACCCCCCAGGACATTGATTTGTCTCAGCTTCTTAGCACACCCCCCAAACATCTTCATAGCGAGATGCTAGGGGGTAGGGGGCATGGTGGGGGAGCAGGGGGTGGGCACGGGGGAGGAGGTACAGGGGGTTAGGGCATTATCCACTTTAGTCATGGCTGGTTGCTGTACGCAAGCACAATACACAGTCAAAGGACCCATACACTGCTGTCTTGTGACTGGGATGGAGGATCCTGCCCATTGAGGGCAGGGCCTAGTGCTAGCAGTTCAAGCACAGCTGCCACTTCTGAATTTCTGGCAGGTTGAAGACAGCGGTTGTGTGGGGCGGGCTGGGTGGAGGGCGGGAGATACTCTCACTTCATCACACACAATTCCACCGCTGATCCCGGCACACTGACGTGGGACAAATTGCCCTTTAGCAGGGGAATCAGATGGGTCATGGCATCGAGAAGGAGACAGTCGTGGCAGCCATGGTGATGGCCAACATCCCCTGGACCACATCTGCGGTAGGCATTCACCACCACTGGGCGCCTCGCTGACCATCAGAGGCACCAGGGATTGGTTGAAGGAGCTCCAATCGTATCTCTCCGCCGTCGGTTATGTGAGGATAGGTTAAGCAGGTTAAGCCTGTGTCCATTGGAATTTGGGAGAATGAGAGGTGACCATATTGAGACAGGTAAGAGCCTGGAAAACAGGCGGAAACTGAGAAGATGTGTCCCCCCTGTAGGAGAGACCAGAACCAGGGGACACAGCTTCAAAATAGCTCTCCCATTTAAGACAGATGAGGAGAACTTATTTCTCACAGAGCGTCGTGAGGCTCAGGAGAGGCCTGGGAAGGTTTTTGGTGGATTTAAAAAGGGCTTACCTTGGAGGTTTCAGCCTCATTGTTCCACAGGAGCAGGCTGAGGGTAAGAGAGTTTGTTTCTAGACTTGATTTATTTATTTTTCTGTGATTTTTGGGTTTAAAATCGGAGGTTTTTTCTGAAACCGGAAGTAGGCCCAGGAGAGGCCTGGGAAGGTTTTTGGTGGGTTTAAAAGCAGGTCGCACTTTTGAGCAGGCAGCGTTGTAGCGGGCAGCGGAGTGAGCAGGGAGCAGAGTGAGAGCTATAAGGGCTTTGGCTCACAGGGCTTCGGTGAAAACAGGCGGGGGCAAGGAAGGTTGTTGTTTTTTTTCCTAAAACTATAAAGGAAATGGCAGGTATGAGTGAGAGGCCAGTTCGCTGCATTCGGTGTGGGATGTGGGAGTTCCTGGAGACGACTTGCCTCCCGGACGTCCATATCTGTGCCAGATGCATGGAACTGCAACTCCTGAGGGACCGTGTAAGGGAGCTGGAGCTGCGGCTCGATGACCTCAGTTTAGTCAGGGAAAATGAGAAAATAATAGATAGAAGTTATAAGCAGGTAGTCACACCGGGGCCTCAGAAGGAAGACAAGTGGGTCACAGTTAGGAAGGGTAAAAGTCATAAGGGTCATGTACCAGAAAGTACCCCAGTGGCAGTCTCCCATAATAGTAAGGGCTGGGCAACAGATGGGAGAGGGGGACTGAGCAGTCAGTGGAGGGATTCCCTGTGGTTGCCCTCCAAAATAGGTATATTGTTTTGGATTCTGTAGAGGGAGATGACCCTCCAGGGGTAAGCCACGAAGACCAGATCGCGTGCACATAGACAGGCTCAGTGGCCCAGAAGGGAAAGAAGGGGACTAGGAGAGAAATAGTGGTGGGGGATGCGATGGTTAGAGGCACGGACAGGCGGTTCTGCGGGCGCGAACGAGACTCCAGGACAGTAGTCTGCCTCCCTGGTACCAGGGTACTGGATGTCTCCAAGAGGGTAGGAAGCATATTAAAAAGGGAAGGTAATCAAACAGATGCAATTGTACACATTGGTGAAAATGACGTAGGTAGAAAGAGCAGGGGGGTCATACGAGAGCAATTCAGGGAGATGGGTGCTAGGCTAAAAAATAAGGCCTCTAGGGTAGTAATCTCTGGACTGCTCCCAGTGCCTAGTGCTAGTGAGGCCAGGAACAGGAAGATTCTACAATTGAACACATGGCTAAAGGACTGGTGCAAGAGGGAGGGTTTCAAATTCATAGATCATTGGGAAGTCTTCATGAGAGATGGCACCTGTACGGAAAGGATGGGTTACACCTTAACTGGAAGGGCACAAATATCCTGGCTGGGAGTTTTGCTAGAGTGTTTCAGCAGGGTTTAAACTAGTGTGGCAGGGGGTGGGGATCAAAACAGTAAGTCAGTAAGTACTGAGGCTGGGGTCGAGCTGGGGGCCAGGGCAAGGCTAGATAAGAAGAGCATTCTGGAGCAGGATGACCTGAGTGGGCCTGGAGGTCTGGAGTGCATCTGCTTCAATGCGAGGAGCGTAACGGGTAAGACAGACGAACTTAGGGCCTTAATGCTTACGTGGAATTTGAATGTGGTTGTGGTGACGGAGACATGGTTAAAAGAAGGACAGGACTGGCAGCTGAATATTCCGGGGTATAAGTGTTTTAGGGGAGACAGAGGAGGGGCTAAAAAAGGTGGGGGAGTAGCGGTATTAGTTAGGGAGCATATTACAGCGGTGCAGAGGGTGGACAATTTAGAGGGGTCATGTAATGAGTTGCTGTGGGTGGAGCTCAGAAACGGGAAATCATAGAAACCCTACAGTACAGAAAGAGGCCATTCGGCCCATCGAGTCTGCACCGACCACAATCCCACCCAGGCCCTACCCCCATATCCCTACATATTTACCCACTAATCCCTCTAACCTACGCATCTCAGCACACTAAGGGCAATTTTTAGCATAGCCAATCAACCTAACCCGCACATCTTTGGACTGTGGGAGGAAACTGGAGCACCCGGAGGAAACCCACGCAGACACGAGGAGAATGTGCAAACTCCACACAGACAGTGACCCAAGCCGGGAATCGAACCCTGGCGCTGTGAAGCAGCAGTGCCAACCACCGTGCTACCGTGCCATGAAATCACTATGCTGGGGTATTACTACAGGCCACCCAACAGCCCACGGGAAGTGGAGGAACGGATATGTCAGGAGATTCTGGATATGTGCAGAAAAAATAGGGTTGTTGTAGTGGGAGACTTCAATTTCCCTGGTATAGACTGGAAAGTGCTTAGGACTGGGGGTCTGGACGGGGAGGAATTTGTAAAATGCGTACTCGAAGATTCTTTGGAACAGTATGTAGATAGCCCAACAAGAGAGGGGGCTATACTGGATCTAGTTCTGGGAAATGAGCCCGGTCAGGTTGTCAAAGTTTCGGTAGGGGAACATGTGGCAAATAGTGACCACAACTCTGTTAACTTTAGGATAGTAATGGACAAGGACGAGTGTTATCCTAAGGGTAGGGTGCTAAATTGGGGGAAGGCTAACTATAGCCGGATTAGGCAGGAATTGGTGGCCGTTGATTGGGAGAGGCTGTTCGGGGGTAAGTCCGCGTCATGCATGTGGGAGTCTTTTAAGGAACAGTTGATAAGGCTGCAGGACAGGCATGTGCCTGTAAAAAGGAAGGATAGGAAAGGAAGGATTCGAGAGCCGTGGATAACCAGGGAAATTGAGGATCTGATCACAAAGAAAAGAGAGGCGTACGTTAGGTCCAGGCAACTGAAAACAGATGCAGCTCTGGAGGAATACAGAGAGAGTAGGAAAGAACTCAAACGGGGAGTTAGAAGGGCAAAAAGAGGTCACGAAATGTTCTTGGCAGATAGGATTAAGGAGAATCCTAAGGCATTTTATTCATATGTTAGGAACAAAAGAGTTGTCAGGGAAAAAGTCGACCTCTTAGGGACAAAGGAGGGGAATTATGCTTAGAATCCAAGGGAATAGGGGAGATCCTAAATGAATACTTTGCATCGGTATTCACAAAGGAGAGGGACTTGTTGACTGGGAGTGTCTCAGAGGGAGGTGTTGACCTGTTAGAGAGAATCTCCATTACAAGGGAGGAAGTGTTAGGTTTTTTAGGCAACATTAAAACTGACAAATCCCCAGGGCCTGATGGCATCTATCCCAGACTGCTCAGGGAGACAAGAGATGTAATTGCTGGGCCTCTGACGGAAATCTTTGTCTCTTCATTGGACACAGGTGAGGTCCCTGAGGATTGGAGGATAGTGAATGTGGTACCGTTATTTAAGAAGGGTACCAGGGATAACGTAGGTTATTATAGGCCAGTGAGCTTGACGTCCGTGGTGGGGAAGTTGTTGGAGAGGATTCTTAGAGACAGGATGTATGCGCATTTAGAACGGAACAATCTCATTAGTGACAGACAGCAGGGTTTTGTAAGAGGGAGGTCGTGCCTTACAAATTTGGTGGAGTTTTTTGAGGAAGTGACAAAAACGGTTGACGAAGAAAGGGCCATGGATGTCGTCTATATGGATTTCAGTAAGGCATTTGACAAAGTCCCTCATGGCAGGTTGGTTAAGAAGGTTAAGGCTCATGGGATACAAGGAGAGGTGGCTAGATGGGTAGAAAACTGGCTTGGCCACAGGAGACAGAGGGTAACAGTCGAAGGGCCTTTTTCCGGCTGGAGGTCTGTGACCAGTGGTGTTCCGCAGGGCTCTGTACTGGGACCTCTGCTACTTGTGATATATATAAATGATTTGGAAGAAGGTGTAACTATTGTTATCAGCAAGTTTGCAGATGACATGAAGATGGCTGGGCTTGCGGATAGCGATGAACATTGTCGGACAATACAGCAGGATATAGATAGGCTGGAAAATTGGGTGGAGAAATGGCAGATGGAATTTAATCCAGATAAATGCGAAGTGATGCATTTTGGAAGAACCCATGTAGGGGGGAGTTAAATGGCAGAGCCATCAAGAGTATAGAAACACAGAGGGACCGAGGTGTGCAAGTCCACAAATCCTTGAAGGTGGCAGCACAGGTGGAGAAGGTGGTGAAGAAGGCATATGGTATGCTTGCCTTTATAGGACGGGGTATAGAGTATAAAAGCTGGAGTCTGATGTTGCAGCTGTATAGAAGCTGGTTCGGCCACATTTGGAGTACTGCGTCCAGTTCTGGTCGCCGCACTACCAGAAGGACGTGGAGGCTTTAGAGAGAGTGCAGAGAAGGTTTACCAGGATGTTGCCTGGTATGGAGGGTCTTAGCTATGAGGAGAGATTGGATAAACTGGGCTTGTTCTCCCTGGAAAGACGGAGAATGAGGGGAGACCTAATAGAGGTGTATAAAATTATGAAGGGTATAGATAGGGTGAACAGTGGGAAGCTTTTTCCCAGGTCGGAGGTGACGATCATGAGGAGTCACGGGCTCAAGGTGAGAGGGGCGAGGTATAACTCAGATATCAGAGGGACGTTTTTTACACAGAGGGTGGTGGGGGCCTGGAATGCGCTGCCAAGTAGGGTGGTGGAGGCAGGCACGCTGACATCGTTTAAGACTCACCTGGATAGTCACATGAGCAGTCTGGGAATGGAGGGATACAAACGAATGGTCTAGTTGGACCAATGAGCGGCACAGGCTTGGAGGGCCGAAGGGCCTGTTTCCTGTGCTGTACTGTTCTTTGTTCTTTGTTTGTTCTTTGAGTTTGTGGAACTCTTTCGCACCGAGCGGGTGCAGACCAGGGAGTATGTTTAAGGCCGAGGGGGCGGGACGGGGTGTGGGGAATGTGAAGTTCAACCCACAATTGGATGGCCATGATCTTATTGAATGGCAGAGCAGGCCCAAGGGGCCGAGTGGCCTACTCCTGCTCCTAATGTATATGTATCTTCATTGCCTCTGCCCTAAGGCCTCTGGGCAATGGTGGCCAAACTTTACATTGGCTGGAGCTGAACCACTCTCGGAAAGCAGGGCCGTTATTGGAGGGTGGGGGAATAGAAGGTGGGAGATAGGGTCCTGAAGGGACAGAGGAGCAGATGGCTCAAGCCCTTTCCTCTATAGATGGCAATGCTGCACGTTGCTCTGATACTGAGGTGGGCCTCTGCATCCAGCCCCAGAGTGGCTCAGGCACTCCGAGGATACAAACCACCAGCGCATGGGAGACTCAAGAGCCCCAGGTTTTCCCCTAACCATTCCCCAGAGTATGGGGACCCTCATTTTGAAGTGACCATAAACCAGACTGGAATGGGGGAGTGTGCAGTCTCTCCCATCCCCCTACTGCTCAGCAGACCCCGTTGGTTTAAAAGTTTAATTCACTCACCAAAATGGCCAATTATTTACCTCCGCTGCTGTTGGACGCAAAATAAAGGAGACTTTAACCAAGCTGCTTTCAATAATCTCAGAATTACTGATTTATTACACAATCACAGATTGTTATGACGCAGGAGGAGGCCATTTGGCCCATCGTGTGTGTCCCGGCAGACTCAGGCTTTATGGGATGTTATTTTTAAAACAAGTTGTAAGAAATGGTTAACACACAATTTGTATTCTGAAAGTATAACTACCTACAACTTTTAAAATACCGCAGCACATATACACACACATACTCATATACACAGACATACACACAAACAGACATACACACAAACACTCACATACACACACACACAGAAACACTCATATATGCACACACACAGAAATACTCACACTGACTCACTCACACACACACACAAACACTCACACATAAACACTCTAACACACACACAAACACTCAGACATAGCCAAACTCACACACACACACAAACACTCAGACACACACACACACATTGAATCCCAACAAAAGCAACAGAGCAGAAGGAGGCCATTTGGCCCATCAAGTCTGCATTGACTCTCTCTGATGTGGAGATGCCGGCGTTGGACTGGGGTAAACACAGTAAGAAGTTTAACAACACCAGGTTAAAGTCCAACAGGTTTATTTGGTAGCAAAAGCCACAAGTGTTCGGATCGCTGCTCCTTCGTCGGGTGAGTGGGAATTCTGTTCACAAACAGGGCATATAAAGACACAGACTCAATTTACAGAATAATGGTTGGAATGCGAATACTTACAGCATTCCAACCATTATTCTGTAAATTGAGTCTGTGTCTTTATATGCCCTGTTTGTGAACAGAATTCCCACTCACCTGACGAAGGAGCAGCGCTCCGAAGGCTTGTGGGTTTTGCTACCAAATAAACCTGTTGGACTTTAACCTGGTGTTGTTAAACTTCTTACTGTGTTGACTCTCTCTGACAGAGCATCTTAATCATGCCCGTTCCCCCATCTTATCCCCGTAGCCCCACACATTTACCATGACTAATCTATTTAACCTACACCTGCTGGGGCACTAAGGGGTAATTTAGCATGGCCAATCCACCTAAGCTGCACATCTTAGGTGTGCGGGAGGAAACCGGAACTCCAAGAGAAAACCCACGCAGACACAAGGAGAACATGCAAACTCCACACAGTCACCCAAGGCTGGAATCGAACCCAGGTCGATAGCGCAGTGAGGCAGCAATACGAGCCACTGTGCCACACAGTAACACACACACACACACAGACACATATACACACACAAGCATGCATATACACATACCATCACACACACACTTTCACATACACACACACATACACTCACACACATACAGACAAACACACACTCAGTCTCACACACACATATACGCGCACTCGCACACACACATACACAAATACACACGGCCGCGCGTGCACGTGCACACACATATACACGGACACACACACTGACAGACAGACACACAGACACAAACATAGGGTCTGTGGAAGATGGGCGGTTGGAAAAGAAGTAATTTAAAAAAGGATAAAGTTTGCAGGGCTTTGAAGCTGTTGATCTGGAATTTTTAGAAACATAGAAGAAACATAAAAACATAGAAAAACTACAGCACAAAACAGGCCCTTCGGCCCCACAAGTTGTGCCGAACATATCCCTACCTTTTAGGCCTACCTATAACCCTCCATCCTATTAAGTGCCATGTACTCATCCAGGAGTCTCTTAAAAGACCCGATTGAGTTTGCCTCCACCACCACTGACGGCAGCCGATTCCACTCGCCCACCACCCTCTGTGTGAAAAACTTCCCCCTAACATTTCCCCTGTACCTACCCCCCAGCACCTTAAACCTGTGTCCTCTCAAAGCAGCCATTTCCACCCTGGGAAAAAGCCTCTGAGAGTCCACCCGATCTATGCCTCTCAACATCTTATACACCTCTATTAGGTCTCCTCTCATCCTTCGTCTCTCCAAGGAGAAAAGACCGAGCTCCCTCAGCCTATCCTCATAAGGCATGCCACTCAATCCAGGCAGCATCCTTGTAAATCTCCTCTGCACCCTTTCAATCTTTTCCACATCCTTCCTGTAATGAGGCGACCAGAACTGAGCACAGTACTCCAAGTGGGGTCTGACGAGGATCTTATATAGCTGCATCATTATCCCCGGACTCCGAAACTCAATCCCTCGATTGATAAAGACCAGCAGACCATACGCCTTCTTAACCACCTCTTCCCCTGCGGGGCCGATTGTAGTCCTATGGACCTGGACCCCAAAGTCCTTCTGATCCTCTACAGTACTAAGAGTCTTTCCCTTTATATTGTACTCCTTCATCCCATTTGACCTGCCAAAATGGACCACTACGCATTTATCTGGGTTGAAGTCCATCTGCCACTTCTCCACCCAGTCTTGCATCCTATCTATGTCCTTCTGTAACTTCTGACATCCCTCCAAACTATCCACAACCCCACCAACCTTCATGTTGTCGGCCAATTTACAACCCATCCCTCCACTTCCTCATCCAGGTCATTTATGAAAATGACAAACAGCAAGGGTCCCAGAACAGATCCCTGGGGCACACCACTGGTGACCGACCTCCATTTAGAAAAAGACCCATCTATACCCACTCTCTGCCTCCTTTGGGCAAGCCAGTTCTGGATCCACAGGGCAGCAGCCCCTTGGATCCCATGCCCTCTCACTTTTTCTAGAAGCCTTGCATGGGGGACCTTATCGAACGCCTTGCTAAAATCCATACAAACCACATCTACCGCTTTCCCTTCGTCAATGTGTTTAGTCACATTTTCTAAGAACTCCACCAGGCTCGTAAGGCACGATCTGCCTTTGACAAAGCCATGCTGAGTATTCTTGAGCATACTAAACCTCTCTAAATGCTCATAAATCTTGACCCTCAGGATCTTCTCCATCAGCTTACCAACCACTGAGGTTAGACTCACCGGTCGGTAGCTTCCTGGGCTATCCCTATTCCCCTTCTTGAAAATAGGAACCACATCCGTAATCCTCCAACCCTCCGGCACCTCTCCCGTCTCCATCGACGACGCAAAGATCATCGCCAGAGGCTCTGCAACCTCTTCCCTCGCTTCCCACAGTAACCTGGGGTACATCCCATCCGGACCCGGCGACTTATCTATCTTGATGCCATTCAAAGATTCCAGCACAACCTCTTTCTTAAAGTCCACATACTCAATCTTTGTGTGAAGACAGATTGTGAGACCCGGTAGCTGCCTGGAGGTTCTCATTAATGGAGCTTCAGCACAGCGAAAAACTGAGTCAGATAACCTCTTCTCACCTCAGCCTTCTCAGTGAGACAGGCAAGTCTCACTGAGAAGAGGATTCCCCACTGGATGCAGCTAACCTCGTAATGGGAGGTGAGGCCAGGGGAATGCGAGCTTCTCACTTTCTCAGTTCATTCCAACTGAGTTTATGAAAAACGTATCTTCAAATTTTGAAGCACATCTCCATAGGTGACAACCAGTAAATCACGAGGCCTTTTTCTTTCAACATTGTTTTCCTCCACCCACCAATTCAAGTCATTAAAGTTTGAATATGCTGCTCAGGGGATTTTTTGGAAAATACATTTTTTCAAATCCAAGTGTCCAAACAACAGTGCCCTGAAAGATATTATATAAACGTGAGCATGGAAATGTTTAATGTGGTTAAAGGTCTTGCCATGCAACGTATATAATGACACGCGGTTTTATTCTTATGTAATAGGGTGGTCACTGGACAAGTAATGCAGAGAGCCAGACTCTATGGGACATGGCTTCAAATCCCCCACAGCAGATGGTGGAATTTAAATTCAATTACTGGAATTGAAAAGTTGACCTCAGTAACGGACACCCTGAAACTCTCATTGATTGTGGTAAAAACCCATCTGGCTCACTAATAGGGAAGGGAATCATCAAGCCATAGGCGTCGACAGCACAGAGAAAGGCCCTTCGGCCCATTGCATCAAGCCAACCAAACCAATTCTGATCCCATTTTCCAGAACTTGGTCCATTGCCTTGTATGTCTTGACATTGCAAGGGCATATCTAAATACTTCTTAAATGTTATGAGGATCTCTGGCTTCAGGACCCTTTCAGGCAGTGAGTTCCAGACTCCCACCACCATCTGAGTGAAAAAGCTTTTCCTCACATCTCCTCTAAACCTTGTGCCCTTACCTTAAATCTATCCCTCCTGCTCATTGATCCCTCCATCAAGGAGAAAAGTTTCTTCCTGTCTACTCTATCTATACCCCTAATAATTTTATACATCTCAATCATGTTCTCCCTCAATCTCCTCTGCTCCAAAAGAAACAACCCCAGTCTATCCAATCTCTTTTCATATCTAAAACACTCCAGCCCAGGCAACATTCTGGTTAATCTCCTCCGCACCCTTTCCATCCCTCCTAGAATGTGCAAACTCCACACAGACAGTGGCCCAAGCCGGGAATCGAACCCAAGTCCCTGGAGCTGTGAAGCAGCAGTGCTAACCACTGTGCTACCGTGCTGCCCACGGTCCCACTTGGTGCTTCCCTAAGTATTCCCTTACTTTGTTTGTCCTGCCCAAGTGCATCACCTCACACTTATCCAGACTGATTTCCATTTGCCACTGATCAGCCCATCTGACCAGCCTGTCTATATTCTCCTGTAATCTAAGGCTATGCTCCTCACTATTTACCACCCTGCCAAATTTTGCTTCATTCGCAAACGTAAATTCTCCCTCAGTATACTGAACAAGCGCCGATTGTGGCGACTACGGGATTTTCACAGTAACTTTACTGCAGTGTTAATGTAAGCCTACTTGTGACTAATAAATAAACTTTAAATCATTCATATTAACACAAACAGCAACTGAAAATTGCCATCCTTACCTGGTCTGGCCTACATGTGACTCCAGTCCTACAGCAATCTGCAAGGACTCTTAACTGCCTCTCTGAAATGGCCATGAACACACTCAATTCAAGGGACAATTAGGGATGGGCAATAAGTGCTGGTCCAGCCAGTGATGCCTGGAAGACACATGAAACAGACGTGAATCGATTGATGGCTGATACAATCGATGGGTTGATAGTGGGATGTGGAGATGCCAGCGTTGGGCTGGGGTAAACACAGTAAGAGTTTTAACAACACCAGGTTATGCCATTAGCTTTCGGAGCCCTGCTCCTTCGTCAGATGGAGTAATCCCACTCCATCTGACAAAGGAGCAGCGCTCTGAAAGCTAATGGCATTTGCTACCAAATAAACCTGTTGATCGTGGGATACAGAGGGATGTCGAAGCTCCTTGCAGCAAGACCAGCAAAGCCACCTCTGGGAGAGAAACTCTTGCTCCGAGGATCCCTTGTCCTCCTGTGAACTATCTTCTGAGTCACAAAACTCCCCGTTGCCCACACGTCACGCCGGGGGCCTGCGGAGCCGCCATCTCGCCTCTCGAGGTGCGCAATGCAAACCCCCTCCTCTGGAGCCATAGCTTGCTCAGCATCCGTCCTCTGGCTCTGGGGCTGCTCCCCTCTGGCACGCTGATTGTGCAATGCAGAGAGCTGTGGAATATTCTGGAGAGTCCACACTGCAGGGTTACCTCACAGCTATCGAGGCATCTAAACCTTCCCTCAAAAGGTCTACAGCCTGTGTGACAGTGGCCATTCCAGTCATATGGCAGCAGCCGTACAGGTCCTCTGTGTGTTGGGCTTGCGTACAGGAATCAGCAACCATGACTATGCTGGAGAACGCCCCAACAACCTGTACACCCCTGTACCTCTCTGGCCCGCAGCATACAAGATAGAAGTCTGATGGAAAATTCTCCAGTTCCCTGGATGAGTGCGGCTCCAACAGTGCTCAAGAAACTTAACACCATCCAGGACAAAGCAGCCTCATTTGAATAGCACCCCATCCACAAACATTCATTCCCTCCACCACTGACAGTGGTAGCTGTGTGCACTATCGACAAAATGCACTGACCAAGGCTCCTTAAACAGCACCTTCCAAAACCACAACCAGTACCATTTAGAAGGACAAGGACAGGTACCCGGGAACACCTGGAGGCTCCCCGCCAACAACAACTAGGATTTCCCTGCCATATTTAGTATAGAAACGGGTCCTTTACAGAAGCTTGTTCTGACAAGATTTAAACAGAGTAACGTGTCACATGGAGTGGTTCAAGAAGGCGGCTCACCCACCACCTTCTCAAAGGGCAATTAGGGATTGGCAATAAATGCTTTGACAAGCCAGTGATGCCCAGATCCTGTCAATGAATTTGAGAAAAATCTCCACCTCCCTGGTCATCAAAGCAGCTCTGTCTTTGGTATCCCTACCTTCCCGCATGTGCCTGGTTTGTCTCTCCCCTAACAATTGCCCACTGTCCCGTTACCTTTCTCCCTCTCTCCATTGTACCCGGGTTAGATTGCCCAGGCCTTCTCACACCATCCAAAGAGGGGAACGAGAGAGAGAGGAATGGAGGCTGAGAAAGATCCCTGTTCGGAGCCCGGCTGTGGCAGAGGATTTGCCACAGGTAGGGTAGGGGGCAGAGGGATGATATGGGGCGAAAGAGGAGAGGAGAGGGTTTAAGAACATAGTCTCCAGGAGAGGAACAAAGCTGGGGTTTAGCATTACATTCCAGAATGTTCCTGGGATGAGCAGCTTAGAAACAATCCTGCCTTAAAATCCTAGAATATTGCCCCCGGCCCGCCCCCACCAGGAGCAGCAGTGCTGAGATTGCCCGGGGTACTAACAATGCCAAAGCTTGAGTGACATCTTTACAGCAACCCCAAACTGCGCTGTGCCAGGTCCTGACTCACTCACGCCACCTGCTGTCTCATCACCGGTAAGACTTCCCCCCTTTGCATTCAACATTATCCCTCAGCCAATGAGGGAAATGGCATTTTCACCTCTCACCTGTTCGCTGCACCAACCAACCCCCCCCCCCCCCCCACCCTGCCAACCCCCCTCCCACACCACCGCACCCCCCCCCCCCCCCCCCACCAACCCCCACCCCCCGCACCCGCAGTTACAGCCTGGAACCCGAGCAGGATTGGAAAGGACCAGGGATTTCGACAGGTTAACGAGCCTGACAATGCTGACAAACCTCCCAACCTCACGATCCTCCTCCCCTCAAATTGTTGTTAATCTACGGGTATGATGTTGCCAGGGAAAATATCATGGCTGGAGATAGAGAGGGAAGTGCTTTAGGACATGTTACTATTTCGCTCAGCGGAGTTCAGGGTCATTTGCATGAAGGTTTTGCTATTGCCCCACTTGAACATTGCCTCACAGGGAGGGATGTCATGGGAACTTCTCATCTGGCACCTGTCAGGACAAAAAACGCCAAACGTCAAACTCTCACAACAATCTACACTGCAGGAGGAAAGGCTGCTGATTGGTTGGCAAGCCCCCTCTGATTGCCTGATGAGTTGCCATGGAGAAAGCAGTGTAGAACCAGTGGCTCCCCAAGCTCTCAGGTCATTCAAAGAAGGGTTGGACATATACCTCTTGTTTGCAGAGAGCGTGCCCCTGTGTATGAATGTGCGTCACCTGCTGAACAACCCTGAGTGCGCTGATAGCTACGCTAACAACCGGTTTGAGAGAATCAGTTGAGCTCTCAAACTGGCTCATTTATACTTGCTCTAAGTGACACACATTCACACACAGGGCCTCTCACTCCACAAACAAAGGGATTCTGTTCCAGTTTTGTACATCTTTTCAATTAGCCGAGAACTTGAGGAGCCTGTGGTTCTCCGTTGCTTTCACCATGGCAACATCTCGGCTGATCAGAGTTGACTTGCTAACCATGCAGCACCCTTCCCTCCTGAAGCACAAATTCTGGTGAGAGTTTGAAATTTGACATTCTTGCGTTTACCCTGATGAGTGCCAGATGAAAAATAGGTCCTGCCCTTCCACAAGATGACATCCCGAGGAACGG